>NW_012122631.1:0-4279 GCF_000951035.1 Colobus angolensis palliatus
AAGTGCTATCTTAGGAACATGAATGAATAAAGTCCTGGGAAAATTCAAAGGAGGGAGAACTGAGGGTGAAGAGGTATTGAAAAAAGCTTTACAGAAGAAATGACATTGGAACTTGACCCAGAAGAATGAGCCTGCTTTAGCCAAGGAAGGATGAAAAGGCAGAGAGGCATCCTAGGCAGGGGTGCAAAGACGAGAAAGTGTAGAAAAGTAATCATGTCACAAGGCTTTTACTGTATGCAGTTACTACAGTGGTATACCTGGACTCACGGTTACATACAAATGCAGTTAACGTCACTCTATATGAGAATTTTTCTTTATGTGGATTTTAAGCTGCATATATAAAACCTCCTTAGAGAAGAGACATACAATCATTTTCTACTAAGGAGAGGAAGCTTTCCAGACTCCCTAGCTTCAGGTGTCTTACAGTCATTTGTAGATATACAGTCAGTATATGTACAAATGACTGCTAATTCTTCTAAACTTTTCTAGAACTAGAATTCAGGGAAAGGGCTTTCAACAGCTAGAACCATCTGGAAGATGACATGACCCCTCTATCTGAACAACGGAGAATATCAAGACCTTCAAAGACCTCAGAGACAGAAAAACAACAAACAAAAAACAGAACAACCCAATGATTGTTTAGTATTGACAGTGCAATGACCTGGAGTGTAGACTCTGGGAATCCCACCCCAAAAACTTACTGTGTGTGACTTTTGATAAGTGATAGAATCTCATTTACTTCTATTTTCTTCTTTTTGAAATGAGTATAATGTTATATCTGTCATAGGATTGTCCACCTTTTATAGCTTGGCTTGAATAAGTTCTCAATATGGGTTCTTTTCACTTAACCCATTGCGATCTGAAAACATGGAGGTTTAAAGACCTATGGTCAGTCCTGTGTTGGGAGACACTAAAAGCAAGATTTTAGCCGTCCTGGTAGGCAGAGAAGAAATTGCAAAGGACAGCTTTATAATAGGAAAATGCTAAGTGCTGTGGGCAGATAATGAGGTTGTTTAAGAACCATTCAATTAACAAAATGAAACAAGTGTGGTACACTCAGTGGGTGCGCTGGAGAAGTCTTTTGAAATGTGTGATTAAAAGAGGTCCATATTTAAATTATTTAAAAAAAAAGAAAGAAAGAAAGAAAAGGAAGGAGTTACAGGCTCAGAGGGGGTAAGATTGAAAGCAAGCAAGATTAGTTTAGATTGAGGAAAAATTCAGTCTCTTCAGTGATTGAAAGACAACCATAAACTCCACCTGGGGAAACAGCCTCATTTTATCTCCCACTGAGCAGTTGGTATTATTTCTCTTTGTTGGTGTGTTTGAACATGCTTAGATTTCTCATAAGTCATGGCAGAAACAGTAAACAAATTATTTTTTCTTCCTATGAGCGTCAATACTAGAAGAAATATGAACATGTATCTCACACATATACCTTTTATTTCTAATGCTTATTTTTTATATTAAAATTGTATCAGTAGTGAATTGTATTATAAAGGAACTACCTACTTTTATAATCTAAGAAAGATGAAAAAATATGCTTTTACTTATAACCTCATGGGTATAGAATTATTTGAGGGCTCAAACCAGAATTATTAAAAAAGCAGAAGATATATTTCAGTTTTCTTTTAGTTAATATCTTCTTCTCTGGTACAAATATTAGAGATGACGGAGACCACATGCTTCTGTTCATATTTCTGCCACTAATAGAAGATGAGATGAATTTCATCACAGTTAAGTTAGAAGAATGAATCTGTCACGTATGTCACCTCAAAGAAGCATCTAAATGAAATGCCATGTTATCATTTTCCACATTCCTTAATCACTACAGAGATGAAGTAATAAATCTAAAGTCTGCAGAGTGAACCAAAAACAAAATAATGTTGAGTATTTGATGTCTAGAAGGAGTATGGACTAATTCTATTTATTGTCTTTTTTATTTTCCTTTAACACTTGATAAAAAGTTAGGACTTTAGGACTGGGCATGGTGGCTCATGCCTGTAATCCCAGCACTTTGGGAGGCCGAGGCAGGTGGATCACCTGAGGTCAGGAGTTTGAGACCAGCCTGGCCAACATGGTGAAAACCTGTCTCTACTAAAAATATAAAAATTAGCCAGGCATGGTGGCAGATACCTGTAGTCCCAGCTACTTGGGAGGCTGAGGCAGGAAAATCATTTGAACCCAGGAGGCAGAGGTTGCAGTGAGCAAAGATTACGCCACTGCACTCCAGCCTGGACAACAAGAGCAAAAAAAAAGTTAGGACTTTAACAATATGTAGCATGTATCTAAGAATTTTAACATAAATTAACAGTTTTCAAATATCTAAAGTTGAATTTATAATACTAATACAATGGTGGAAATAATTAAAATAAGAATATCCATAAAAATAGTATGCCTTTATTGAACACTAAGCCCCAAGCACAATGCTAGTGGTAGCATTTAATTTAATACTAAAAGCAATCCTATGAAAGTGATAATATTGTTATCTATATTCTACAAGTAAATAAAATAATCCTTAGAATAGATTAATAATTTGATTGAATTCATGCAGCCAGAGATGATGATAAAATCAATTTTATCATTAGCGAACCTGTAATTTTTTTAATGAGTTAGATTGAAATGGAATAATATAGACTAGAAAACCATTAGAATGCATCACAGGTAAGGTCCTAGGATTTGAGGATCATATCAATAGATCATGAAAAGCCACAAGTTGTAGGCTGTCAGCACCTACTCATTGACTAGTACAGATTCTGTAACGTGTGGGCTTTTCCACTAAAAGCAAATTACAACAGTGACTATTTGCTAAGTGCCTCTTTGGCAAAACACTGTATTTAGGAATAAGCTATGGTTTTTATTGTTGTGGGCTTCTAACATAGCTGAGAAAAATGGCATTCATTCATAAATAATAATATAGTAACATATGCAAATAATAGAGTAAAATCTAAGAGAGTTTTTAAATAAAATGTACAGAGTAACATTCTTTAGAGGAAGGAAAGGTAACTTTGACTTGGGTGAGAATTAAGTCAGGAAATTGTATAAGAGATAAATTTGAACACAATGCCTAGTTGGTCTCAGGAAATGGCCAAGACTGATGAAGATCTGGTCATTTTTGAAATTCTTACTGGGTTCATTCATGGATGAAAAAGATCAGGATTTTTACAACAAAGGTCACAAACAAAGTAGCTGAAAAATGAACTGCTCAGCTGCTGAGTAACTCTTTAGGAGCCTATTGATGTTAATAATGCAAATTTATCCTAGTTTTTTATGAGCTATTAATTGGAAAAAGTCTATTTATACAGTTATTGCAATTCAGATGCCATGGATGATGCCAATGTCTTTAATACAATATAAGTGGTAATAGTTAATAAATACTTTAAGGTCAAATTTTATCTCTTCCTTGAAGCTTATTCAAATACTTGAAGTCAGTCCCAATGAGCTCTCTCTTTTTAAGAATCTCTCTTTACATAACGTACTTCAGGGCCAAAAATGAAAACACTTCCCCTTAGCCCACTGCTGAAAATCATCTCACAAAAGGCAGGTTAATAAGTGAGAAGGCATATGAGTTTATTAACGTGAATGGGAGAGAACCACAGCGATTACCCTACCATATAAAGGGACATAAGGAAATGTGAATGACTTTGAGGGGAGTCAATGATTATTAGGAAAATTCAGTGGGCTTGAAGAACATACAGTGGCCTGAGACAAAGTCTCTTGGGCTGCAGAGCAGACAATGGTTTGTGGCAAAAGTCTATCCAGGTGTGTTGACAGACTTGTCCTTCTTCCTACTGAAGCAGTTCAGTTAATGAAAATTCAGGAAAGGGACCTTCTTTGGTGGATCTGGGCTTTAGATGAGGGAACTTCAGAGAGCAACTTTATCCTGTGCTTTGGGAGAGACAGGAGACAAAGGGTTGAGAGATTGAGAGCTCAGATAGGGGGCTGAGGTGGGGGTTGTCAGACCTTGAGCTTCTTCTTCAGTTCAGCATGTGAAAGTGCCAAATTTTGGGGTGTAAGTTTCTGAGGCCAATATATTCATTGCTATATTCTACTTTGCACTTAAATGTCATCCTAGCTTTTTAAAGCAAATTTCTTGTTTGTGCATATCCACTACTTAAACAGATTAAGAACTTCTAGGTTCACTTGCCTTTTTCTAACACATTCTTAGTTCTTTACACATGAGACATGATTAATGCAGATTTAATGATTGGTTAATAGATACAAGTTTTCGGCCAGGGGCGGTGGCTCATGCCTATAATCCTAACAATTTTGGGAGGCTGAG
>NW_012122632.1:0-349 GCF_000951035.1 Colobus angolensis palliatus
GTGGGCCAGGCCTCCCCAGCTGCTCCTAACAAAGCTTTAAAAGGGCCAGGAAAGCGGCTGGCTGAGGTGGTTTATTGTGGTTAGGGGTTGCAGCTCTATCAAGGGTTCTTACAGGTGAGCCACGGCTTGCGTGGTTTAAATCTCCACTGGCTTCAAAAGAGGCGGCAGCTATGCTTTCTCATCAGCTTCCCCAGAAGTGGACCACAATGGGGAGAGGTAAGGATAAGGCTTAAAAGATGTCAGCTATCAAATATTTTCCTAAAAACGCAGTCAGACTTTTTATCTACACTGTTATAGTCACTTACAATGTTTTTCATGTAGTAGAGTTCATAGACTTATCTGGCCAATA
>NW_012122632.1:5675-6071 GCF_000951035.1 Colobus angolensis palliatus
TACTATAGCCTTGTAATAAACTTTGAAGTCAGGTAGTATAATTGTTGTAACTTTGTTTTGCTCAGTATTGCTTTTGGTATTTGTGCTCTATTTTGATTCCATGTGAACTTTCAGACTTTTTTTTTTCTATTTATGTGAAAACGGATGTAAATAGCTTGACAGGAATTTCACTGAATCTAATAGATTGGGTAGTATAGTCTCTTTCAATAATATTAACTATGCTGATCCATGAACGTGAGATGTTTTTCTATTTGTGCGTATTCTCTTGAATTTCTTTCATCAGTTTATTTTATGTTTTTCACGTGAAAGTGTCTCACCCCCTTAGTTAAATTTATTTCTGAGTATTTTATTTGTAGCTATTATAAGTGGAATTGCCTTCTTGATTTCTTTCTCAGC
>NW_012122632.1:11379-13314 GCF_000951035.1 Colobus angolensis palliatus
CTGATGTGGCAATTCTTAGACTCCCAGGTGGCACTTGTTAATGGGGCTGTGATGGGCTAGGCATGACAGTTTGCTGGAACCCAGCTGGTGCATGCAGGTAAGTGCTAGCAGTGGTGTTGGTGGCAGGCTGTGTGGGCCCATCTTCAGGTCCCCAGGAGGAGTGCACAGATGCTAACAGAGCTGGACTGGCCAGGGTGCTCCCCAGGTCCCTGGGTGGCGTGCTCAGGTACTGCCTGGGGGTGATGCCAGGCCAAGTCGGCCTGAACTCACGCCCTCTGGTGGTGCACATGGGTTCAGGCTGCAGTAGGTAGGGTAGGACAATCTGCAGTGGTAGATCAAGAAAGCCTGTTCTTACAGTGTGTGAAATTGTGCAGCAGTCCTGGTGCTGGGAGGCAATGAGTTGCTGTCAGTGGGAGCAGACTCAGGCAGGCAGAAGCAGCCTTCAGGTTCTGGGGAGTCTATATTTGGCTCCCCAGTGGCAGCAGCAGCTGTGGTGGTATTCGGCGATATCCCGTACTTAAGACATACTTAGAGCATATATTAGAGCACAGAAGCCACGCTACTTGTTGTCAGTAGCCCCATAGAGGCAGCTTTGAGGCTCAGAGAATTGCTCACTTTGGCTCCTGGCAGCAGCCACAGCCATGGTGGTGTGCAGGAGGAGTTTGCCCTCAGAGCACAAGCTGGAGCGCAGACACTGCTGCTGTTGGGAATGGAGTTGCTGTCATCAGCCGCAGGAAAGCAGCTCCTAACCCCTGGGGAGTTTCCACAGCTTAGGCTTCCTTTGTCCTAGGGCAGCCTCCCTGGTGTGCTATGCCACCCTTTCCCTAGGGTGTAGAACTCTGTGTGGCCCACAGTTCTGGGGATGCTGCCACATTGTTGGGTCTGCCTGGTGTTGCACCACTGCAGCCCTCCAAGTGGACATGGGAAATTTCAGTGGGGACTCCCAAGATGTGGAGACGTGGGGCTGTTGAGCACCAGGGCAGGATGAGTCTGATGGAGACTGGACTCTCCAAATGGCATTGTGCTGCGGTTTCTTAGGTTTCCAGGGGTGCTAATGAACTGGCATGTATTCCCTCTCTGGAGCAGTGCCTTTGTAGGATCTCCAGGCAACTGCCGAGGCTAATCATCTAAGGGGCTATGTGGGTTCAGGGGCTCTCCTGTACCTAGGATTGCAGGAGCCCTCGGTGGGAATGTGGACTGATGAGGGTCTCGCACTTACCCTTTCCTTGCACCAGGGGGTTGGGGGCGGTCTTCAGGAACCAGCTGATCCTGGCTACACTAGCTAATTTCTTTATCCTATCCTCTGTGTCTCAGATGTTTTCTGTCACTTCTCTGCTGAATTCCAATGTTCTCTCTTATATGTTCTTTTCAAGAGTGATTTTCTATTCATAATTTTACTTCTTTCTGGAGGAGGCAACTGTCAAATGCCTGTAGTTAGCCATCTTTAGACTATTCACTCCATGTTGTGAACTTTTCCTAATTTGGTCTTGAGGTCTGTCTATGGACAGTGGCCGTAAGCCAGGACATCTACTCTCTATAAGAGCCCTGACAGGGAAAACTAATTTCAGGTGTATGTGTCAAGTGAGACACATGAGGAAATGAAAAAAATGCATGAAACTGAAGAAATGCATTACTTAGAGATCTCAGAGCTGTTAGGGTAGCTAATGGGAAGTCCAGAGGCAGTAGGGGGCTCCACTAGCATGAGAGGACCTAGGGGACTATGCCTTTCTCAAGGTCCACAGGAATGACCTTTTTGACTTCCCTGTGTGGTTTGTGGATGGGCTAATTTAAAGAAAACACATCAGAAAATGGGAAACTTATTTACATGACTCTGGGGTTAATAATTAAGTATCTTTTGTCATCAGTAGTTGTAGGATGTGTTGGGTTTTGGGTTAGTGATATGAGGAACAAGTGGGCTATACTACAGGCAACCAC
>NW_012122632.1:13364-13705 GCF_000951035.1 Colobus angolensis palliatus
AGTATGGTATTTTTAAATCTGGGTACATACAGTAATGCAGTCTTTGAAATATATATTCAGCTGTGAACAGCATCAGTAGTATTTGTGAATTCTTTGGTGGCTTGGGTATAATTGTTGGTGGAGGCTGTGGTGAACCTTTGCTAGAGATAAAGATGCCAGGTAGGCCAGTCCTTGAACCCCAGTAGTGGCAGTTGCAGGCCAAATATTTCTTTTTATGGGCACCTAGATGGTTTATGCAGGCATTGGTGTTGGCAGGTCCAGGTGGCCTGATCCTTGGACTTTCAGGGAGCTAATTCAGGTGCCATCAATGGAGGTGGTGGGACAGATGGGTGTGTAGGTCC
>NW_012122632.1:14713-15391 GCF_000951035.1 Colobus angolensis palliatus
TAGAGCCACCTGGATAAACTGTATGTTTCTTTTTTTCAAAAGCAAAGCTTTTTAAAATGTGACTTTTTTTCCTACTCCCTTATAATCTCTGTACCGTCAACTCTGAGGAAATCATCGACTTCATTTCTGTCACCCTATACCTTCAGCTCAAAGTCAATATCAGTTCTGTGTCCCACTTAGGTGTGGATCTTAACAAACATGATATTTCTATAGTTCAAAAATATTTCTTTCTTGTGTTATTTTCCTTCTCTTTCTGCTGTCTGATAAGAGATAGACAGTGAATTGCCTCAAGCAAAGGTATTCAAGGTTGAATCCTGCATAAGGATGTCACCGAGAAGCCACTTCAAGGGACGTCTTTTCCTCATTAGCGCAAAGGGGCCATATGCTCACCAAGCTGTGCATACATATATTTGCATCTGTCTGGAATGAGACACCTTTTTTCAGTTTGAATAAATACCCTCTCCTAGAGTTTTAGGTCTAGTTGTACAATTTTTCAGAGTTCCATATTAGGGATTTTTATGGCAAACAATAAAAATTTACTCTGGTTAACTTAAGGACAGAAAAGGCGTTTGATGTAAGATATTGGAGTAGCTTAGAGAATCGTTCAGAATGACACCACCAGTGTACCACTGAAACAGCAGCAGCAGGAAAAGCAGAATTTGCCAAGAGCTGACATTT
>NW_012122632.1:15686-17043 GCF_000951035.1 Colobus angolensis palliatus
TCCTTCAAGAAATGGCTCATTGCCCAGCTCTGGAAAGTGTGGAAACTGCTAACACCTCGAGATCCATCTCAGCTTTTGAGTGCTAGTTACTCAGAAGTGGCCATGACTGACAGTGGCAAAGGAGAATCTTCCAAAGGGAAAAGCTTTAGCCACTACACCTGGGCATCCTCTGTGTGGAAAGGAAAGTGGCTCAGAATTAGAACATACCAAGTCATATAAAGTTGCAAATAACCTGGCTGGTTTGTCAGGGCTCTGGAATAGAATCTTTGGAAGATCAAAGACAAAAAGGTCTAAGGTAGAGACAAAAGGATGAACATGTAAGAGTAGAGACAATGTGTGAAGATCACAGCATCACATATTAGTACCCAGCAGAGAACACACTGCAGAGACACCGCCAACCAAGTCCAACAAATGAGTCAGCCAGTTGAAGTCAGCAACCATCCCAGTGCTTGCTCAATGACTCACTAATGCCATAGCCATGAAGTAAGAGATGGAGGCTATGCAACAGCCCAAAAGCAGAGATTCCCACAAACCAGGACCTGAATAACTACAGCTATTTCTGAGTGTCCAACCTACCAGCCACAGAGACAATTTGTTCCCCATGTTACTACTATTCAAGGAGACTAGCAAGCCATTTGGTGGCATTTATTTATTCTTGTAGGAACACTTTCTGTTCTTACAGATACTTATTGCAGATACTGGTTTGCCTTTCTTCCCTGCAGAGCCTCAGTTAGCACCACCATCCAGAGGCTCCCAGAGTGCCTAACATGTAGGCATACAGTTCCATCTAATGCAGCTTCTGACCAGGACAGCCGCTTATAGCGAAGGATGAGCAGTAGTCCCACGACCATGAGATCCACTGGTTGTCTCATACACACCAATCAGTGGCAGCTGCCTGACGGGGGGATGGAATGTTCTGTTTAATGTGCAACTGAAGTACTAGTTGGGAGGCAATACTCTGTGAGCCTGGGGTTCCATCCATCAGGAATTAGAAACCTCTCTATGGCACTGTACCTCCAATAGGAAAAAAACATAGATCTTCATAGGAGATACATAGGGAATCAAGCGGCTGAATCAGGAGTGGCCCATGTACTAGCATTCTTAATGACTTACTGGGAAATTGTGTGCTTCTCATTCCTACAATTCCTGGCTTTGCAAGTTTAGAGGTTGTGATACACAAAAGGCATACACTGTTGTCAGTAGACACAACAATTCTTCTGAACTAAAAGCTATGGCCATCACCTGGCACTTTAGATACCCATATCTAAGGAACAGAAGGCCATGAAATGAGTCATCATTTTATCAGACCACTGAACAGGATTAGTAAAAGAAGATAGAGCAGTTCTTATGCAATAGG
>NW_012122632.1:18511-20065 GCF_000951035.1 Colobus angolensis palliatus
ACTCTTAGGAAACTGTTCTTCCTGTTGCAATGTCACATACATCATGCCTTTGTTTAGTTTGGAAAAAAATGTAACATTTCTCTAAAATATATCTAAAATATATTCTCTAAAATACATTCTCTAAAATACTCCCTACAACTTTTACAATTTAGGATGATGCAGTCTGTATCAGCATGGAAGCATTATGTTCTTTTCTTTTTTTTTAAATTTTTTATTATACTTTAAGTTCTAGGGTACATGTGCACAACATGCAGGTTTGTTACATATGTATACATGTGCCATGTTGGTGTGCTGTACCCATTAACTTGTCATTTACATTAGGTATATCTCCTAATGCTATACCTCCCCCCTTTCCCTACCCCACGACAGACCCTTGTGTGTGATGTTCCCCTTCCTGTATCCAGGTGTTCTCATTGTTCAATTCCCACCTGTGAGTCAGAACATGCGGTGTTTGGTTTTCTGTCCTTGCGATAGTTTGCTGAGAATGATGGTTTCCAGCTGCATCCATGTCCCTACAATGGACATGAACTTATCCTTTTTTATGGCTGTATAGTATTCCATAGTGCATATGTGCCACATTTTCTTAATCCAGTCTGTCACTGATGGACAATTGGGTTGGTTCGAAGTCTTTGCTATTGTGAATAATGCCACAATAAACATACGTGTGCATCATCATTATATTCTTTTCAATTGTAAAGGTTATAATGTTTACATAATCATCTAGCTACCCAATAAGAACACAGAAAGTTCAGGTAAGCCAAGCACGATGGGCAGCAGTGTCAATGCCCAAACATGTTCTCTTATTTTCTTTTCTCTGACCTTTAAAATAACTTCTTGAGAAGATTTAAAATAATTTTTTACATTCAAGCATGAGTTTTACTTATGGTTGATTCTGGGTCACCTCAGATGCTGAAAAATAATGAAAAAATGTTTTTTAGTGGAAAGAACTCAAGTTTTTAGTCAGAATCACTAAAGTTAAGTCCTGGATTTTAGCTCCTTATCCAGCAAGTGACATTGGGAAACATATTTAATCTCTTTGTTCCTTTACTTTCTAATGTATAAAATACAATAATTATGATACCTAACTCAAGTTTTTTCTCCAAGGAGTGATAAGATAACGAGGGTTTCTGGAACACAGAAATCAAATCAAGAAATAATAGTTTCCTGAAATTACAGTAGGCAAGTAGGGGCCAACATCTGGAAAAGGAAAGATGCAGTGAACTCTCACACCTAGTATGAGCCAAGCATGTGGTTATTTGCATTGTGTGTATGACAAAACTTTTTTCAATGTAGATAATAACCTTGTGAGTTGACTATAAATATCCTTGCTTTATGGCTAGAAAATATAGGTCTCTGAAAGGTGAAATAATTTGCCCAAAATGATGTTCTACTCAGGTAGTGAGGATAGGAAAGTTTTTGAATTAGCCACAAAGTCATTAATAATAATTGGATACCAAAAGTGAATAAGAATTGTAATGTTAGATTGAGGTGTGCTTTCTCATCTCTGCTCTACCCTTATGTATATGAAGAACACATACATTCACTGTGTGTTTT
>NW_012122632.1:21656-22941 GCF_000951035.1 Colobus angolensis palliatus
TTTTTCCATTTGTTTGTGTCCCCTCTGGTTTCCTTGAGCAGTGGTTTGTAGTTCTCCTTGAAGAGGTCCCTCACATCCCTTGTAAGTTGTGTTACTAGGTATTTTATTCTGTTTGTAGCAATTGTGAATGGGAGTTCACTCATGATTTGACTCTTTGTCTATTATTAGTGTATAGGAATGTTTGTGATTTTTACACATTGATTTTTTTATCCTGAGACTTTGCTGAAGTTGCTTCTCAGCCTAAGGAGATTTTGGACCGAGACAATGGGGTTTTCTAAATATACAATCATGCCATCTGCAAACAGAGACAACTTTTTTTATCTTTAGAAATAATCTATTAAAAGTGATTGATGAATGGACACCTACCTACACACTGAAATACTAACAGTTCTCAAAATATGCCAAACTCAGTCATGTCTCCTCCTCTGCATATGGCTCACATCTGTGACTTCTTAGAAAGAACTTTTCTCCCTGATTTGCTTGACCAAGACTTATGCAAGCTTCAACGCAAGCATCAACTTCTCGTAGGTTTTTTGGAATACTATTCCACCCCACTTCCCAAACCATGATAAAATCAAATTACCTGGGCCCTGTGCCATTTTCAAAGCATACTTTATGATAACATTTAATAATTAATGTACAATTTAATGAACAACGTTGTTCTAGAGCAGGAAATAGATGTGTATTAAATGTGTTTGAAAATGTTGGGAGAAGGAGCTATTACAGCTATGACTGACTCAGACTGACTGGCTGGACTATCAGATTCAATGATCTTGACCAACACTCTGCAGTAGACATTGTGAGTGCTCCACTCAGATCTCTTTATATCCATTTCTCTTTTCTTTGTCACCCTCTCCCTCATTTACTATGCTTGCGTTTCTAAAGGCCAAGCCTGCCTCCCAGAGAGAAAGGGGGACAAGGCCTGGAGGGTCATGTTCTCCTCCTCTTTCTTTAGTATGGCCTTTCTCAGAGACAGGCTGAAACCTAGAGTGGAGTGTAATAGCCCAGCTCCCACTTTTAATGAGGATAAGGTCTTAGAAATTCAGGCTGAAGCCAAGACTTTCCTCTGAAATCATCCTGTTGCCTGGCTCTTCTCCTTCCTTGTCCTCCTCATGCAGTCTTGTTACTGGTTCCCCAAGGAACACTTCAGTAATAAAACCTTTGCACATGAAAACATGTATTGCGGTCGGCTTATTCAAAATCTGCCTTGGAAACATGAACTGATCCTTTAAAATTATTGTTTATTTTATCAAAAACAATTCTCATCTAAAGACCACAGTAATAC
>NW_012122632.1:23420-24572 GCF_000951035.1 Colobus angolensis palliatus
CACTCTGTCTCCCAGCCTGTTGGCCAGGCTGGTCTCTAAATCCTGGCCTCAAGTCATACACCTGCCTCAGCCTCCCAAATTACTGGGATTACAGGTGTGAGACACTGCTCCTGGCCCCTAATTTTCTTTTCAATTCCTTAGTTGTGACCTTGTGAAGGTTCTTAATCTCTATGCACTTTCATATTCCTCATTTTCAAAATGAGAGAATTGAAATAGACAGTTTCATTTTTTCAAAATGTACCCCTTTTGTTAGAAATACTATGCAGAAGTCAAACATTTAAAAAATTAGATAAAAGCAGAGCTCCTCTGATTGAAGCAAGGTGGATGCAGGTGTGAGGAAGAGACAGGAGTTCAGCTTTTTCCTTCAACTCACTGCACATGGCAGCTTCAGAGGTCCCTCTGCTAAACCTTAGAGGACTAAGAACTATGCACAAATGTAATGTATTTAAGTATGTTTCAGTCTCTAAATTTTGCAACATGTTGAACACAGAGTGATGAGTTTTGAAGAAAGAGGAAAATAAGAAAAACCACCAATGGAAATAGAAAAGTATTAAAGTGATTGGATTGTTCATACCTCCATTCCACTGGTTTTTGTTGTTGTTCTTTTTTTTTCCTTCCTCCTATCTGTAACTAAATCTTTCTGCAACTCTCATTGTATAGGGCTGTCTGTACAAGACTTTCTAGGACTGAATGAATTGTGGCATTTTTCCCATAATTACATGTGTAATACTTAATTTTTATACTTTCATAAGCCATTTTGTAAAAATAAACTTAAAAAAAACAGATGTTAAAAACCAAAATGCTTGGTGCCTCAAGCAGTCTGTCTTTTTGGTTCTGGAGTCACAGTATTGACCCCCACAGCTACTTAGCAATAGACTTTTTCTGTTCACAGAAACTTGCTTGCTTTTGATTCTTTTCTGCAATTATTGAGTCACCATGTTGAGGATGACTCAACATTACTTTAGAAGGCAAGGTGCTTCTTAAAATTTCTTGATATTAGGGATTGCGCCTCTTTCTTATTTGAATTCTACCTAGAATTTAGGGTAATATTTCATATAGAAAATGAGCTCAATCAATATCTGTCTTTGTTGGAAGAAAAAGTGAGAGAACATCATGATTGACACAATTGCTTTTGTATGAGATTTCTTAGCT
>NW_012122632.1:29650-29974 GCF_000951035.1 Colobus angolensis palliatus
TTTTCTAGCTTCTGGTGGTTGCTGCATTCCTTGGTGTACCTTGGCTTTGGGCGGGATGACTCCAGTTTCTGTTTCCATCTGTGTTTCTGTCTTATGTCCCTTCTCCTGTTCTTATGATAACACCAATCATATTTGATTAGTGATCGACCCTATTTCCATATAAGAACATACTCTTAGGTCTGGGGAATGACTCCTGGGGGACACTGCTCCACCCTGTTTTGATGGACATGATTCATATAACTCGAAATACAAGGGTTTTTATACCATTCTTTTTTTCAACAAGTATTTGAATACCTCCCTTATTCCACTTAAAATGAAAAAGTA
>NW_012122632.1:30024-32067 GCF_000951035.1 Colobus angolensis palliatus
TTCTTTTTTCTTTCTTTCTGTCTTGCTCCATTAACCAGGCTGGAGTGCAATAATGTGATCTCAGCTCACTGCAACTTCTACCTCCCAGGTTCAGGCGATTCTCCTGTCTCAGCCTCCCAAGTAGCTGAAACTACATGTGTGCCACTACCCCCATCTAATTTTTGTATTTTAGTAGAGACAGGGTTTCACCATATTGGCTAGGATGCTCTCAATCTCTTGACCTCATGATCTGACTGCCTCAGCCTCCCAAAGTACTTGGATTACAGGCGTGAGCCACCATGCCATCTCTTTCTTTCTTTTTTAAAATTGTATTTTATTTTATTTTAGAGACAGAGCCTCACTCTGTCCCCCAGGCTGAAGTACAGTGGCACCACCATGGCTCACTGCAGCCTCCAACTCCTGGGCTCAAGTGATCCTCCCACGTCAACCTCCCGAGTAGGCGGGACTACAGGCATGTGCCACCATGCCCAGCTAATTTTTTAATTTTTAATTTTTAGTAGCAACGGGGGTCTCACTATGTTGTCCAGGCTGGCCTTGAACTTCTGGCCTCAAGTGATCCATTTTGGCCTCCTAAACTGCTGGGATTATCCTGTTCTTTCTTAATAAGGCTAAGGACATTTCTGCATCTGGATTTTGCACCTAAGGTTCCCTGTGCCTGCAGGGCTCTTCCCTCATTGCTCATAAGGCTTCTCCTTCCCTTCAGCAACTCTCTGCTCCAAAGTCACCTCCTCAATGAGGCCTTTCCTGCTCACTCTTTAAAAATTATAACTCCCACCCCATAAGCACATGCACTCCTGATTCTCCTTTCCAGCTTTATTTTTCTAGGACTCATCACCTTCTGAAATATTATGTATTTATTTTTTACTGTTTGTCTCTCACTATTTTTTTTTTTTTTTTTTTGAGACGGAGTCTCGCTGTGTCACCCAGACTGGAGTGCAGTGGCCAGATCTCAGCTCACTGCAAGCTCCGCCTCCCGGGCTCACGCCATTCTCCTGCCTCAGCCTCCTAAGTAGCTGGGATTACAGGTGCGCGCCACCACACCCAGCTAATTTTTGTATTTTTAGTAGAGATGGGGTTTTGACATGTTGGCCAGCCTGGTCTCGAGCTCCTGACCTCAGGTGATCCACTCGCCTCAGCCTCCCAAAGTGCTGGGATTACAGGTGTGAGCCACCGCGCCCTGCCAGGATAGTTATTAGTTGGATCATGGATTCCGGAACCAACTTTGTTAGCTTCAGACCGCAGCTCTGCTACTTGGACGAATTCCCAAATCTGTGCCACCCAATACCGCAGTCACTAGCAACCAGAGGCTGCTGAGTATTTGAAATGTAGGTAGTGTGACAGAAGATATTTAATTTAATTTACACACAAATTTAAACAGCACGTGTGGTTGGTGCATTGGACTTTGCAGGACTAAGGTCTCAGTGAAGGGAGGCTGGCAAGGTGACTCGTGCCTGTAATCCCAATACTTTGGGAGGCCCAGGTGGGTGGACCACATGAGGTCAGGAGTTCACGACCAGCCTGGCCAACATGGTGAAACCTTGTCTCGACTAAAAATATAAATACTAGCCGGGTGTGGTGGCGTGTGCCTGTAATCGTAGCTACTCGGGAGGCTAAGGCATGAGAATTGTTTGAATCTGGGAAACAGAGAATGCAGTGAGCTGAGATCGTGTCACTGCACTCCAGCCTGGGCGACAGAGCAGGACTCAAATATAAATAAATAAATAAATAAATAAATAAATAAATAAAAGAAGGTCTCTGTGAGGGGGAGTGCTTCCTCTCTCCCCTGTGAGAGGTGGGGGAGTGGAGTATTTAGGATCAGGGACCCTGAAGCCAGGATGCCTGGGCTCAAATCCCTGTTCCACCATTTATTTTTCCTCTTTTTGTGACAGGGTCTCGTTCTGTCACCCAGGATGGAGTGCAGTGGTGCCAGCATGGCTCATTGCAACCTCGAACTCCTGGATTCAAGCGATCCTCCTGCCTCAGCCTCCAGAGTAGCTGAGACTACAGGTGTGTACCACCACCAGGCCTAGCTTTTTTTTTTTT
>NW_012122632.1:32117-32849 GCF_000951035.1 Colobus angolensis palliatus
CTCTTCCTCTCTACTTTAATGGTACAGCAAGTGGAAATGTACCTGGAAGCTAGTAGAAACATTATAAATAATGGTCGATTAACTGACTAGTGTGGTTGTAATTAGGATAGGGAGAAGTAAGTGGATTTGAGATATATTTCAAAAATAAAATTGAGAGAGCTTAGTGGTCTATGTTATATATAAAGAGTAAAGATGAGGAAGCTGCCAAGGGCTTCGGTTAGGGGGCTGTAGTCACAGAAGTGAAGACCACTAGCAGCCACCTAGCACTGGCATGGCAGACAGCGGAGCTGAGTTGACTTTGGTCTGAGTTTTCTCTCAGAGTCTTTGTGCTTCATTTTACATACCTGTTTGTATAGTGTCTGGAGTTACAATCTTCACAATTCTTTCAAATGCTAAGCTGCTTTTACTGAAATAGTGTTGATTTATTTTAAAGAAAATGGGTAGTTTGCAATCCATCTTCTTAGACTAAAATATTTTGACAATAGAGATATGTGTATTTAGTTTAAAGCCACATGTATCGTTAGTTCAATAGTGAGCAAATAAAAAGACGATAGCATCAGAGTACTAAATACACCTAGTTAGGGTAGTATATTTTGGGAAAATAGGGAGAATAAAAATCAAGCCTATGTAAATAAATTTTTTACTTGGCATCTTCCTTAGAAAATCTGAAGCCCTTTTTCATAGTAATTGTTACCATGAAATTGAAACAGTAAATTTTATTATTTTAAATTA
>NW_012122632.1:35178-36311 GCF_000951035.1 Colobus angolensis palliatus
TCTTCTTGTGAATATTTTCAGTTTTCTTGAGCTTGAAATTTTAAAAATAATAATTATTTAATTAGCTAGTTTGCTCCTTTCCGTATGCATTCATTCTTTCCCTTATTGATTTTTTTTTAATTCCTGTGAATCTCCCATTGGATGGACTTTGGAATTTCTGGGTTGTTCTTTTTGCTCTTGAATATTTGATCCTGCCTTCCACACATGCGTGCACACATAGACATACAAGCTATTTGCAAGATTTGTTCAAATTTCCCTTTCATTTCTTATAGCTTTTATATCTCTACACTTTTAATGATAACTTTTTAAAACAAAACAAAATCTGTTTTATTCATTAACAACTCTTTATTTCAGAGCACCTGAAATCAGTTTCAGGTATACATCATAACTAACCTTGCTGAAAAAAATAATTAAATTTAAAAAAAGTTGTTGTCTTCTAAAGCTTTTATTTCTTCCAGGATCAGTATTGACTGTCATCAAATAATTCAAGTCCTCTACCATCTGTGCACTTCCTAGGAATTTTTTATTTAATTAGGCCATTTAATGAATACATACAAATATGTTTGAAACTTGATGTATTTCCCCTCCTGTCTCTGAGTAGGACCACGAAGTTAGTACTAGTCTGTGTAATCTGATGGCAAGCAATGTGTGTCGCCTCTAGATAAAGCTATTTGCTTCGGTTGTCATTGCATGCGCCATTTTATCTTCTATCATAATAACAGGCCAGATTTAAGATGGCATTATTGTCATTTGAAATATCAGTTGTTTATTCAGCAAAATCTTCCCTATCCTGATTAACATAGTCTTTTATTTGTTAGTGTTTTTTTCTTGTACAGTTGGCTTTCATTCTTATCTCTTTTAAATGATGTACTAGGTTGGTAGTTAACAGAGCTGCTATGAGTTTACCCTCTTGTTATATAAACCTCTTTACACAATAGTTCTCTATTTTTACAGAACTGAAGAGTAGATTCTGACTTCCATGTAAATCGGTAGGATATGTTACTACAAGATTTATTCTTGTTTGAGTGGGTGCTAAGCAACTAGACACGCAAAGCTAAGCCTCGATGCTTAAATAAAGAGCATGCTCTGAGTTTCTCAAACTCATTCAATGGCCCCTGATATGAATGAGTGAA
>NW_012122632.1:43299-44009 GCF_000951035.1 Colobus angolensis palliatus
GAGGGAGAAAGAGTGAAGGGTGAAGTGCTACACATTTTTACACAGCAAGATCTCATGAGAACTCACTCAAAATCACAAGAACAGCAAGGAGGAAGTTAGCCCCCATGATTCAATCACCTCCTACCAGGTTCTTCCCCAAAAATTGGGATTTACAATTTGACATGAGATTTGGGTGAGGATGCAGAGTCAAACCATATCATGCCACTCATGGACCCTCTGAAATCTCGTATCCTTCTCACATTTCAAATCACAATCATGCCTTCCCAACAGTCCCCCAAAGTCTTAACTAATTTCAGCATTAACTTTAATGTCCAAATCCCAAATCTCATCTGAGACAAGCCAAGCCCCTTCCACATATGAGGCTGTAAAATAAAAAACATATTAGCTACTTCCAAGATACAATGAGGGTACAGGCATTGGGTAAATGTGTCCATTACAAAAGGGAAAAATTGACCAAAACAAAGGGGCTACAGACCCCAAGTAATATGGTTTGGTTCTGTGTCCCCACCCAAATCTCACCTTGAATTGTATTCCCATAATTCCCATGTGGGAGAGACACTGTGGGAGAGATGCAGTGGAAGATAATTTGAGTCATAAACACGCTTTCCCCCATATTGTTCAAGTGATAGTTAATAAGTCTCACAAGAGCTGACGATTTTATCACGGGTTTCCGCTTTTGAATCTTCCTCACTTTTCACTTGCCGCTGCCA
>NW_012122633.1:0-1267 GCF_000951035.1 Colobus angolensis palliatus
TCCGCCTCCCAGGTTCAAGTGATTCTCCTGCCTCAGCCTCCCAAGTAGCTGGGACTACAAGTGAGTGCCACCACGCCTGGCTAATTTTTCTATTTTCAGTAGACACGGGTTCTCACCATACTGGCCAGGCTGGTCTTAAACTTCTGACCTCCAGTGATCCACCTGCCTAGGCCTCCCAAAGTGCTGGCAATACAGGTGTGAGCCACCACACCTGGCCTAATATTATTGGACAGTTCTCACTCTAGTCCTGAGAGGTTGGTATTCTTGTGTCCATTGCACAGATGGGGACATTTGGAGCACAGAGAGGGCCAGTGGCCTATCCCAGGGTGTGTGGTTAGTGAGTGGCAGAGCTCCCAGGTCTTTGAGCTCCCAGAGTTCTCACCTGCTGTACTGCATAGCAGACTTGATTCCAGGAGAAGAAAAGCTATCTTCCAACACTCCCAGAACTCACATTAGTTTATTTAAAATCAAGGTTCAGGCCGGGTGCAGTGGCTTACACCTGTAATTCCAGCACTCTGGGAGGCCGAGGCGGGTGGATCACCTGAGGTCAGGAGATCGAGACCAGCCTGGCCAACATAGTGAAACCTCATCTCTACTAAAATGCAAAAATTAGCTGGGTATGGCGGTGGGCACCTGTAATTCCAGCCACTCAAGAGGCTGAGGCAGGAGACTCACTTGAACCTGGGAGGTGGAGGTTGTAGTGAGACAAGATCATGCCACTGCACTCCTTGGGTGACAGAGTGAGACTCTGTCTCAAAAATAAAAAATAAAATAAAATAAAACAAAGAAAATCAAGGTTCGGGAACACATGGGTTAAGAAGTTTTTTCTGGTTGGGTGTAGTGGCTCACGTCTGTAATGCCAGAACCCCAGGAAGCCGAGGCGGGTGAATAACGTGAGTCCAGGAGTTTGAGAGCAGCCTGGGCAACATGGTGAAACCCGATCTCTACAAAAAACAAAACAAAACAAAAAAATTAGCCTGGCGTGGTGGTGCATGCCTGTGGTCCCAGCTACTGGGGCTTGGGGGTTGAGGTGGTTAGGATCGCTTGAGCCCAGGAGGTCAACACTGCAGTGAGCTATGAGTGCACACTTCTCTCCAGCCTGGGCCACAAAGCAAGACCCTGTGTCAAAAAAATAAAAGAAGGGCCGGGCGCGGTGGCTCAAGCCTGTAATCCCAGCACTTTGGGAGGCCGAGACGGGTGGATCACGAGGTCAAGAGATCGCGACCATCCTGGCTAACACGGTGAAACCCCGTCTCTACTAAAAATA
>NW_012122634.1:0-1026 GCF_000951035.1 Colobus angolensis palliatus
TCCCCTCCACACCCGTGTCCCCTCCACACCCGTGTCCCCTCCACACCTGTGTCCCCTCCACACCTGTGCCCTCTGTACCATGCCCACTGTACCATGCCCATTGCCCCTAGCCTACTTTTCTCCCTGTTCCTTGTAAGCTAGGGCGTGGGGCCAGAGGAGGAAGCCACAAGCTTCCTACCCCAGCTCCCAGGCTAGATCCATGTTCCTTTCTCACTGAAACTGCCGGGGTTTTTATGGGTTTGTTTTATGTGAAAAGTTGGCGAATCTCTGGCGAGACACCAGCTTGTAAAAAAGGAAAAGGAAAAGAGTCTGTGTGGTGCAGATTCAGAGAGAAGAGGGAAGCTGTGCTGGAGGCTTAGGGGATGAAAACCCTCCATTTCCTTCCCCAACACACACCCACTGGGGGGCCTAGCTGGGGCCTAGGAAGGGCCTTCGTGTCCTTCCTTCTGTCAGCCACAGCCTTAGCGCCCTGAGCAGTCCCTTCACCTCTCTCAGCCTCAGCCTACACATTTGTCAGATGAGGAAAACAGCCTTGAGAGGGTGAGGAGGGTGGCATGGATGTGGAATCTTCGTAAGTGGGAAAGCGCTTTATGAAGATCATTTGTTGTTATGATCAGTTTCTTCCCTATGAACAAAATGTACTTTTCAGATGGTGCTTTCACCCCAAATTGTGTCACTTGTCACCTCACAACAGCCTAAGAGTTAGGCAAGCAGGGTTATTGCCCTATTTTATGGATGAGGAAACTGAGGCTCAGAGAAGTGAAGTGCCTTCTAGTCACATAGCTGTTAAGTCACCACAGCAGGACTGGAACCCAAGTCTGTCTTATTCCAAGGCCCACAGTCCTTCCATCCCCACTGCCTCACATCTGACCTGATTTCTTTTAAAAAGGAACGGTGAGGCCGGGCGCGGTGGCTTAAGCCTGTAATCCCAGCACGTTGGGAGGCCGAGACGGGCGGATCACGAGGTCAGGAGATCGAGACCATCCTGGCTTATAAATAACAGTGAGGCCGGGCGCGGTGGCTTAA
>NW_012122635.1:0-1459 GCF_000951035.1 Colobus angolensis palliatus
GCTGTTTTGAGGATTAACTAAAGAAGTGATTATATTGTCTCCCTGTCTTCTGTAACCTAGTCTTCTGTCTGCTGAATTCCCCAGTGGTCCCACAACTGTATCTTTGGGCCCCACTGAGCCTATCCTCTTTGAGTCATGCCCAAATCTTTAGCATTTGCTCACTTCCTCCTCGACATGGTCAAACTCCAAAACTCTCTTCCCGTGTGTCCCTTTCACACAAAGAACATTCATTGAAAAACAATTAAAGCAAATTAATAGCAATGTTGAGTAAAGCTCAGAGTGTGATTCTCCTGAATTTTTCTGTTAGTTTGCGATTGGTTTGTTTGTTTTACCATCTCTCTCTGCAACGAAGAAATGCATTCATGATGGGAGATGTGCAGACACCATGGCTTTTTTCCTAAGGAGGAGCAGGGGCCTTCCTAGTTTCACAGATTACACCTGGTAGGTAATTACCAACTCTGTATTTGGGTGAGATCGGCCCGTTTAAGCAACTAATAGTAACATGGAGTGATGGGAGCCTTAAGCCAAGGGCAGGTGTTCTCAACATGGGCTGGAAAATAGAATCACGTGGGAAGCTTTTAAAAGGCTTGACTCTCAGGCCATACTGTAGACCAATTAAATGAGCGTTTTTTGAGTTAAGAACCAGACAGATATTTTTTTAACTGCCTACATTATTTCAATTTAATCTGGGCAGTTAATAAAAATATGTTTCAATATTCAGCCAAGATTGAAAAACGCTGGCTGCCATAAGACTTTGTGTCCGCAACAGTTAAACTAATCTAATCAGTTTTCCTCTGGCTCCTTCACAAAACAGTTTGTTCACCTGGAAACTTGCGCGCGCCTATAAGAAGTCATTTGCATTGCCTTGAAGATGATTTTCATTTTGCCGAAATTACCACCAATTAAAAGTCAAATGCATAACCAAATTCTAATATTTAATGTTACTATTTGAATATATATTTCTCATTTCTAAAATCAACTGGTAGGAAGTCAAACTAACATACTTGATAACAGAAAATAATAATCTCTAATTCGATGCTTGAAATTTAAGGGATTTGCTATGAGGAGTCCTCACATGTTGGATGGTGTCGTCATCTACTGGCACAATGTGGTATTGCACTTCATACCTTAGATCCTGAGGACTCCGAGAGCGGAAGAAAGAGTGCCTCTAGTGTGGCCGGGTGCGGTGGCTCAAGCCTGTAATCCCAGCACTTTGGGAGGCTGAGACGGGTGGATCACGAGGTCAGGAGATCAGGACCATCCTGGTTAACACGGTGAAACCCCGTCTCTACTAAAAAATACAAAAAACTAGCCTCGCGAGGTGGCAGGCACCTGTTAGTCCCAGTTACTCGGGAGGCTGAGCCAGGAGAATGGCGTAAACCCGGGAGGCAGAGCTTGCAGTGAGTTGAGATCTGGCCACTGCACTCCAGCCTGGGCGACAGAGCGAGACTCCGTCTCA
>NW_012122636.1:0-1986 GCF_000951035.1 Colobus angolensis palliatus
TGGCCTCAGGTGATCCGCCCACCTCGGCCTCCCAAAGTACTGGGATTAGAGGCATGAGCCACTGCACCTGGTCTGCACACATCCTTTGATCCAACAATTCCACCTGCAGGAACTCCTCCAACAGGCACCCATACTGTGCAGAATGACTGTACAAGGTTACTTCCTTACAGTTCTGTTTGCAACAGCAAAGGACTGCATTCTGAGACTCCATCAGTAGGAGACTCGTTACCTAAATGACGCTACAGCCAACAAAGAAACTTATGCAGCTCTAAAATCAAACCATGAAGCAGGCTCTGTACTGACAGAGAACAGTCTCCAGCGTACACTGGTAAATAAAAATACTCTCCCATTCATGAGGAAAACGTTTCCCTGTATATATCTTTGTAAATGTAGAAACTCTGTCCACAAGGACTCCCAGTTCTTTTTTTTTCTTTTTTTTTGAGACGGAGTCTCACTCTGTCGCCCAGGCTGGAGTGCAGTGGCGCGACCTCAGCTTACTGCAAGCTCTGCCTCCCAGGTTCACGCCATTCTCCTGCCTCAGCCTCCCAAGTAGCTGGGACCACAGACACGCACCACCACATCTGGCTAATTTTTGTATTTTTTGTAGAGGTTTCACCATGTTGCCCAGTTTGGTCCCAAAATTCTATGCTCAAGCAATCCATCTGCCTTGGCCCCCCAAAGTGCTGGGATTACAGGCATGAGCCACTGTGCCCAGATGAGTTGAACACTGTATAAAAATCATCTCATTCTATGATGTTGGCTATTTAAGAAGAGATGACAATCATTATGTACATTTCACACATGAGAATATTAATGCTCTAAGACAGTATTGTTCAATATGGCTTCCACGGGCCCCATTAATTAATGTTAAACACAATTTAAAATTCAGTTCCTTAATCACATATCCTAACCACAAGCGACGATCACATCCGGCAGCACAGATAGAAAATATTCCCATCGTGGCAGAAAGTTCCACTGGACAGCACTGGACTAAGAGGTGAAGTGATTTAGCTAAGGTGACTCTGTGAATATGTGGCAGAGCTGAAGGGTTCTGACTGACTCGGGAAGCACACTGTCAATGACGCCATTCAGACAGCACCAGTCATCCTGAATGTTTCCGTCCAGCACATATTTATTAAAAGCCTGCTATGTGCCAGGGACCGTGCTGTGCACAGCCAGAAACCTGCAGCCCAAGAGCAACCCAGGGGGTAGCTGCTGGCCAGTAAGGGGCAGGGGACGCAGGGGCCCCCCAGGTCACCTCCAGGACTTCCTTGCGCACATCGACGATCCGGAACCAGTGCCGTAGCTGGGGGAAGCCATCCAGCTCTGCGTTGCGCTCCTGCAAGGCCACCTTCTTTTTGCAGGACAGCTGCCGGCTGAAGTACTTCACCAGCTTGCTCTGTGGAGACACAGACAAGGACAGAGGACACATCTCAGAGGCACTGACACAAGGAAGAGAGACAAGAATCCCCTACGAACCCCCACCCTAAACCCAGCCAACTCTGTACTTTAAAGACTGGTTCCGCTACAGTGAGATCCAGTTTGGCACCCACCTTTCCACCTCGTTGGTGAAGATGCTCAAACAGGCGGCTCTAGCATCTGGCTTGGGGTTGGGGCAGGTGGCGCACACTGGTACCAATTCAGTGGAGGGCCTTTTGATCGCATCCATTGACACCTCGATTGCACACATCTTTTTTTGTTTTTGTTTTCTTTTGTTTTGAGATGGAGTTTCACTCTTTCACCCAGGTTGGAGTGCAATGGTGTGATCTCTGCTCACTGTAACCTCCGCCTCCCAAGTTCAAGCAATTCTCCAGCCTCAGCCTCCCGAGTAACTGGGATTACAGGTGTGCACCACCATGCCTGGCTAATTTTCGTATTTTTAGTACAGACAGGGTTTTACCACGTTGGCCAGGCTGGTCTTGAACTCCTGACCTCAAGTGATGCGCCTGCCTTGGCCTCCCAAAATGCTGGGATTACAGGCGTGAG
>NW_012122637.1:0-2011 GCF_000951035.1 Colobus angolensis palliatus
AAAATACAAAAATTAGCTGGCTGTGGTGGCAGGTGCCTGTAATCCCAGCTACTTGGGAGGCTGAGGCAGGAGAATCACTTGAACCCAGGAGACAGAGTGAAACCTCCAGAGTGAACTAAGATTGTGCCATTGCACTCCAGCCTGGGTGACAAACGCGAAACTCCGTCTCAAAAAACGATAACAAAAAAGTAAATATTTATGTCAGTCCAGTATATGCAGTTTCTATAAATTAAAAAAGCCTGGTTATAGCAAAAATTATTTCAATGAAACAGACACGCACACACACTAA
This sequence comes from Colobus angolensis palliatus, assembly GCF_000951035.1. Taxonomy (NCBI): domain Eukaryota; kingdom Metazoa; phylum Chordata; class Mammalia; order Primates; family Cercopithecidae; genus Colobus; species Colobus angolensis. The sequence goes on from NW_012122637.1 coordinate 290, forward strand.
ACACACACACACACCACACACAAGAAAAAGAAATTATTCTACTTCAACAGACACAAATAAAATGGGTAAAATTTTATAGTATTATAATGTGACAAACATTAAAAAGCTGCAATCTCTTTTGAGATTAACGTATAAATTTGCATATATTCATGAATCAGAGTATTTTGCATAACGTGCAATTATTTTTAATTTTCATATGTATAATAATATTGAGGTTATGCAGAAAAACGTTTATTAAAAATGTCTACTAAAAGTAGACAAAATTTGAACTGTTTGGGGTGAAGTGGGATGATGCTGCTAATTCAAAATATATTCTTAACAAAAATATGTTTGAATTTAACTATATATGTGTTTTAACTAGAGAGACAAAAATTAAATCTAAAATAACGACATCTGGTGACTCAACTCGAATACTAAAAGGATTTAGTTTTTGAGTAGTACATAATTGTAGTACATATCCTTCTTGAGATAGGCACAATACTGTTCAAAATTTTAAAAGTTAACAATAATACATCTTCTCATAAAGAATACCTTAGTCCAACATAGCTGTGAAAGTAAGCTCTCCTGAGTATTTTAAAAAAGAGAAATTAGCAATACAACATAAAAAATAACTACGAACAAGAGAGAAAGGGATAACCACTTTAAATTTTTTAATGTGACTGGCAACATTTTATATCAAAATTTAGCAAGAAAGTAATCTAGGAAAACCCAGACATTCATTCCTTGCAGAAATATTAAATAAAGAACTAGAGGTGCATAAAATATCTTTATAAGTGCCCTGATAAGCTATGAAAGAACTATAGCAATCAAGCAAATGCTCCTTGGCTCTAAAAGCTGTCTTTAGAATAGTAAGAAACTTTGTGTCTGAGATCATTTTCTTGGGCTGTTGTAACAAAATACCACAGACTGTGTGGCTTAGAAAACAGAAACTGATTTTCTCATTTTATGGAGGCTGAGGAGTCCCAGATTAAGGTGCCAGCAGGGTTGGTGTCTGGTGAAGTTTCCCCGCTTTTGTTGCAGATCGCCGCCTTCTTGCTGTGTGTTCACATGGCTTTTCTTAGTGCATACAGGAAAAAAGGGGAGAGGAAATAAGGGAGGGAGGGACAGAAAGAGAAAAAGAGAAAGCACTCTGGTGTCCATTCCTATAAGGACTCTAATTCTACCAGATTACATATCAAATAAGAAACACTAGACAGTAACTCAAAGGCATAAAAAAAAAAAGTTCTCCAGTAAAGGTAAATACATAGAAAAATATAAAAATAAGTATCGTGTAATTATTTATAACTCCACTTTTTATTCCTCTACACAATTTTAAAGACAAAAGTACAAAAATGATTATATATCTATGTTAATGGGTACCCAGTGTACAAAGATGTAATTTGCGACATCAGTAACATAAACATTGATTTAACATAAATATAATGAATTGATACCAAAAAAAAAAAAAAACCCAAAGGATTAGAGTTCTCAAATGCATTTGAAGTAAAGTTTATATCAATTTAAAATGGGCCATTATAACTATAACATGTTATATGTAATCCTTATGGTAACCACAAAAAATATATATAGTTTTTTTTTTTTGGGACAGAATCTCACTCTGTCGCCCAGGCTGGAGTGCAGTGGCGCCATCTTGGCTCACTGCAAGCTCCGCCTCCCGGGTTCACGCCATTCTCCTGCCTCAGCCTCCCAAGTAGCTGGGACCACAGGCGCCTGTTACCACGC
>NW_012122638.1:0-1107 GCF_000951035.1 Colobus angolensis palliatus
ACCAGGATGGTCTCGATCTCCTGACCTCGTGATCCACCCGTCTCCGCGTCCCAAAGTGCTGGGATTACAGGCTTGAGCCACCGCGCCCGGCCTAGTATTATTTTTTTTAATAAACAATGAGTGGTCTTTTAACAGTACTATTATGGATCTCCTCTGTTTAAATTCTCCCACTGTCACCTGTTAATCTTAAAAGAATTCATACTGCTTACCAGGCCCTACAAGCCTCTCAGTGATGTAGCTCCGGCTTAAATTTCCAAGCTCTAATTGCTACTCTCTGCATAGCTCCCTTGATCCTTAACAAAAAAAAATAAAAATAAAAATAAAAAAAATAAGAGAGAGACAGGGTCTTGCTCTGTCACTCAGGCTGGAGTGCAGTGGCACATTCATAGCTCACTGTAACCTTGAACTCCTTGGCTCAAGCGACCCTCCTGCCTCAGCTTCCTGAGTAGCTAGGACTACAGGCATATGCCACCATGCCCACGTAATTTTTTATTTGTATTTTTGTAGAGATGAGTTCTTGCCAAGTTGCCCAGGCTGGCCTCGAACTCCTGGCTTCAACTGATCCTCCTACCATGACCTTCCAAAGTGCTGGGATTATAGGAGTGAGTCTCTGTGCCCGACCAGTCTTATCCTCGATCACAGCCCTTTCTCACCTAAAATCTGTACCCCAGATGCCTACCTTCCTGGAATGCTCTTTCCCTTTCTCTTCATAGGATGGGCTTATTTGTATTATTCAGATTTCAATTCAGAAATTACTTCTACTTTATCTAGAATACTATTGCCTTCCTCTCATGTCATTTAACAAAATTTTCTTCATACCATTTTCACTACTTTATTTTTTATGTATTTTATTTAATCTTATAAAAACATATTTTAGGTTCGGGGTATATATGCAGGTTTGTTTATATAGGTAAATTGCATGTCGTGGTGGGGGTTTGGTGTACAGATTTTTTTTTTTTTTTTAAAGACAGAGTTTCTCCCGTTGCCCAGGCTGGAGTGCAATGGTGTAATCTCTGCTCACTGCAACCTCCGCCTCCTGGGTTCAAGTGATTCTCCTGCCTCAGCCTCCTGAGTAACTGGGATGACAGGCTTGCGCCACCACCTTTG
>NW_012122639.1:0-1484 GCF_000951035.1 Colobus angolensis palliatus
CAGAGTGACCCTTCGTCTCAAAAAAAAAAAAAAAAAAAAAAAAGTGCTGAAATTGAGCACAAATAAACCTGTTGTGTATTTAGCACTTCATTAACTGCTAGTATTTTTTAAAGGACTTACAGGTACATTATTTCATTCAGGAAGCCCTGCAAAAAAAGGTGACGAAGCTATTTTTAAACCCTTCTTACAGATGGGGATTTGAGGCCAATAGCAGGCAGGTAAATTACCTAAGGACACTCAGTGGAGTTGCCAAGACTTCAGGTCACTTTTCTGAAACTTTCAGGCTGGTTATTTCCCTCAGCCTCATCTGGCCCTGTCTATATGAGGACCCCTCTATCCACTATGCAGACAGATTCATCCTCCTCCATAGCACTAAGACAGGTCCATGACCTTCAGTTAGCTACCATGTTTTCCTGTCAAAGACATTCATTGTGATGGAATCTACTAAATCCTTTTAGCATTATGTCCAGGGCTATACTAATATCAGATACCGCTAAGAGCTGAGATTGCCCTTTAAATTATTGAGCTAACTCCCTTATGTTATAGACGAAGGAAATTGAGGAAGCGATATGCAGCAGACTGGATCAGCAAGTAAAGCACCTCATGTTCACCACTGTTAGTGAACTAGAATGCACATGAAGGAGGCAAAGCCAAACCCACGTGTGCCCGATACACAACAGAAAGCCAACCTTATTGGTTTTCCTATTTTTCTTCTCTTATATTCTGTCTCCCTTGGCCACACATTGTTACTGTGAGATTCTTCACCAGAAACATGCGACGAAATCCTACTTCTACCTCTCAGTTCTCACAAGAGGTTATCTAATTTGTAAACTGACTTCGTACCATTAACTGGTGGTAATTAGAATGTCAACATTGTAATTCATTTAGTCATCATCAGTGGCTTTCTTTTGCTCTATGATCTTCATTGCTACGTTTTTAAGTTATCTTTTTAAAGATGGATATAATGGCACTAAACAAAAAAAAATTTTAAAGAAAACTCCCACAATGCTTCTATACTAGCATATTTATTTAGGTATTTGTTTATTCTATTTTGTTATTTTTCCATGTACGTACAGAATATGCATTTTTATTACATTCTGAATTCAGATTGTATGCTGTTTCCCTTAGCGTGTCATACAATTTTTAAGTTTACATTTTATTCACAATTATGGATGACAGCAGTTGTATAAGATTCCATTTCACATACATACAAAATTTATTCGCCAACCTGTGATATTGAATAGAGGCTATTTACATACTTTTACCTTACTCACTTTCTTTCTTTCTTTTCTTTTCTTTTCTTTTCTTTCTTTCTTTCTTTCTTTCCTTTCTTTTCTTTCTTTTCTTTCCTTTTTTTCCTTTCTTTCTTTCTTCTTTTTCTTTTACCTTATCTTTGCTTTCTTCCTTCTCTTTCTTCTTTCTTTTTCTTTCTCTTTCTTTTACTCTTTCCCGTCCCTTCCTCCCTTCCTCCCTTCCTCCCTCCC
>NW_012122640.1:0-1365 GCF_000951035.1 Colobus angolensis palliatus
CCCGTCTCTACTAAAAAATACAAAAAAACTAGCCGGGCGAGGTGGCGGGCGCCTGTAGTCCCAGCTACTTGGGAGGCTGAGGCAGGAGAATGGCGGACGGAGCTTGCAGTGAGCTGAGATCCGGCCACTGCACTCCAGCCTGGGAGAGAGAGCGAGACTCCGTCTCAAAAAAAAAGAAAAGAAAAATTACCACTATAGAATCCTATTGGAGCAAACAGTGTCATTACTATGGAAACAAAATACTGCCATTGTTTTTGAGAATGGCAGTGGAGGAGATCAATGAGCATGGAATCAAGAACAAAAGACTGAATTCCTCCCTAGTTCGGGTGAACCACACTCACCAAGGATCAAAGCATTAGGAAATCAGCCCTCCATTAAATTGCTGAGACATAATGTGAGCACAAAAAAACAAAACAAAACAAAACAAAATGGAAAAGGCATTCCACAAAGACTTCATGAATTTTGTTTCAAAATGCACTTAGCCAGTTTATAAAAATGATACTTAAACAGAAGTCTGATTTTCCCATCTCCTCCAGTTATCTTTTCATAAATAAGATTTAAGAGGTTATGCATGTGTTTTTCTCACTTGTGTTTTGACTAGACAGTTTTCATGAGGGAGTAAAAATGCTGTCTAATCACTATATACTGTAACCTTACTTCAAAAACCCACAAATTGTTTCAAAATTTACTCTCTGATAAAAATCCATTAAGTTTTTCCACAACAGCTGCTTTCCTTAAACATCAGCAATTTTAATCTCACAAGGCAAACTACGGAAGAAAAGCCAAAAGTAAAATCCTGCTTCCTTTTAAAATTCAAACAGATGTTCTGTGTAATCACACAACTCACTATTTGCATTTCCTACTGCCCTATACTGACTCTCAGATTAAGTTCTAAAATGTTTTGAAATATCATTAATATATAAGCTAGAAGAATATGAAGACATTCTCACTGGAAATGTTTTAAAATACATTTTAAGCAGGGATGCAAAGGTTTACTGTGGACTACCTGAGATGCCTAAGATTTGGGAACAATCACAGTGGTTTAGATTGGTAACTTGATTGCTACTACTCTCAGGATCCAATCAGAACCCTAAATTCAACTGAAAACAGCAATATGTAAAATTCACTAACAATGCGGCTTGACTCAGAACACTAAGAGAACACCGGGTCTTTATAATTAGGCAGGTATGACCATTTAAAATACTAAAAATAGCTTGGTTCGAAGAATTACATCCAATGGCTAGTTCTGTAGACATATCGGCTTATACGAAGATTTCCTTTTTTTTTTTTTTTTTGAGACGGAGTCTTGCTGTCACCCAGGCTGGAGTACAGTGGCCGGATCTCAGCTCACTGCAAGCTCCGCCT
>NW_012122641.1:0-2524 GCF_000951035.1 Colobus angolensis palliatus
AAAAAAAAAAAAAAAAAAAAAAAGAGAGAGAGAGATGGAAAAAGGAGGTGACAACTTAGGAAAATCAAAAGGACTAATCCCAACACCCACATAAACAACAGAAAATGGAGAGAAAAACCTTTTTCAAATCTAAGAAAAAATTTTTTCAATTTCCGAAAGCAGGATTTCCAAGTTTCCACAACGAAAAAGGCAACCAAATGCCCAGCAGAACAGATGAAAAATATACCCAAACTAAAGCATATTATTGTAAAATTTGAGAATACTGACTCCTAAGGGAAGATTCCTCCAAACTTCCTGAAGTCACATAGAAAAGTTCAAAACTCAGAAAGTTTCAGAAGAAAATTACAAAGCAAACAAACAGCAATTATTCCATGGAAAACTAATAGTTTTACATGAAAAGCAATTATACCATGTGGCTCAGCAGTAAATAAAACTTACATGGTCATTATAATGTAAATACAGAACGGTAATCAAACGACAATTATAGTACAACTACACTGGGAGAAAGGGGGAGATAGAGAGCAGAAGTTTATGAGTATGGGGTGACTGTGTGTATGGAATGGCAACAGGGGAAAGTGTTTCAGCTTTATCTTTTTTTTTTTTTTTGAGATGGAGTTTCACTCTTATTGCCCAGGCTGGAATGCAATAGCACAATCTCGGCTCACTGCAACCTCCACCTCCCAGGTTCAAGCGATTCTCCTGCCTCAGCCTCCTGAGTAGCTGGAATTACAGGCATGCACCACCATGCCAGGCTAGCTTTGTATTTTTAGTAGAGGTGGGGTTTCTCCATGTTGGTCAGGTTGCTCTCGAACTCCTGACCTCAGGTGATCCATCTGCCTTGGCCTCCCAAAGTGCTGGGATTACAGCTCCCAAAGTGTTGAGCCACCACACCCAGGTCAGCTTTATCTTTTCTTTTTTTTTTTTCCCTTTTTTTTTTGAGACAGGGTCTCCCTCTGTCATTCATGCTGGAGTGCAGTGGCGCGATCTTGGCTCACTGCAACCTCTGTCTCCTGGGCTCAGGTGATTGTCCTGCCTCCGCGTCCCAAGTAGCTGGGAGTACAGGCGAAGCCACCACACCCAGCTAATTTTTGCTTTTTTTTTTTTTTTGTAGAGACAGGATTTTACTATGTTGCCCAAGCTGGTCTTGAACTGCTGAGCTCAAGCAATGCACCCGCCTCAGCCTCCCAAAGTGCTAGGATTACAGGCGTGAGCCACCGTGCCTGGCCCAGCTTTCTCTTTCTTAGTGGAAAGATATTGTCTAAAACTGGAAAAATAAGGAGAAACAATACTAGAATGTTAAAGACAGAGGTCAATACAAAAGAATCAGCTCAAAAGAGTTGAAATGTTTGTTCCTATAGAGGGAAAATTAGAAGATGGGAGGTGAATGGTGCTTTTTACTAAAATACTTACAGCACTATGCCGCTAAAGTATTTGCATATGTAGCTTTCGTTTTTTATTTCATTTTTTAGAGATGGGGTTCTACCTCTATCACTCAGGCTGGAGTACAGGGCACAATATTGGTTCAGGTGAAGGGTGTACTTCACCTCCCAGGCTCAAGCAATTCCCAGGCATCAGTCCCCCAAGTAGCTGGGACCAGAGGAATGTGCTACTACTCTTAGCTAATTTTTGTAATTTTTCTAGAGGCGAGGTTTTGCCATGTTGCCTGGCTGGTCTCAAACTCCTGAGCTCACGCAATCTACCCACCCTGGCCTCCCAAAGTGCTGGGATTACAGGTGTGAGTCACGAAGCTCAGCCATAGCTTTGATTTAAAAAAAAAAAAAAATTGTAATGAGGCTGGGCGTGGTGGCCCACACCTATACTCCCAGCACTTTGGGAGGCTGAGGCAGGATCACTTTAAGTCAGGAGTTCAAGACCAGCCTAGGCAACACAGGACAACCCTGTTCCTACAAAAATTTTTCAAAAATTAGCCAGGTGTAGTAGTACATGTCTGTACTCCCAGCTACTCGGGAGGCTGTGGCAGGAGGATCGCTTAAACCCAGGAGTTTAAGTATGCAGTGAGTAGTGAGTCGTGATTATGCCACTGCACTCTAGCTTGAGCAACAGGAAAAGATCCTATCTCAACAAAACTCTCCAGCACTTTGGGAACCCAAGGCAGGAGGACTGCCTGATGCCAGGAGTCTGAGACCAGCATGGGCAACAAAGTGAGATGCTATCTCTACAAAATATTTCAAAAATCAGTCAGGTGTGGCACATGCCTGTGGTCCCAGGTACTCAGGAGGCTGAGGCAGGGGGATAACTTGAGCCCAGGAGCTCAAGGCTGCAGCAAGCTATGATAACACCACTGCACTGCAGCCTAGGCGACAGAGCGAGACCCCATCTCTAAAAAAAAAACAACAACCACATCAAAAACTTTTTTTTTTTTTTGAGACGGAGTCTCGCTCTGTCGCCCAGGCTGGAGTGCAGTGGCCGGATCTCGGCTCACTGCAAGCTCCGCCTCCCGGGTTTACGCCATTCTCCTGCCTCAGCCTCCCGAGTAGCTGGGACTACAGGCGCCCGCCACCTC
>NW_012122642.1:0-4028 GCF_000951035.1 Colobus angolensis palliatus
TAGTTCAAAATTCAAATGGGTGCAGTAAAATGTCACCCTCCCTTCCCTGTCAGCCATCCACTCAGTTTCCCTTTCCAGTTACTAGTGTCTTCTACCAGGCAATTCTGTATATTTACAAGTGAATATAAACATAGATATCCCCCACGTACCCACTCAGCCAACACTCTTTATATAAGTGGTACCCACTCCACTCACTGTTCTCCTCCTTGCTTTTTAAATAATATGCCCTGGAGATCATTCCATACCAGTACCTAAAGCACTGCCTTGATACTTTTCAAGGCTGTATGATGCTCCTCCTTTCTGGGATGCACCATAATTTATTTGGCTAGTCTCCTATTGATGGACAGTTGGGTTATTTCCCATACTTGCAATTACATACTATGATACAATGCATCAACTTGTACATACGTCACTGGGCATGTGTGTGGGAGATCTAGGGCCTTGCTACTCAGAATGTTCCAGGACCATCAGCTGGGCATCAAATGGGAGCTCTGTTAGAACTGCAGCATTACAGGCTCTATCCCAGATCTGCTGCATCGAGATCTACATTTTAAAAAGATGACCGGAGGTGTGTATGCCCAAGTTTAAAAAGCATTGGCTTAGAAGACAGATTCCCAGAAATGGAATTGCTAGGTCAAGAGATAGGTGTATTCATAATTTTGACAGGTCCAGCCAAATTGATATCTGCAGATATTGATTCAATACATATTCCCATAATGGATAAGCATTTTAGGAGGATCTTGAAAAAAATTCCACCTCCAGCACCATGACCTATGGGAGAGTAGGTTTTGGTGGGTCTAGGTGGGTCTAGGGATCTGTGTTTTATACATTGCTTGAGTCATTTGATTTCACCAGGTTTTGGAACAACTGACCTAAATATATCCTTAACCTTTGACTGTAGAACCATTTTTGGGGTTCCTGGGTGACATGGTTGTAATGGTCTTTAACTCTCCATCCAGGAGTGGCAAACTCAAATGCCTGAAAGGGGCAGATAGCTAGTACCGGTGACTAAAGTGGGCTGGGTTAGGTTTACATTGACATGTAAGTTAAAAAAAAAAAAAAAATAGGTGCAGACCCAGCAAAACACATTTGGGCTAAAACTTGGTCCATAGTCTGTGAATTTGTGGCTTATGGAATTCTCGAAAAGTCCTTTTAAATATTTTTGGCAAATAATCCCATACTGTCTGGTGAGGTCTTGGGTGTCCTTCCTCCACACACTATTAGAGATCATAGGGACCAAGTTCAAGGCTCTCACAGATGAGAAAACTAGACTCAGAGTGATGAATGGGTGGCCTTCAATATTTAAATATTTAAAATATTTAAATCAATATTTACTGCTGATCAGGCAATGTGCCCCAGGCTGGGGGACTGAAGCCTACAGGGCAAGGTTCAGGTCCTTCAGGAAGGCGGGGATAAATGCATAACAAACAAGCGACAGCCAACCGGCATGCACCACGCCATACTCTGACTTGGTTCTCAGTGCTAAAGGGGCTCGCAGGACCAAGGGACGGTCATAAAGACAGAGGTAGTTTTTGTTCCTCTCAAGTAGAAATTTATTTATTTATTTATTTATTTATTTAGAGACAGAGTCTCTCACTCTGTCACCCAGGCTAGAGTGCAGTGGCATGATCTTGGCTCACTGCAACAACCTCCGCCTCCTGGGTTCAAGTGATTCTCCTGCTTCAGCCTCCCGAGTAACTGGGATTACAGGCGCGTGCCACCACAACCAGCTAATTTTGTAGTTTTAGTAGAGATGGGGTTATGCCATGTTGGCCAGGCTGGTCTTGAACTCCTGACCTCAAGTGATCCACCCTCCTCGGCCTCCCAAAGTGCTGGGACTACAGGCGTGAACCACCGCACCTGGCCTCTTTACTTACTTATTTTCTGTCTCCTCTGCCAGAGTGTCAGCTCCATGAGACAAAGAATGTTGTCTGCCTTGTTCGGTGCTGTGTCCCCAGTGCCTAGTAGATAACTGGAACAGAGTGTGTGTTCACTAAATAATTGTGGGATTGAATGAGTCTCCCAGGGATGTGGAAGTGGAAGTAACCTTCAAAGAGAAATTTCATCTGTCCCCTGCCACCAGAATGGACTTGGTGCCCGGGTGGGTCCCTCTTCTGTGAGCGTCTCTCAGCAGAAATCAAGATTACTAAAACCAAAGCCAAAAAATAAAGTGGTTGAAATGATGACCAAGATATACGCACTTTCTTTTCTAGCCCTATCTTGCTTTCTTAGAAGGGTTGACAGAAACAGGAAGAAAAGGCAAGATATGTTGGTTACATGTTACTGATGAATGATATGGACAAACTGCTTAAGAAAGAGATTTTGATTCCTTCTTGCCCAGGATTAGGGGTTTTCTAGCTGTTTTTTATACCTTGCTCACTAGTACTGGATAATAATCAGTATGATAATCACATTAACAAGGTCTTGTGTGGAGGACGTTAAGTACCTTATTACTAACCCCTAAAACAGCTCTGAGAGATGGATATGGTTGTGATGATCCTCATTTTAGGGGAGGAAAGTGAGGCTCTAAACTGTGAAGCACAGGAGGGAATCAATTTGCCCAGGGTCACACAGCCAGGTGCAAACACGGTTGACTGTTTCCATCATTTCACTCACTGCACTGGGCCAAATGACCTCTGGACACCCCCTTCAAGGAATGAAATTCCCTGTAGCTGAGAGGTTAAGAGCGGAGGTTCTGGAATCAGACTGTCTCTGAACCTGGGCTATATGACTGACCTTCATTACCTGTTTTGGGCCTCGGCCTCTTCCTCTGGAAAGTGAGGATGATGATGATGGTGATGGTGATACTAGTATCAACGGAGATTCAATGAGTTTAATCTTCGAGGTGCTCAGGATGGAGGTTGGCATGTGGTAAGTGCTTAGTACATGTGGTTTTTTTAGTTTTTATTTTTTAGAGAGGGTGTCTCACTCTGTTGCCCAGGCTGGAGTGCAGTAGTGTAATCATAGCTCACTACAGTCTCAAACTCCTGGGCTCAAGTGATCCTCCCACCTCAGCCTCCCAAGTAGCAGGGATTATAGGCATGAGCCACAGGTGCCTGGCCAGTTATTTTTAGTGTCATTCTTTTGTACACTCTCTGCCCCTCCCTCTGTCAGACACGCACACACATACACACAGCCAGTGGACTTCCCAGAGGAAGAATTCTTCCAGACAGGCCAGGCAGCCACTTGAGTTCAGACCTAGAGTCAGGCTTAGATCTCCTCCCCGGAAGGGAAATTTCCTACTAAGTGGGGAGTAATCACCTCTTGTGGTCTTTACTACCCTCCCCCAACCACTACACTCACACCAGCTCCACACACAAGTCATGTGCCTGTCCCTCGGCCTGCGGCCTGCATGTGACTCAGCCCAGCAGCTGGACCCGATGGTGGGAGGAGAGTTGGAGATTAGCACTGCCAGGGGTTGCTCGGAGCAGCTGCCTGGCTGCAAAGGTCAAGGGATTGGGTTTCCACCTTGCAGTGACATCCTGAAAGGTGTGAATGGGACCCCATGGAGACAAGGCTGGGGGTTGCCCCATCCGGCTCACCCATCCAGGTTCATATTATAATGAGTTTTTTCATGTGTGTGCTTGACAGTTTATGAAGTGTTTTCTCACCACCCAAGGTCTGCAGGGCAGCCAGGACTATTTTGATCATCCCCATCGAGGCTGAGTGTCTTGCTTGATATCACTCAGCTGGTGGAGCTGGGATCCAACTGAGGTTTGCAGAGTTTAAGCTCAGCAGGCTTCCAACACACTGTATTGACTGTCCTTAAAGGTGTATGCAAGTGTGTGTGTCCTCGTACATGTGCATGTGTATGGGATGTATGTGTGCATGGTGTACCAAGGCAGAAGGTAACCCACTGATATGGTTTTGCTCTGTGTCTGCACCCAAATCTCACCTTGAATTGTGATCTCCACAATTCCCACATGTCAAGGGCAGGACCAGGTGAAGGTAATTGAATCATGGGGGTGGCTCCCCCCAGGCTATCTCATGATAATGAGTGAGTCTCCTGAAATCTGATGGTTGTATAA
>NW_012122643.1:0-393 GCF_000951035.1 Colobus angolensis palliatus
TCCCTGGAACAGAGATGCACTTAAGCAATTCCAGAAACTACTTTTTTAAAAAAACCTTTAAAAAAGATTCTGCCATTATAGATTAGTTAATTTATCAAACTGTGTCAGGAACTATGCCAGACACACAAAACAAGTAAGATCCAGTTGAGCAGGGAAACAAAAATGTATTCCTAGAAGTGCAATCACAGGAGGGATATCTTGGTATGTGAATAAGCACATAGCTTTTTATGAAAAATAAAATACGTACATCATCCAGGAGGTATGTAATGAGAGTTTTTCTTTTCTTTTTTTTTTTTTTTTGAGCCACCATGCCCGGCCCTGTTGTAGGTTTTCTACAGATGCCTGTTATCAGGTCAAAGAAGACCTCTTTTATTTTAGTTTGCTGAGAGTTTT
>NW_012122643.1:1613-4854 GCF_000951035.1 Colobus angolensis palliatus
TGGAGTCCACGTAAGAGGCTGCACTTTTAAGGCGTACAGATCACAACAATTTGGTTCTGTTCAGTAAGAATAAACTTTTACCAGTAGCTTTGTTAACTCATGATCAGTTTCTCCTCTATTACCATCTTAATTAGATAATGCCTGAAAAGCAGTTCCATTCTGCCTCATCCTAATGTTTAAAATAACTAGACTATATTGGTTAATAATTATTATTAATAATTGTTATAATAGAAATTACTACTAAAGTAATTAATAAAAATAATATAACTAATCCACTTATGCCACTACAGAAAGCTGTAGAGGGAGAAAAGCAAATGTGAAAACTGAGGAAGAACAGAAGAGAGCAAGGTATTTTGTAGCTTCAGTGGTTTCAAGTACAGTAGTCGGGTATCTTTCTGAACTAGGGATGTATCGCATTTGGCAATAACTCAGAAAACAAAATATTTTAACATTAGGAAATTACAACTTTTAGGAGATTATCATAATGTAGTTGGCTTTTGGGCAGTAATTTCTACATATTTCCTATGAGAAATAAAAATAAATTATTTATTATTGAGTAGGCAGATAAAACTGTAAAATGTATTATTGAGTAGGCAGATAAAATCACTGACTAAACTATGATGAACTCTTTTTACATTGATTTAATATATCTTAATTTAATATTATGTCCTAATATTTTGGACAAAATCATTTCTTACCTCCTCCAACCAGTTACTGGGTAAGTCGGCTTTTCAGGACAGCATACTGTTGAAATTGCAGCAAATGGCCATGCAAGTAATAAAATTAAAGCAACCAATAAGACACGAATTGGAAGCAGGATAATCCCAAGAAGGAAAATCTGAAAGTCAAAGTTGGTAAAAATAAATGAATGGACATTATTTTAATTCATTGCTATCAAACAGAAACATGTAACAGGAGACTTTTATGGTGTTCATGCATTTAGTCAAGGATGAATTGACTACTACCCTGTACCAGACAAGGATTTAAGCACAAAGGAAAAAACAAATTATATCTGACTTCACAAAGCCTACTGTGTAGCAAGAGAAACACTAAAGAAAACCATAAGACAAATGATCTGCATACCCATGAAAGCGAATAGAGAATGTTGGAGGAACAAAGAAAAGGTGTATTTGATTTAGCAGCCAGGGAAAGCTTCCTCCTGGAGGAGTTGTAGCCTGAACAATCTTGCAATAAGTAGGAGCTAGCAAGGTAAGAAGGAGAAATTGCTTTTTGAGAGCTTTAGGTAGAAGAGTGAAGGCATCAGAGTGTGAAGAAGTAAATACATTGTTTTATATACCTGCCAGAACTTTATAACTAATAACAATAAGGAGATAGACGTGAAAATAAAAAATTAAGAAGAAATGAAAAGTAAATAAACAAGAATAGCAAATAATACATGAATGCTTACTATGTAATATACCAGCCATTCTAAGCACTTGGCATGTAGTAACTTATTTAGGTTTTACAACCTTAAGTTTCAAATTTTACATACCAGAAAGGAGTAACACAGAGGAAATTAAATTGCTTAAGATGACAAGTGGTAGAATCAGGATTTGAACTTAGTTTGGTTATAAAGTTTGTGCTCTTAATTCTTTTATTGTACTGCTGTCTGAGTAAAATAGATTGTGCTTATGTATGACACATTGTCTTTTTCTCTATAAGCTAATTATATTACTCAAACAGTAGCCTTCTTTTTCTGTCTCTACTGGCCCTTACATGATTCTGAGCACCATCAAATAATTTAGAAAAAAAATGCCAAAATATTCTAATTATCTGATCTTTAGAATATTAAACAGTAACACAACAAAATGTACAGATCTAAAGTATACAATTCAGTGAGCTTTGATAAATATATACTCATGTAACCACCACAGTTAAGACACAAAACATATTTACCACTCCCAGAAAGTCACCTTGTGCCTCTTCTAGTCAAACCCTATATTCTTAGGCAACAAATGCTAGATTTCTATCACCATAATTTAGTTTTATCTGTTCTTAAATGTCACATAAATGGAATCATACTTTATGCATTCTTCCACTTAATACTTTTTATTCTACTATGTTGTTTCATACATCAGTAATTCATTCTTTTTAATTGCAGAGTATTATTCTACTATGTGACCATATGACAATTTGCTTATTGATTATCCTACTGATTAACATTTGAGCTGTTTCCAATTGTGGGCTATTATGAATAAAGCCACTATGAATATTCTTGTACAAGCCTTTATGTGAATATGTTTCCATTTCTCTTAAGTAAATACCTAGGAGTGAAAATGCTGGCTCATAGATGTCATTTAACTTTATAGCAAACCACCAGTTTTCCAAAGTTGTGTCATTTAAAAGTATCAGTGGAAATGTGTGAGAATTTTCAGCTGCTGTACATCCTTGCCAGCATTTGGTGTTGGCAGACTTTTAAAAAGCTTTATTAAGGTATAATGTACAAAAAAGAAAAACCATCTATTTTAAGTTTATAGATTACGAGTTTTTCAAATGCATACCCCTATGCAATGACCACCACAATCAAGATATTTACATCATCCCAAAAAGTTTTCTTTTGCCCTTTGCAATTAATACAACCTCTCCAAACCTAAGCAACCACTGATAGGCTTCTTTCACTGTAGTTTTACCTGCTGTAGATGTTCATATAAATAAAATCACATAGCATTTATTTACCCTTTTATATCTGGCTTGATCACTTCATATTTTTGAAAGTCAACCATATTGTCATATATATCAGTATTTACTCTTTTTAATTGGAGAGTACTATTCCATTGTATGAATATATTACAATTTATTTACTTGTTCATGGACATTTGGCCTATTATAAGTTCTCAGCTATTATAGCTCATATGAACATTAATGTTCAAATCTTTGTGTGACCATACGTTTTCATTTCACTGAAAATAAAATTATCGGGTCATAGGGCATGTTTAACTTTATATAATACTATAAAACCGTTTTCCAAAGTGACTTCACCAATTTATATCCCCAGCAAGGTATGAGAGTTCCTGTTGCTCCACATCCTCACCAACATAATGGTATGGTCAGTTTTTTTATTTTTAATGTTAGCCATTAAAGTGGGTATAAAAGAATATCTCGTGGCTTTAATCCGCATTTCCTTGATGAACAATAAGGCTGAATACATTTTTCATATACTTATTTGTCATTCCTTTAACTTCTAATATTAGTGTCTGTTCAAGTCTTTGGCCCATTTTTACTGGTTTGCTAGTCTTTTTCT
>NW_012122643.1:7574-8664 GCF_000951035.1 Colobus angolensis palliatus
TTTTGGAAGAGCTTGTGAAGGATTGGTGTTAATTCTTTGTTAACCCTTTGGTAGAATTCACCACTGAAGTCATCTGGTCCTCAACTTTTCTCTGGGGGATGTTTTTAAGAACTAGTTAATCTCTATATATTATAGGTCTATTTGATTTTTTATTTATTCTTGAATCAGTTTTGGTATTTTGTGTCTTTCTAGAAATTGGTCCACTTGAACTAAGTTATTTGTTAGCATGCATTTGTTCATATAATTCCTTATAATCCTTTTTATTTTGGAAAGGTCAGTAATATTGGCCTCTCTTAATTTGAGTCTTCTTTCATTTTTTTTCTTGGTCAGTGCAGATAAATATTTGTCAATTTTTTTTCAGAGTACCAACTTTTGGAGTCGTTATTTTTCTCTATGGTTTTATTATTACTTTGGAATCATTGGTGATTTAGAAGTAATTTAATTTCAACATATTTGTGAATTTTTTTCTGTTATTGATTTCTAGTTTCAATCTACTGTGGTCAAAGAACATACTTTGTATTATTTTAACCACTTTATATTTATTGAGAATTGTTTTATTGTCTAACATACAGATCTACCTTGGCAAATGTTCCATGGGCACTAGAAGAATGTGTTTTCTGCTGTTGTTGAGTGTTCTACATACACATCTGTTAGATCTAGTCTGTTTATAGTGTTCTTCAAGTCTTCAATTTCCTGATTGATACTGTCTCGTTGTTCTACCTTCTATCATTATTTGGTAATTGAAGTCTCTCGTTATTGTTGAATTGTCTTTCACCTTTCAATTTTGTCACTTTTTCCTTTGTGTATTTCTGGACTCTGCTGCTTGATGCATATATGGTTATAATTATTACATCTTAATGAATCAATCCTCTTATCATTATGTCTTTCGTTAGCAACAATTTCTGTCTTGAAGTCTATTTTATCTGATAGTAATACAGCCATTCCAGCTCTCTCTTGGCTACTGTTTGCATGGTATATCATTTTCCATCTTTTACTTCCAACCTATTTGTGTATTTGAATCAAAAGTGTGTCTCTTGACCAGGCATGGTGGCTCACACCTATAATCCCAGCACTTTGGGAAGCCAAGGTG
>NW_012122643.1:9159-10328 GCF_000951035.1 Colobus angolensis palliatus
TTTTAATCAAATTCATTAAGTTTTTGGCCATTATTTCTTCTAATATTCTTTCTGCATCTTTCTCCTTTCCTGGAACTCCCATTATGAATCTGTTGGTAAAGTTGATCCACAGGTCTCTGAGGTTCTGTTCATTTTTCTTCATCTTTTTTTCTTTATGTTCCTCAAACTAGATAATCTCTGTTGACCTGTTTTCAAGTTTGCTGATTCCTTTTTTGTTAGATATAGTTTGCTGTTGAGCCCCTCTAGTGAATACACACACACACACACACACGCATTGCATCTTTATTGATATTCTCCATTTGGTGATACCCTGCTCCATACTTTCTTTTAGCTCTTCACACATGGTTTCCTTTAGTTATTGGACCATATTTTAAATATCTGATTTAAAGTCTTTGTATAGTAAGACTAAAGTCTGGGCTTCCTCAGGGAAAGTTTGTATTGACTGCTTTGTAAACTACTTATAAGCTATACTTTGTTTTTCTTTATACACCTTGCAATTTTTAAATTAAAACTAAACATCTTAAATAATATAGCAACTCTGGAAATGACTCTCATCCCTTTCCAGGGTTTTTTGTGGTTGCTGTTTGTTATTTGTTTGTTTAGTGTCTTTTATAAACTAATTTGTAAAGCTTGTATTCTTTGTCATTGTGGCTACTAAAGTTAAAGTCTCTGACCAGTTAGCTTAGTAATCAGCTAATGATTACAGATTTTCGTAAGCACCTGAAACCAATAAGTTTCCTGATGCTTGCAAAGGGTCTCTTTGTACACATAGGGGCACATCATAAACAGTCAGGTGACAGATGACAACTCTGCCTTAGCCTTCACTTTCTGCTTGTACAGTCCCTCAAGGTTAGTCAGAGGTGAGAGCTTAGGGTATTTTTCGATATTTTCAGGACATGTGCATAGCCTTGAGCATGAATAAAGCCTTACTCAGGTGGACAGCCTTCTAGATTCCTAGGAATATGTCAAAGCTTTTAAAGTCCCCTATGATCATCTCATCCCTTAACTTTTCTTTTAAGGTTTTTGGCTTAGCCTACTGTTTGCTCCAACTGTTACTGTCTCAGGCAGCTGTGATGTTAAGCAATTGCCTTTGATTTTTTTATTTTTACTATTTAAGAAGCAGAGTCTCCCTATTTTTCCCAGGCTGGCCTTGAACTTCTGGGCTCAAG
>NW_012122643.1:10378-10686 GCF_000951035.1 Colobus angolensis palliatus
TTTATACATTGTATGTCCATCAACACAGATTTATAATTATTGCTTTATGTAGATGTTTTTAAAGTTGGATAAGAGAAAAAAAGATTTACAAACAATTACATTTGTACTGTCCTTTACATCTACCCATGTAGTTACCCTCACCACTGCTGTTTATTTCTTCATGTGAATTTGAGTTACTGTCTAGTATCCTTTCATTTCAGCCTGAGGGACTCCCTTTATTATTTATCTTAGGGCATGTGTGCTAATGACAAATTCTCTCAGTTTTTGCTCATTTATAATTCATTTTAAGGATAGTTTTCTAGCTATAC
>NW_012122643.1:18286-19609 GCF_000951035.1 Colobus angolensis palliatus
CTTTACTTCACCAGTTTTGCTGATCTCTCATCTCAGTTTTCTTCATTCTGCTTTTTAGACTGAATAATTTCTAGTGACCTATCTTCAAGTTCACTAATACTTTCTTCTACCATCTTCAGTGTGTTGTTGAGCCCATTCAGTGAATTTTTCATTTCAGATATAACAGTTTTCAGTTTTAAAATATCCATTTGGTTCTCTTTTACATTTTCTATTTATCTGCTAAGCTCCTTCCAACTATTCATTCATTATGCCACTCTTTACTTTTAAGTCCTTGAGCATTTTTATAATAGCTACTTTAAAGTATTTTTCTGCAAAGTCCTACATTTGATCATCTTAGGGTCTATTTTTATTGCCTGATTTTTCTTTTGATCATAGGTCACATTTTCCTATTTCTTTGAATGTCTAATATTGTTTTTATAGTATTTTGGACATTTTGCGTGATATATTACAGATATTCTGGATTCTGTTATCCTTTTCTCAAGAATGTTGATTTCTGTCCTATTAGCAGGTAGGTAAAATTCTGGCTGATTGCATTCATCTTATGAAGGCTTAGTTTTATACTTTTTAAGGGAAAATTTGTTTGAAGCTAGCCCTTAGACTTAGATTGAAGCCTTAGTCCTAGGGTATAGGACTAGCTCTTCTCCTATGGTATAACCTTTGTGAGGTTTCAGTGTAAAGCCTGAGATATTTGCCAAGGTCCTCTTAATTTAATAGGATTCTAACTGTGCCTTCCCTATGGTGTCTATCAGTTGAAATGTCTGCTCAGTTTCTTCTTCCTTCCAGCTGTTACTTTCCTCCAGGGCCCTTGAAGGCTCCTTTGTAAATATACAGTTCAGGAACTGATCAACGTTTTGAGATAATTTATATGCCAATTTAAGGGCTCCCTCATTTCTAGCTTCCTCCTTTCTGGGACTTCCTCCTTCAATTTTTAGCCACTCTGATAGTCCTGAACTTTGTGCTCTGATATATCAGGCCAATAAGACTGAAGCTTTCTAACAATCCCTTCACATGGTGTCAAGTGACAACCTTCAGGGAAAAAAGGGTTGGGGTAATGTTACACAGTACAGAACTATTATTTCAAGCAACAAATCCCTCCAGTTTCTGTCTGATTTGTGTTGCTCTATAGTGCCTTCATGAAGTTTTTCCTATTTTGACTACGGTTTATAATTGTTATGCATGGAAAGGTTTGTCTACATTAAGCTACTCCACCATTCCTGAGACTAAAACTAGTCCTGTTAAATTATTTTTCACTTGAAAACTGACTTACAAATATAATGAAACTTTGCTACCAGTCTTATTTCCTATAAAACAGAATATGTTTTA
>NW_012122643.1:23099-24529 GCF_000951035.1 Colobus angolensis palliatus
CTGGGTGGCTCACCGCTGCCCTGCAGGTCCACGACGGCGTCCAGGTTATCCGGGATGGCATTCCAGGCATCTGCGATGAGCTTGGGGAAGCCAGGATCCATTTTCTTCTTCACCTCATTGTATCTGTAAAGAAACAGACACAGTGAACCAGCAGGGCCTCTCTAAAAGACACTTCCCCCCCTAGCCTGGATGGGAACACCCAGCTGATGGCTCCTGGGTAGGCCTGGGAAACCAGACCTAGCCGTTCAGGGAAGCAGCCAGCTGCAGTGGAAGGAAGAGCATGGAATCAGACCTAAGTCTGAACCTCAAATCTACCACTTTTAATTATATGACTTTGGATGACCCCATAAAAACAGTCTCATGATTACTGCTAACATTTATAAAGCACTTACTACATGCCAAACAGTGTGTTAACCACTTTCCATACAGCCTCAGTTTTACCAGCTGTAAAATGGGGTTGTGTCTAATTTCGTGTATTTAATTTAATGCATGCATTAAATCAAATAGCACATGCAGAGCCTCTATCCCCATGTCTCATAAAGATTTAGTAGGTATTTAAGAAATGTTAGCCCCTTACAAGCAAATCCCTGCTGTAATCCAAGGAGTGCTAAACTAGAAGCCCAGGGATGGGAACCTGCCCCACCATTCTTTCATTTGATGGCTTGGAAAAATTGCTGCTTCTTCATCTATCAAGGGAGATGACAATCCCTGCCCTGGGAGATGATCACGGCTGGGGCAGTGAGGTGACAATGCAAGGTGGTAGGTACGTGTGAGTCCAAGGCCTGTTAGTCACAGGGTGCCACCTCAGTTCCGGCCGTAGCAATCCTGGGCCCCACCTTTAATTTAGGTAGATACTTTGGACGCCGGTTGGTATGTTCTTCTCCTGGCTAGCAACCCTTCTGTTTTTTAAGATTTTTGGAGAACTTTTTAAACGCTGCTGTCATGTTGATTCCTTTGCTTCTCCGCTTCATTATTCCGCAAATATTTACTGAGCTCCCACTATGGGAGCTATGGATATCCTAGTAAACAAGATCAAGTCTTGCCCAAGTGGAACTGTTTCTAGACGGATCTGTTTCAATCCCATCCGGGCAGCAGCCACCCTTTGCTCCACAGTGCCTCCTAGTGGGTTCTCTTCCTCTCTGCAGCCAGCCTTGACCACCTCCACCCTGGATCCCAACAGTAGCTTTCCCTATATGCTCCCTTCTAGAGGGACCTTCTCCCTCAGCCATCACCCCAAATAACTGCCAGAAAAACCTTCCTTAATCCCAGCTGCAGCATTAGACTCGTTCTTACAAAACCTGGCATGCTTCCTCATGGCCTGGGGCACCAAAACCAAGTTCCCTAGCTCAAAATCCCAACACTCCCATCCGAGGCACCTCCACTGAGCCCTCAAACTACATTCCCTAGTTTTAGGATGGTTTGGAGATGTG
>NW_012122643.1:28237-29860 GCF_000951035.1 Colobus angolensis palliatus
TCCCTGACTACCTCTGCTCATATTGTGTTTTCCCTCTCTAAGCCTCTCAAAATCATCAACTCTGAGTGCCTGGAACAGTAGTGTCTGTTTGTCTTAACTCTCCTGTTTGATTAGAAGCCAATCGGGGCAGTAGCTGATGACACTCAAGTATTTCCTGAATTAAAATGAAATGAATTTGTGTACTTTGTCAAGAGTAAGAGTTATCATTGATTGAGGTCCTGCTAAGTGCCATGCACTTTTTGTGCCTTGTAATTTAATCCTCACAATCTTATAAGACAGCATGCAATCTGGATGGTCTACCTAGCATTTATTATCTATTTCCCCACCATCCTTCCTCACAAAACTCCACATTTATGATCCAGCCTTCACCTCCTCAGACCCTGTGTCCCCAACTCCCATTCTAGGGGTAGATACTGATTGGTCTAAGCCACTGGTTCTCCAAGTGCAGTCTCCTGCCCAGCAGCATCTGTGCACCTGAGAACTCATTAGAAATGCAAATGATTAGGTCCTTCCAGAGATCTACAGATATGAATCTCTGGGCTTGGGGCCCAGAATCTGTGTTTTAACAAGCCTTCCAGATGATTCTAATGCATGCCAAGGTTTGAGAACTGGTCTAAGCCAATCAGAGTTTAGCATTCCCTGGCACTGTTACTGATTCAGCAGTTGCCATATGGCTTACAGTAGTGTTAAGACGGAACACACAGACTTATTTCACATCTGGGGGTCTGTGTGTGTGTATCTGTGCGTGTCTCTTTCTCTCTCACTTCCTGGGAGAGGGGACGGATTAGAGCCCCAATTGCCACTGGTAGCCTTCTTGTGACCATAAGGGGCAACCGGCCTTAGGATTAATTCAGTGCAGAGGCTTGCAGTGGACAAAGACATCAAGTCACTGACCCTCTCTCTGCCCCTGCAGGCAGTTCTACCCCTGGACTTTGTACCATATGAAAGCAATTTCTTTCTACTGTTTAGGCTGGATTGAGTTTGCAGAGGGATCATCTCTGTGTTTGCAGCAAAACATCCTAACATAGGAAGGTGTCACAATTTTTATTTAGCAAATGAAGCTCAGAGAGGTTAAGATTCAGATTACTTAGTTATTACTACATCAATGACTAAGTAAATTAGTTATTACCAAGATTCAAATCCAGATCTGACTCTAAAGTCTGAGTTTAATCACCCTGTGATACTGTCCTTCACGACCCCCACCCTCACCAGTGTCTAGCAGCAATTTTTGTTCATGGTTGATGTTTAATATTTACTGGTTAATCAAACAAGCCCATTAAACATTCATCAAGTTCCTTTTGAAAGAAAACTGTGATGTGGTAGGGCAGGGATGGCTGCAGCCTGGGTCTGGGCTCTGCATCCTTTCCTAGGCCCCACACATCTGAGATCTGCATGTGTGGTCAGGGCTTTCTTAGTGGGAGGTGCTCCAGATGAAGGACATTGCCAGATCCTTACAATGAGGACTGCAGAGCAGCGCTGACATCTGCTGTTACATACCCTGGTTTGGGCATTCGAGGCCTGATGGGACCTGATTTCTCACTACATTCTAAGTCTCATCTCTCATTGCATTTTTGCCATTTCCCCATTGGCCAGCAGACCCTGTGAAGGGCAAAGCATCTGCAC
>NW_012122643.1:31610-32707 GCF_000951035.1 Colobus angolensis palliatus
CTAGCACCATGTCATATGCCATGTGTAGCTGCTAATCCCATGAGAACAACAGGCAGAGCATACCTGAACCCAAACTGAAGCTGGAAGCCAAGATAACTAGTAGACCCACAGACTATGAGAGAGCAAACAAAATGCTTGGGTGCAAAAAATCTACTGAAACCTGGAGGTTGTTTGATATACAGCAGAAACTGCCTAATACAGGTCATTCTGCGAAGCACTTGGAGGGGTCTTCAGCAAAGAGTGAGGGAAAAGAATAATGGTATAAGAGCAGAGGACAGGAGACAAGGAGGACAAGAAGCAAGCTCCTGCACTCACCGGTCCTTGAAGAAGAAGATCTCACCACGGATCTGAGCGATGCCATCAAAGACAATGTCTTGTTTGCAGATTTCAGGAGTGACAGGGCCCAGCGTAGGGGTGGGGCCAGTGCCAAGGTCAATGTCAGGAGAGGCCCCTGGTGGAGAACACCTGACCTTAGACTCTCTGCAGCTGCAAAGGTTCTCCCCACCAGGCTGAGCCCCCAGGGGTGCCCACCCAATCTGCTAAGAGTCAGAAGAAATTGTCTTCTGGCCTTAGTGTAAGCTCTGTAAGATAACAAGAAGATGCCTGGACTTTGGGAGTCCTGGAGCCTTTTGAACTTTAGATATGCTTTTTACTGATATCACCCAAATCGGTCCTCTCTATATCCCTGAGAGTGGGGTATCATTATTGCACCATTTCACAGGTGAGGAAACTGAGGCCCAGAAAAGTTGAGTGACTTGCCCAAGGATTCAAACCCAAAGCTCAGATTCTTAGATCCACAAGAGTCAGGGCAGTCAGGGGGCCACTGGTGTGTCCAGCACTGAGAGTGGGGCGCTCTTCATGATAAGCAATTCTTTTAGAGATGAGGAAACTGAGTCCGAAGAGGTATAAAGACTTGCACAATATCTTGCAGCTGGTGAGGGACAGAGGCCACGCTTGAACCCAGCACCTCACGGCAGACCTTGGGCTTCTTCCTGAGTCTAGCAGTCCCCAAACTTCATCACTCAAGCACCATTTTCACTATTTTGGCCTGGCTCAGATATCACCAGGACCATTAAATATTTCTTTTTTTTTTTTTT
>NW_012122643.1:36559-38536 GCF_000951035.1 Colobus angolensis palliatus
ATGTCTGTTCTGATTTCAGTGTCCAGGCCATACCAGGTGACAAGTATCCTGACCAGCTGCACGGACATCTTGGGTGTGGATGTCATTCGCACAGATGTCTTAGTATCCCTGTCTTGGGGAAAGGAGGTTGGCACAGGGAGTCTTATGGGTTTTTTATCAGACAGCAGGTGCTGGGCCCTGAGGGAGGGAGAGGTAGTGGCACCCACCGGTCTCAGGGCAGAAGCCATACTTCTTGTCACGGTCATAGTCCTCAGTGGTGCCGCACCAGCGGTAGCCATCCGTGCGGCCCTCAGTGGTGCAGCTGTTATAGGATGTGCCCTGGAAGCGGAATGGGAACTTGCAGGGCTGTCCTTCAGCATTGCCGCCCATGGTGAACAGGGCTAGGGGTAGGGGAGAGAGAGAAGGATATGAATGAGACATGCCTCCATGGGCATAGGGCTGGCTGGCTGGCTGCCCATCTGCCGGTTCACATCAGTGAGGTTGATGCATTGTTAAAATATTAAGAAAACATCTCTACTGGTTGGTAAGAAGCTGGTTCTCTGAGCTCCCAGAGAGAATCCCTGCTTCCCTGGTTATCCCAATCCCTCCCCTGGGATCTTATGGACCACCCAACAACAAAATGGTTGACACCTGGCACACAGCAAGGGCTTCTAGAACCCTGCCTCAGCCCCGAGGTCACTGTCCACACTGCCTGGTCCACGCCTGTACCATGCAAATTTCATGTAATAATGATGTATGACATGAATATATCAGTCATGGCAGGCAGGACCACGAGAATCTCTCTCCGTTTGATAGGTGGAGAAATCAAGGCTAGGACAAAGCTGGTTCTCAAACTGCTCATGGTCACATAAATGAAACAAGTGAATGAAGATTGTAACTAAAAACTACAAAACACACCAATCTCAATCTCTCTTGCTCAGTCTGTCACTCTTATACATGTAGATGTGTGTGTGCACACGCATACACAGAAAGAAAGCTTTACCCCCTGTCAACCCCAGGCCCCTTCCTGGATGGCCTTGTTGCAGTCTCTGTGGGAGGGAGAGAAAGAGAGAAGAGGAGGAGGGAGGGAGAGGGAGGTGGTGCCTTCAGGTTCCTTTTGCTAAACACTCTGGGCTTCTAGTTTGACCTCTTCAAGACAGGGGCCATAACTGGAAAGCTGGGGGAGGGAGTGGGGTTCAGAGCATGGCCTGTGTGTCTTGGATTCTCCCCGTCTTCCCCTCATCCACCCAAAGCTAAAAAATGGTGTGTCTCTGGAATTGCCAACTAGCAAAACCACAAGTCCATAACAAGGACCATCTGTGCACAACAGCGCCAGAGGTGACCTCACCAGCCCCCGTTAACTCCACCATGGCCAGAATGGAGCCCAGTCCCTGGCCTCCCACCACAGAACTTGGAGCCCTGTATCCTCACTGCTCCCCTCTCTACCAAAAGACTTTGTCCTGCAATGCCAGAAAAAAATGTCACCTAGAGAAAAGGCAAGACTGAGTCCAGATACCTTAGTGGCCTCAGAGTTGAGAAAGGCAAAGTGTTAACTTTGACCAGTGCCAGCCCCCTGCCTCTGACCTCCCATCAGCCGCATTTCTACCACCCAGGAAGCCCCTGTCTCCTCCCAAATTCCCCTGACAAGGATGACAAGAATCAGACACTGACTCAGCAGTCAGCAGGGGCTGAGTAACAAGAATCTCTGCCTCGAGACCCAGACACGTGAGTGTTGTGCGTACTTGCATCTGGCTAAGCACAAAGTAAATAACTAATGTCCAATGCAGGGAATAACCCTTCCCAAACTTATGAAATACAGCTGTTTCCACATCTATCTATCATCAAAGCATTCTGTTTCTATCAGAGGGGTGACACAGGGAAGGGTTAATGCCACATGTAATCCCTACCGGGAAACGCAAGATACAAAAAATATTTTTATTTCAAGATTTCTGACTTATTAAGGGTAAATGGCTTAAACTCTTACTTAATATAAAGTTT
>NW_012122643.1:39831-41290 GCF_000951035.1 Colobus angolensis palliatus
TGTCAGTACAGCTGTTGTACTCCTTGCCATTGAACAAGAAGGGGAACTTGCAGTACTCCCCATCGGCGTTCCCATACTTCACACGGACCACTAAAGGGTGACATGGAAGGGGGAGGTTGGACTTCTCCATGCCTTCTTTGGAGACCAAGATTCTGACTCACCCAGATGTGTGACTTTCCTCCCCTCCCACCTCTCCGGTCCAAGCAAATGGAGTGGAGAGAGGACAGGAGAGAAGGTATGGGGCATGCAGAGGGCCCCTTTCTCACCTTGGCCTTCTCCCAAGGTCCACAGCTCATCATCATCAAAGTGGGAGTCTCCCCCAACACCAGTGCCTGGGGCAAAGGCATGAGCCAGGAGTCCGTCCTTACCATCAAAGGGGTATCCGTCGCCATGCTCTGAAACACACATTGGGTTTTAGCTTCTAGCTGTGCCACCTAGACCTGGAAATCCCTCCCACCCCATCTACATGTGGAGCCTGTCAGCCCACCCAGCATCTGTCCCCTTCCCTCATCCCAGTGGGGTTATCCAGGACTGCGAACACAGGGGCTCAGTAGAGATCTGCTGACCCGGTTGTTACCATCCTATGGTTTACGCTGCTCTCCCAGGTTTACATGACTCCCAGTATCCATACCCACTACCTTCATTGTCTACACTACCACCATGACACTATACCTACCACATACACACATTACCACACTAGTGTCCTCACCCCATCCTGATCGTCCCCAGTGTCTATGCCATCCACCCTCTTGTCAATACTGCCCTCTTAACCACAATCCTGCCTTCATGTCACACTATCACTATCACCAATATCTGCAACACGAATTCTCATGCCCACCTTGTCACCAAGGCCTGTACCACCCATCCACTTGTCTACACTGTTTCCCATGCTCTTTACCTTCATCACTTACCACTCAGTGTCTATACCACCTACCTTTATGTCTGTGCTACTGGCAATGTTCACATCATAAACTCACATGGCCACCTGGCCCCGGGTTCTATGACCCTTCCTCTCATGTCTACACTGCTCCATTGTTTCCAAACCACTCTCATATATCTACATTTCCTCAGTATCTACCAGCATCATCCAACAGAGCTTTCTGTGATAAGAGGAATATTATTTGTGTGTGCTGTCCAATATCAATAGCCACTAGCCTCCTGTGTCTTTTGAGCACTTGAAATGTGCCCAGTGTGACCTGGAAACTGATTTTAAATTTTTAACTAATTTAAATTTAAATAGCCATGTATATTCTACCTGATGGCTGCCATATTGGACAGCATAGTAGACCACTTGCTTCGGGTTTAGACGGCCTCCAGGTTACACCACAGCACACCATCTGCCCCTATGTCAACGTGGCTCTCCAGTGTCCACTCCGTGTTGTGTTGCCCCCATCTAAACCACCCCGAGGGTCCACACCATCTACTGTCCTATCAAAGCTGCCCTCAGGATCCCCACACC
>NW_012122643.1:42392-43552 GCF_000951035.1 Colobus angolensis palliatus
TCACTTGCCCAAGATCATCACTAGGCCAGCTAGTTAGTTCATGCACCCTTTGATTTGAAGCCAAGCGGTCTAAGTCCAGAGCTATCTTCTTAAGCCCCCACTGCATTGCCTCTGGACAACACAGACTTCCATTTGTCAGTGGTGTTCAAACCAGGCACCTCCCTCTTGAGTAGGGGCTGGGTAAGATGAGGCTGAGACCTGCTGGGCTGCATTCCCAGGAGGGCAGGCATTCTTAGTCACAGAATGGGACAGGTGGTTGGCAGGACTGATTGCACAACATACAGGTCAGGTCACAAAGACCCCTATAAATAAATAGGATGCAGTAAAGAAGCTGGAGAAAGTCCACCCAAACCAAGATGGCAATGCAAGTGACCTCTGGTCTGCTCACTGCTCATTATATGCTAATTATAATGTATTAGGATTTAGGATGTTAAATATGTTAGACACTCCCACCAGCTCCATGACTGCAACCCATGAAGGTTCATAAATGCCACAGCAACATCGAGAAGTTACCCTATATGGTCTAAGAGGGACAGGAACCCTCAGTTTCAGAAACTCGCCACCCCTTTTCCGGAAAACTCCTAAATAATCCACCCCTTGTTTAGCATATAATCAAGAAATAACCATGTGTATACTCACTCAAGCAGCCCATTCCCTGGTCTGCCTATGGAATAATCACCCTTTTATTCCTTTAGCTTCTTAGTAAATTTGTTTTCACTTTACTCTGTTGGCTGGCTCTTGAATTCCTTCCTCTTCCACACCAAGAACCCATGTGGTCCCCAGGCTGAACCCCAATTTGGGGGTTCATCCTGTGACCCATTGGCTGGAAAAAGTGTAAGGAACCCAAGTAGCTTTGTCATTGTCCCACAGCTCCACTCTCAACCCCACCCAACAGCCACATCATTATGCTAGCCAGCTCCAGACCCCTGAAAAAAGTAGCCCTCTAAAAATGTATAGAGGTTTCCCAACCCATCTATCCGGAGGGGCTGAGACCTAGCTGCTTGGAAAGGGTGAGAGCTGGGAGAGGGTAGGTGTCCTCTCCTGAAGGAGTTCCTAGGGTGACCAGAGGACATGGGCGTCTTCTCCCGGACAGGTTGAGGGGGAGGCTGGAGGGCAGGGTGGCTGAGGCAACAAGGGAGCAGATATCCCCCGGAGTGGAA
>NW_012122643.1:47116-48249 GCF_000951035.1 Colobus angolensis palliatus
CCAGCCCCATTGGGCTCGTGTCCACGTCCTGTGAATAGCCAGAGAGCCAAGTTGGAGAGCTGAGAGCTGAGAGTGAAAATGGAAAAAGTTGTCTCACTAAAGCAGGGGCTGCAAACTCGTGGCCTGTGGGCTGAATCCAGCCTGAACAGCATTTTGAAATTTGGGAAACTTCATGTAAAAATCTGACTTTCTGGTTTTCTTTTTTTAAAAAAATTTCCCCAAAATCCGGCAATACTGGATGCCAGTTTTCATAAGGCAGTAATTTGCTGAAGCTGAGTAGTGACCGCTCCCTTTAGATGGTTTGCCACAGTCCTCACCACTCTCTGTTGTATTGCCTTGTATGTGACTTCCTTCACTAGGTGTTGCTCATTTACACTTGCCCAATTTGAGTTTTAACCTTTTCGGAAAATCTTTGGGATCTACATAACATAGCTTTGGCTCCTCTGGCAGAGGGCAGCTTTGACGGTACCTCTTCACAGCCTCTGTGGTTATGGCATTCCAAGGGCATCGGTTTCCAGTGTACGGGCTTGGTGCCCATTCAGAGATGGCAATGGCTGCAGAAGCAGCATTCAGTGAGAGAGAGGCTTCTGTGCCCAGCAGTGACTATGTCAGAGGCATTGGAACCAGAGCAACTCCATATTGAATAGGGGTTAGGTAAAATAAGGCTAAGATCTGCTGACCTGCATTCCCAGTAAATTAAGGTATTCCTAATCACGAAATGAGATAGGAGGCTGGCATAAGGTACAGGTCATAAAGACCTTGCTGATAAAACAGGTTGCAGTAAAGAAGCTGGCCAAGACCCACCAAAACCAAGATGATGATGAGAAAAACCTCTGGTCAGCCTTACTGCTACACTCCCACCAGCCCCACGACAGTTTACATGTGCCATGGCGACATCAGGAAGTAATCCTATATGGTCTAAAAGGGAGAAGCATGAATAATTTACCCCTTGTTTAGCATATAATCAAGAAATAACCATGAAAATGGGCAACCAGCAGCTCTTAGGGCTGATCTGCTGATGAAATAGCCATTCTTTCATTCCCTTACTTTCTTAATAAACTTGCTTTCACTTTATGGACTGCCTCAAATTCCTTCTTGTGTGACATCCAAGAACCCTCCCTTGGGGCCTAGAA
>NW_012122643.1:52391-53836 GCF_000951035.1 Colobus angolensis palliatus
CTCCTCCTGTCAACCCTTGAGTTTTGTTTTGTTTTTGCTTAAAGCTGCCTGGGTTGAGTTTCTGTCACTTGCAACCTGAAAGTCTTGACTGAAACAGTGAAAGACTTTAGCTGAGAAATCTCTTAGCCGAGAAACCTCCCATCTTAAAGATAAGAAACTGCAAAGCTTCTTATCTTTACGGTCTCAGCTGCAGTGCTGCCTCCTCAGTGAAGCCTTGCTTGACTGATCATCCCCTAAAATGAGTCACCTCTGTGTTATTTCATTTCTGGCAGCTACTGCTGTCTTGAAACAGTCTTGTTACTTTAATTTCTGACTTCTTTATTGACTTCTGAACTAGAATGTCAGTTGTGTTTCCAGTACTTAGAACAAGGTTTTGCACATAGTAGGTGCTCAGTAAATATCTGTTGAACAAATAAATGGTTGAAGAAATGAATGATTCTTCCCTACATATGGGCAGATGGAAGGGCAGGCCCAGTAATCAGAGTTGGGGCTGGTGGGGTCATCCCCAGGGTAGAAGGAAAGGCCAGAAAGAGCATGAAGGCTAGAGAGACCCTCTGCCTGAGGTCCCTGCCCTCTGTCCTGCTGCAGGTCCCAGGTACATCTGAGAAGCATTCAAGGGCCCAAAAGGGGGCCAGGACACACAACCCTTAAGGAGCAGAGGCAGGGCTTTCCCCAGGGCCACGGCCTCCCAGAACATTTAGGTTCTCTGCTGGTCGCCTCAACTCCAGGCTCATGGATTCCAAGCTCCAGAGGCTTAGAAGTCCTGGCTACTGTTCTTAAAACCCTTTGCCAACTTTGACTCACTCTTAAAATAAAACCACAACTCCTTGCCATGGCCTGCAGAACCCTCCACACCCTGCCATGACCTCTTTGCAGCAATCGGGATCCCAGGAGGGAGCAGATGGCCCTCCCGGATAAGGATAATTCGAGGAGAGCTTACTGATGACGACGGATTAATTCCAAAGCACAGGGGTAGGGTATAAGGGAAGCCAAGGGGTGGCACGCAGGGACCTGAGCCAGAAGCACCAGGCCCAGAGGGCTGACCAGAGGGAGCAGCTCCTGGAACCCAAAAGGAGGGAAAATTACACACAGCAGAGGCCATGAATGAAGCAGCCAGCCCCAGGTGACCTCCCAGGAGGAATCCGGAAATAAACACACTGACTTTATTCTCCTCTCTCCTTTTTATCTTTTGCCACACTCCCCATTGGCAGAACCCAGTCCAGCCCAGGGAGCACAGGAGCTGGGCAATGCAGTCTGAGGGTAGGAGGTGCAGAGCCACCTGGGGAGGCAAAGAGGAGAGCCCAGCTCTGGCCTCTATCTTCGCATTCTTTCCCTTGCTCTTTCAGCCTGGGCCACACCAGCCTTCTCTCTATTCCTGAAACATAGCAACCCTGTGGTGAGGGCCATAGAGGTGGCTGCTGGGGTCCTTTTTTAAGAAATAACTT
>NW_012122643.1:57101-58136 GCF_000951035.1 Colobus angolensis palliatus
GGGCCTCCCTGGCCGCCGAGCTCCTCCTTGGGCTTAGAACTACCTGGGTAGGGAAGGGTCTGTGCATCTCTAAGACCACAGGTTCTCTAAGGCGGGGTGACTTCAGCCCGGATCCCACATTTCTAAGGCGCGCCTCCTTCTGCAGATAGGCTGCGCCATCTGGTGGCCACTTTTGGAGAAGCAGCCTCAAGGTTCAGAGCCCCCTGGATCAGCCATTCTCTGGGCTCATGGCACCATCTAGTGGCTTTAATGCACAATTACGGTCCATTAGCTTCAGCCTCAGCAACACCTGAGGATGAGGCTCTTTAAAAAATTCTGGGACTCCATCTTAGAGCTACATAATCAGAATTTAGGGGAATGCATCCATATAACATATATTTTAAACAAGATCCCAGTGTGATTCTTAACTCTGGAAAAGTTCAAGTTTGAGAATCATGACCTTACGGGGACTTCTGCTGAAGTATTTGCACATGTTCCTCACCTGTTTGGTAATAAAATCAGCATCCACTTTACCTCTTGGAAAGCTCATTTACTATTTGTTGGCACTACTTATCCTCTTAAGAGGGGGACAGGACAGGCTGAGGTTCTTGTTTGCAATTTAAAGATAAGGAAAGGGGGATCCAGAGAGTCACATGTACTCACCTACGACCACACAGTGAGCCAGCAGATATCTTCCCTCCTCACTCCTGGCACATGGGGGGCAGAAAGAAGGAGCATTTGCCATCAGGAGGCCGGGTTCTCCTAGCTGCACTTTGCAAACAAGAGCTCTGCAAAAGTGAGATAGTGTCACTGGGGCGGGACTTGCTTGTCCCTGGGTCATATGATGCTCCTGTTTGTCTGTCTGTGGTTTACTGTAGCTATCTGGCTTGCCCATTCTTCATCCTGGTTGGATCGGGCAACCAGGGTGGGGTTGGGCAATCAGAAATAAGGACATGGAAGGCTTCCAATCATAATAGCTTGCACTTGTTGACAGCGTTACAATATTGTTAGGCCTTGTTCTAAGTACTTTACGTATGTCAGTTCATGTGATCCTTG
>NW_012122644.1:0-1223 GCF_000951035.1 Colobus angolensis palliatus
GGCTAGTTTTTTGTATTTTTAGTAGAGACAGGGTTTCACCATGTTAGCCAGGATGGTCTTGATCTCCTGACCTCGTGATCCACCTGCCTCGGCCTCCCAAAGTGCTGGGATTACAGGCTTGAGCCACCGCGCCCGGCCCATTCCCATAAATTCTATGTAAATGGAGCCCCCCGGAGTTGTGCTAGGTGTGGGCGAGGTCCCCGTTGGAAACTGAACATGGCATAGTCTGGCAATTTTGTCTGAGACGGTGGCAGTTAAATATCTTCTTCAACCTTCCTTCCAGCTCTGTACAATCAATACTTCTCAATTTCCTAAATTCTAAGTACTCAACTTTCCCCATAAATTGGGTCTTCAATCACTACATCTTGACTTAAAAGATTCCCTCTAACAGGGAAAATGTATGTTCACCATTATTGATGGAAAAAAGTCAAATTCTATAAAATATTTAAAAAGGTTCATTCTGAGGCAAATATGAGCGACCACGGCTGGCTCAAGGCATAGTATTAAGAGTTCCTGAGAATATGTGCCCGAGGTGATTGGGTTATAGCTTGGTTTTATACTATACATTTTAGGGAGACATAAGACATCAGTCACTACATGTATGGTTTACATCGATTTGGTCCAGAAAGGCAGGACCACTCAAAGTGGGGACCTGAGGGTCATAGGTGGATTCAAAGATTTTCTGACTGGCAACTGGTTGAAACAGTTATTATCTAAAGACCTGGAATTATTACAAAGGAGTGTCTGACTTAAGATAAGGGGTTCTGGAGACTAAGGTTCTTATTATGTAGATGAAGACTTATAGGTGGCTATGCTTTGAGGCAATAGATGGCAAATGTTTCCTATCCAGACCTTTAAAATGTTCTGGACCCTCTGGAAAAGACCTAGTAAAGAAAGAGAATTTGCTACAGAATGCAAGTATCCCTCACAAGAGACAACTGTGCAGGGCCATTCTAAAGCATGGCAAAGAAATACATTTTGGTGTAAAATACTTTGATTTCCCTCAGAGCCTGCTATCTGTCATGTGATATGTGAAAGTCCGGTTGGAATTTGGTAACTTATTGTTACAGAGAGTCTGCTCTGTCAGTCTTGAGATATCTGTTTTAATGTTGTTAATGCTGGTCAATTATACCTGAACTTCAAAGGGAGGAAGGTATAATGAGGTATGTCCAACCCACCGCCCCCCACTCATGCCCTGAACTAGTTTGTTTTTTTTTTTTTTT
>NW_012122645.1:0-1211 GCF_000951035.1 Colobus angolensis palliatus
TCACCTGAGGTCAGGAGTTCAAGACCAGCCTGGCCAACATGGTGAAACCCCATCTCTACTAAAAATAAAAAATACAAATAAATTAGCTGGGTGTGGGAGTGAGTGCTTGTAGTCCCAGCTACTTGGGAGGCTGAGGTAGAAGGATCGATTGAGCCCAGGAGTTCAGGTATGCGGTGATCTGAGATCACGCCACTGCACTCCAGCCTGGGTAACAGATTGAGACTCCATCTAAAAAAACAAAACAAAAAAAAGGATGTAAACCTGAATTGAATGTGATGCCACTGTAAACAAGTCTGAAGTGTGTGGTGGCAGTGACAGACTGCTTCAGATAGAGTTTGGAGACAGCTGCAGACAGAGGAGTGAGTGGGGTTTATGGAGGAGTAGTGTAGAGTAAGAAGAGAAGTGACCCAAGCCCAAACCTCAGCACATGCCATCATCTACTGGAGGGGCCAAGAAAGTAGAGGAGCCTGCAATGGAGATGGAGATGGAGTGGTCGGTGAAGCAGGAGGAACTCCGGGAAGAGTGTGGAGTTCCAGCAGCCCGGTGAAGGGAGTGTTCCTGAAGAAGGGGTGGAATGCTGCTGAGAAGTTGGGTTAGGTGAGGACTAAGAAATGATCTTTGGTTTTGGCAGCATGGAGGTTGCTGGTGACCTTGGTGAGAATCATGTCAGAGGAATGGGCTAGAAAGGGTTGAGGGGTGAGTGGAGGTAAGAAAGTGGGGACAGCAAGTGGAGACAACTCTTTCAAGAAATGTGGCTCACACCTGTAATTCCAGCACTTTGGGAAGCCGAGGCGGGTGGATCACCTGAGGTCAGGAGTTCGAGACCAGCCTGACCAACATGGTGAAACTCCGTCTCTACTAAAAATACGAAAAATTAGCCGGGCACAGTGGCAGGCGCCTGTAATGCCAGCTACTAAGGGGGCTGAGGCAGGAGAATCGCTTGAACCTGGGAGGCAGAGGTTGCAGTGAGCCGAGATCACACCACTGCACTCCAGCCTGGGTGACAGAGTGAGACTCCATCTCAAAAAAAAAAAAAAAAAAAAAGAAAGATCTCAAATCAACACCCTAACAGCACAATTAAAAGAACTAGAGAAGCAAAAGCAAACAAATCCAAACGCTAGCAGAAGACAAGAAATAACTAAGATCAGAGCAGAACTGAAGGACATAGAGACACAAAAAGCCCTTCAAAAAAATCTATGAATCCAGGAACT
>NW_012122646.1:0-1054 GCF_000951035.1 Colobus angolensis palliatus
TTTTTTTTTTTAGACAGCGTCTCGCTCTGTCACCCAGGCTGGAGTGCAGTGGCGCAAACACAGCTCACTGTAGCATCGACCTCCTGGGCTCAAGCAATCCTGCTATCTCAGCTTCTCAAGTGCTAGGACCACACTCACATGCCACCACACCTGGCTAATTTTTTTTTTTTTATTTTTGTAGAGACCAGGTCTCACCATGTTGTCCAGACTGGTCTTGAATTCCTGGCCCCAAGTGATCTGCCTACCTTGGCCTCTCAAAGTGCAGAGATTACAGGTATGAGCCACCATGCCTGGACTGGTTTTTAAAAACTTTTAATTTCTAATTTGTAATTGTTAGTTTATAGAAATACTTTTTTTGCATATCAATCATGCAACCTACAATTTTGTTAAACTCACTTATTCTAACTTTTTTCATAGATTTAATCAGATTTTCTACATAGATAATCAAGTTGTCTGTGAATAAAAACAGTTCCATTTCCTTTTTTCCAATCTAGATGCCTCTTGCCTCTCATTTCTTTTTTTCCTTTTTTATTTTTTTTGAGATGGAGCTTCACTCCAGTCACCCAGGCTGGAGTGCAGTGGTGCAATCTCAGCTCACCACAACCTCCACCTCCCAGGTTCAGGTAATTCTCCTGACTCAGCCTCCTGAGTAGCTGGGATTACAGGCGCTTGCCACCACTCCCTGGATGCCTTTTTTTTGCTTCTTCTCTTGTTGCGCTGGCTGCATACAATGTTGAGTAGAAGTGGTAAGATGAGATATCCTTGTCTTGTTCTTGATCTTGAGGAGAAACCTTTCAGTCTTTCACCATTAAGAATGACGTCAGCTAGGCCAGGAGCGGTTGCTCACACCTGTAATCCCAGCACTTTGGGAGGCCGAGGCAGGCAGATCACCTGAGGTCAGGAATTTGAGACCAGCCTGGCCAACATGGCGAAACCCTGTCTCTACTAAAAATACAAAAATTAGCTGGGTGTGGTGGTGCACACCTGTAATCTCAGCTACTTGGGAGGCTGAGGCAGGAGAATCGCTTGAACCCAGGAGGCAGAGGTTGCAGTG
>NW_012122647.1:0-1204 GCF_000951035.1 Colobus angolensis palliatus
ATAGCCATTTTGGAAAATAGCCCAACAGTTCCTCAAAAGCTTATAAAGTTAGCCTGTGACCCAGAAGTTGCATTTCTTTTTTTTTTTTTTTGAGATGGAGTCTGGCTCTGTCGCCCAGGCTGGAATGCAGTGGTGCGATCTCAGCTCACTGCAAGCTCCACCTCCCGGGTTCACGCCATTCTCCTGCCTCAGCCTCCCGAGTAGCTGGGACTACAGGTGCCCGCCCCGTCGGCCCGGCTAGTTTTTGTGTATTTTTTAGTAGAGACGGGGTTTCACCCTGTTAGCCAGGATGGTCTCGATCTCCTGACCTCGTGATCCGCCCGTGTCAGCCTCCCAAATTGCTGGGATTACAGGCTTGAGCCACCGTGCCCGGCCAGAAGTCGCATTTCTAGGTATATACTGAGGACAACTGACAATCATACATTCACACAAAAGTTTATACAGATGTTCATATCAGCCAAAAGGCTGGAAACAACCCAAATGTTCACCTACTGATGAATGGATAAATAAAATATAAAGTGTAATATACAGTAGTATAGAGTAGAATATTACTTAGCAATAAAAAGGAATTCATACCCATATTTCTGTACCCACAGTACTGATACATTCTGCAACATGAGTGAACCTTGAAAACATTGCTAAGTAGGCTGGGCACAGTGGCTCATGCCTGTAATCCCAACAATTCAAGAGGCCAAGGTGGAAGGATCACTTGAGGCCAGGAGTCGAAGACCTGCCTGGGCACCATAGACAAGGCCCCATCTCTACAAAATAAAAATTTTAAAAAATTAGCTGAGTGTGGTACTGCCTGGCTTTGGTCCTAGCTACTCAGGAGGCTGAGGCAGGAGAATCTCTTAAGCCCAGAAATTTGAGGATGCAGTGAAAAGTGTACCACCGCTGTACTGTAGCCTGGATGACAGCAAGACCCTGCCTGTGAATGAGTGAATCAATCAATTTCTGTGAAATTTCCAATGTGAGCAAATCTATAGAAAAAGCTAGAACAGGACCAATGGGGAATGACTACTAATGGGATAGGATTTTTTTGGGGGGGTTGATAAAAATGTTCTAAAATTGTGTAATGCTCCACAATTCTTTTTTTTTTTTTTTGAGATGGAGTCTCGCTCTGTCGCCCAGGCTGGAGTGCAGTGACCGGATCTCAGCTCACTGCAAGCTCCGCCTCCCGGGTTTACGCCATTCTCCTGCCTCA
>NW_012122648.1:0-1728 GCF_000951035.1 Colobus angolensis palliatus
CCAGGCTTCCCTAGACTCATTGGCCAACATTTCCCTCAACAATAGACAAGCAGTAGACCCTCTTCTAGTCTAACAAGTGGGGGAGGCCTGTGTAGTAGTCAACAAGACTTGCTGCACTTATATCAACAACTTTAGAAAGGTTGAGACCAACATGTAAAAGATATATAAAGAAGTTACCTGGTTACATAGATATAACCAGGGAACCGACCCCAACTATTTCTGGTCAAGTATCAGAAATGGTCTACCAAGTTTCATATGGTTTTTATTCTTCCTGAGTCTACCAAGCTTCATACGGTTTTTATTCTTCCTAAGATTTTTAATAGCTATCTCGTTATTACTAATCTTTGACCTTTGCATGTTTAACCTCCTTGTAAAGTTTGTATCTTCTAAATTACAAAAATTTCATGTGAAGATAATGCTGGCACAAGGTTTCCTACCCATCCTGTCTTGTGAACTGGAAAGAAAATAAAGACTTTCTGCCTTTGAGCCCCTTAAATCAGGCATCCAGAGATTTTTATTCCTCTAATGGTAGGCAGGGCTTACACCCATAAAATCAGCAGACATCTGCTGCAGAAGATAGATCTCCATTCTTCTACAATCCCTTAAGATTAAGAATGAGCATATAATTGCTGAGTGGGGAATGAGGTAGGAGATCAGGCAGATAGTTGTACCGTCTCAGGCCCTGAAGAGAGGAAAGGCATGGGGCTCAGCTTGGGAGGGTTCTTGGCTTCACTCAGGAAGAAACTCAAGAGCAAGCCAAGAGTGAAAGAAAGCAAGTTTATTAGAGTAACAGTATCCAGCAAAATGGCTGCTGCATAGACAGAGCAGAGCTATCCCATAGGCAGAGGAGCACTCATGGATTGCCGGCTAGCTATATTTATAGTTAATACTAATGATATGCTAAAAGCAAGGGTTGGGTTATTTCTGAATTTTCCAAAGGGTGAGGAGTTCTCAGAACCATATAAGGTAACTTCTGGGCATTGCCGTGGCGTTTGTAAACTGTCATGGCGCTGGCGGGAGTGTCTTATAGCGTCCAAATGCATCATAATTCCTAGTCCAAGTTGAACCCCAATTTGGGAGTTTGCCTGCATTGTTTTGTACCTCTCTGTAAATGTATGTGTATCATGTTAATTGGGTCCTCTTTTAAGATCTCTTTGTTTCATCACTGCCACCTTAGCTGACTCCTTGTTTATTCTCGAACCACTCCAAGGTTATCTCCAGTTCTGCTTGTCTCCACAGGGAAGTACAGTCCCCAGGGGCCTGTGCCCTTTGGCTCCCCAGTAGTTTCACCCAATGGGAGGCACCGGCAGAAGACAGGATAGAAAAAAAGCTGGGGTATTTCTCTCCCACTCTCCCTGGGTATCCCCAGCTGCAGTACAGTCTTCTGAGATTCAGCTCTTACAGGAATGTCCTCACTGATTCTAGCTCCCACTGGAGGTCTCCACTTATGAACTCTGGTAGTGTCGTCATTTCCTGGTGACTCTAAGGCTCGAACTAAGGGTTGTAGCAGCTTTTCCTACCGGAACTTCTGAGTTGCCTGCCGCTGTTTACTATTGGAACCCTGTTTGGGATTTCAGCCCATCTGTTACCTGTGTAATCAATTCCCTGTGTTATATTTTCTCTGCTTTAAATGCCTAGAGTAGTTTCTGTGTTCCTGACTGGGTCAGATAGCTGCACCATCTCAGCCCCTGAGGAGATGGGCAACCTGGGGTTATGGAAAGAACATTC
>NW_012122649.1:0-1631 GCF_000951035.1 Colobus angolensis palliatus
AAAAAAAAAAAACTGTGTTTTCTCCTTGCTGCCTTGGGGGGGAAAACAAATATGTTTTCTCCGTGCTGCAAGGAGGGAAAACAGAAACAAAAAATTGTGTTTTCTCTTATCCTGTAATTAAATTAGATACAACAAAAATATTTTCCTGAGAGAAGGGCTGGTTCTGTCGCCCAGGCTGGAGTGCAGTGTCTTCATCACAACTCACTGCAACCTCAAACTCCAGGGCCTAAACGATCTTCCCACCTTAGCCACCACACCTAGCTAATTTTAAAAAGGTTTTCATAGAGACAGGGTGTCACTATGCTGCCCAGGCTGGTCTTGAACTCCTGGCCTCAAGTGGTCCTTCAGCCTTGGCCTTCCAAAGTGCTGAGATTATATAGGCATGAGCCACCATGCCTGGCCAAACATGCTTTTTTTTTTTTTTGAGACGGAGTTTCACTGTCCAGGCTGGAGTGCAATGGCATGATCTCAGTTCACTGCAACCTCCGCCTCCCGAGTTCAAGCTATTCTCCTGCCTCAGCCTCCCGAGTAGCTGGGATTACAGGCACCTGCCACCAAACCCAGCTAATTTTTTGTATTTTTAGTAGAGACGGGGTTTCACCATGTTGGCCAGGCTGGTCTTGAACTCCTGACCTCAAGTGATCCACCTACCTTGGCCTCCCAAAGTGCTGGGATTACATGTGTGAGCTACCACACCTGGCCACAAACTAGTTTATTTCTGATATTGCTGGGGCAATCCAGTCATTTTGTGAAGTCTGTGATGCTTAAAATAGAATTGCTGACAGCTGGGGTGGGTCTGAGTTCATCACCACTACAACTGAGCTGTTGCAGCTATATGTCAGCAGACCTGGGTTTAGCTGACTCATCCTGGCTATTGGGATGAGCTGGGGTGCTGCTGCTTGTTGGGGAGAGCAGTCCTGATGGTTCTGCAGTATTGTTTTTCCGATTTATGTAGACTAAAAGGATTGTAGGATTGGGGAGAGAAAAATGGAGACTTTTTTTCCTAAAGAGCTTGAGTTTGAAGGGTACTGAAAAGAGGAAAAGGAAAAAGGAAATCAGAGTATAGGGGAAGTAACTGAGCTCTGAACCAGGTCCTTTATGGGAAAAAGAGCATATGGCTTTGAGGGAGTCTTTAGTCAGGTAGTTTCCCAAGCTGGCTGCCTGATTGCACTGTTGACACCGAACGGTTTGCCGTTTGGAGCTGCATTGAGATGAACAGATGAAAATGAAATCCTATGCAGTAGGATGTTCATGTGATGGATGCTGTAACCTAAAGAAGGGACCATACAGAGTGAGAAGTTAAAAATGAGCTTGATGATATGTATTGGTAGATGAATATCTAAATACTAAATTGTAACTGAGAACTCCAGGTGTAGGGATATGTGGTTATGCTGAGAAATTTGAAGTCTTGAGGTTTGTGTTAGAAACAGTTCTTGGCCAGGTGCGGTGGCTTATGCCTGTAATCCCAGTACTTTGGGAGGCCGAGGCTGGTGGATCACAAGGTTATGAGATCGAGACCATCCTGGCTAACAGGGAGAAACCCCATCTCTACTAAAAATACAAAAAATTAGCCGGGCGTGGTGGTGGGCGCCTGTAGTCCCAGCTACTCGGGAGGCTGAGGCAGGAGAATG
>NW_012122650.1:0-1010 GCF_000951035.1 Colobus angolensis palliatus
GCCACCATGCCTGGCCAATTTTTTTGTATTTTTAGTAGAGACGGAGTTTCACCATGTTTGCCAGGTTGGTCTCGAACTCCTGACCTCAGGTGATCTGTCTGCCTCAGCCTCCCAAAGTGCTGGGATTACAGGCATGAGCCACTGCACCTGGCCAGAGTTGATATCTTTGAAATGAGGATTTTACTTATATGCAAATTCTTTTCTGTCAGAGGTGAATCCCTATTTTAGTCAGGAATATGATATTTATTCCTCTTTCACAACAGGAATTTCATATATATAAGTGCCGTGTGGTGTTCTGAACTATTTCAGTCTTGAATTAGCATGGTAATACATAATGTAGCTAATCTGCTATAAATTTTAGAATGCACTTTATGACAAATTTACAAAGCTGTCAGGGAGGATGGAAAGGTGCTTATTTCTCATATAAAACTGTCTTCAGAGAGCTTGATGTGAATCTCCTGACACCGGCTTCCTCCTGGAAGCAGGTATTTAACTCATCCCCAGGAAATCAAGCCTGACAGAAACTCCTGGCCTCAAGTGGTCTGCCCACCTCAGCCTCCTAAACTGCTGGGATTACAGGTGAGTCACTGCTCCCAGCCAGTAGTTCCCATTATTTAAAGCAAAAGAAGGTAGAAAAGGAGGAACAGAGGGATCTCTTTAATTATGAGAAAAAAAATACCAAAAGACAGGTATAAATTCAAATGTATCAATAATATTAAGTATATTATTGGCAGAGATTGTGAAACAGGATGAAAAAGCAAGATCCATCTGACAAAGGACTTGCATTCAGAACATATCTTTTATAACTCGTAAAAACAAGGCAACCCAATTAAAAGAAGGAAGTAAAAGATCTGAATAGACACTTCTCCAAAGAAGATATACAAATGGCCAATAAGCACAGAAGATGCTCAGCATCTTATGTCACTAGAGAAATGATCTAACTTGGATGAGATTAATTTGGATGTGAGTGGTCCACTAGAATGGCCATAAAAATAAAGGCAGACTATAAG
>NW_012122651.1:0-1155 GCF_000951035.1 Colobus angolensis palliatus
CCTATCAGTTCTCTCTCTCCGGAAAGTCTTGATAAAAACGTCAGGTTTCCGAGTAACATAAATAAATATTTATTAATATATATGTATTCTCTATTCCACCAAGTGTAGTTTCAGAATTACAATAAATAGTACTGTTAATTATTTACTAAAAGTAAAATTAATTGCTTTACATTTATTTTTGTCCTTAGACTATATGTATAAACATAGTTCAAGTTACTATGTTTTAAGTTTACTTAAACAATTCTTTTCTCTGTATAATTAGGTTGACAGATTAATATACAGTTAGCTTTATTTTTATATTTTTTTGTATTCATTTTTTACTAAGCAGGTAAATGTGGATTGCCCTTGAATCCACATCTACTCTAATCTTAGTCCACCTCGCTTTCCACACAGCGTGGATGACCACATATTCTCCCCAAATATCTGCCCAGTGAGAGATTTTCCTGCACCTGTTTTAAAAGCCCATTCATGGGTGAGGTTATAGAACACCTGCCAACCATCTCAGCTTGTATCCACAACTATGCTAACCTAGCCATAAAGTCAGCACATGCATTTCCATCCTCTTTAAACTGCCTACAGGATATCCTGCATTAAGCTATAGCCATGAGATAAGGGAGAGTTATTTGTGCAAAGTTGTGGGTGCCAATAGTGTCCTGGACACCTTCCAATGCATCTGTCTTATGCCTTCTGGTTTTGGTCATCCTCTATTTCCCATGTAACTCTTCCATCTTATAATTTGTTGTTGAACACATCCAGTATTATGACTTGATGAATATGACAGGACTCATCTCCGAATGGCAAGTTTTAGCTGCAAACTCTTGGTCTCACAATGAACCATAACATCTCTGCCAAGGCCCGGTCAGCATGCCTGGAGTTATTTGTCAAAAGACAAATAATTCTGTGCTGCAGAAGAAATGACCTTGCTCCAGAGCCCAAAAGCTCTCTGTTATAATTCTATCACTGGCACTTGCCACAAACTATAATTGGCATATATTTTTTCCATTAGTGATACCTCTAACAACATAGAGTCTGCTGCTTATGCTTTCTGCATGGCTTTCTCTCTCTGGGTTCTACTTGAAGATGGCAGGTTTTGGTTCATCTAGTAGCTAGAACACTAGCCCTAATAAAATGGTGACATCAAAACTCAAAAACCAC
>NW_012122652.1:0-1213 GCF_000951035.1 Colobus angolensis palliatus
TCATTCTCCACTCCCAATGCCCAGTAGATTGAAGATAACCAACTTCATTCTTTTCAGCTATATACTTTTCATGTTTCAGTAATGATAAA
The DNA here is from genome assembly GCF_000951035.1 of Colobus angolensis palliatus. NCBI lineage: Eukaryota > Metazoa > Chordata > Mammalia > Primates > Cercopithecidae > Colobus > Colobus angolensis. The sequence goes on from NW_012122652.1 coordinate 90, forward strand.
CAGATATATGTCTGTTTTCATATTTTCTCTCTTTCTAAATATACATTTTGCTTGTTTCACTGAACAAAATATCTTGGGAAGCACTCCACGTGACAAGAGGACATGAGACATGTCCTCTTTCTTTGTGCAGCTGCAGAGTATCCCTTGTAGGTATCATAGTTTATTCAACCAATTTCCTATATTTAGATATTTAGGTCATTTTCAGTGTTTTGCAATTATAAACAATGCAGCAATGAAAACTTTTCTGCATATGTATTCTTTTTTTTGAGACAAGGTCTCACTCTGTTGCTCAAGCTGAGAGCTGTGCCACTATCCCAGCTAACTGCAGCTTCGACTTCCTGGGTTCAAGCAATTCTCTTGCCTCAAGCTCCCAAGTAGCTAGGACTATAGGCGTGCACCATCATGCCTGGCTAATCTTTGATTATTTGTAGAGATGGGGGTCTCACTATGTTGCTCAGTCTGGTCTTGAACTCCTGGACTCAAGCAATCCTCCTGCATCAGCCTCCCAGAGTGTTGGGATTATAGACATGAGCGCACCTGGCCCCACTTCTGCATATGTATTTTTCTGTTGTAGGAAGCATTATCTTCCAGGTAAATCACCATAAGTGGGAATGTTAGTGGGAATGTTGGGTTAAAGGGTAAGTGAATATGTGGTTTTGTTAGGTATTGTCAAATTCCCTTCTCTAGTGGTTGTACCATAGGTGAGTGCTGGTAGAGTGAACTGTCAAGATTTTGAATTTTTGCCAAGTTGGCAGGTGAGAAATGATATCTCAGTGTAGTTTTTTAAGAACAATTTTTTGATATATAATTTACATGCCATAAAATCCACCCATTTAAAGTGCACAATATAATTTTTTTTGTTTTGTTGTTGTTGTTGTTGTTTATTTTGAGACAGAGTCTCGCTCTGTCACCTAGCCTGGGGGTGCAGTGGCATGATCTCGGCTCACCGCAACCTCCACCTCCCGGGTTCAAGCAATTCTCCTGCCTCAGCCTCCCGAGTGGCTGTGATTACAGGCACCACGCCCAGCTAATTTTTGTATTTTAGTAGAGACGGGGTTTCTCCATGTTGGCCAGGCTGGTCTCGAACTCCTGACCTCAGGTGATCCACCTGCCTCGGCCTCCCA
>NW_012122653.1:0-1174 GCF_000951035.1 Colobus angolensis palliatus
CTTTGAGAGGCCGAGGTAGGCAGATCACTTGAGGTCAGGAGTTTAAGACCAGCCTGGCCAACATGAAACCCCGTCTCTACTAACAACACAAAAATTAGCTGGAAGTGGTGGCAGGCACCTGTAATCCCAGCTACTCAGGAGGCTGAGGCAGGAGAATTGCTTGAACCCAGGAGGCGGAGGTTGCAGTGAGCCAAGATTGCACCACTGCACTCCAGCCTGGGTGACAGAGCAAGACTCCATCTCAAAAAAAAAAAAAAAAAAAAAAAAAAAAAAAAGGACAGTGAAAAAAGAAAGCCCATGGCTAGTTCTTTCACAAATTGGTCAGGCTATTCAATTATGATGGTTTGGTCTGATTAAGCCATTACTTACTTTGCATTTGATTTTTCAAGTCACAGACGTCTGGAGAAGTATTTGGTTCTCTCTTTTAAAAACAACATTCCTCTAAGATGAAGAAGTTCTGGAGATTGGTTACACCACAGTGTGAGCATACTTAATACTACTGACTGTCTACTGGAAAACGGTTAAGATGGCAAATTATGCTCTGTGTGTTACACCACAACTCAAACTTTTTAAAAATGACCTTCCTCTGATTATAAAAGGAAAAACACAAAAAAGAAAACTAAAACTTCCTGGAATTCCGCCACTTTGAGACAAATGGATAAATTCCGGTGTCACATTTTTGCCCAACTTTTGTTGTTCTTTTATACACAAATACAGAAATGGACAGATAACAGATGTAGACCCTGCTAGAGACTGTTTAGCAACTTAGCTTTTCACTTAATAGTATAATCAGGTCCCTGTCTTCAATTTACATGGTTTCATTGTTGGAGAAATGTCATTTTTTAAAGTATTATTTTCATAAAATCTAGTAGGCAACACGGTGTAAGTACTGCTCCATACAATTCAAATTATAAAGCAAACTACTGGGTCTGATATCGTAAACAACAAATGTTACATATAGCCTGGAGAGCATTTATTGTATACCAAAACCATTGGATAGAGATTGTATTGCTATTTGGATAAAAATCGTGCAATTTCAGTGGAATGGTTCACTATGAATCAGATTCTTTTAAGAAACTAAAGGCCCGGCACGGTGGCTCAAGCCTGTAATCCCAGCACTTTGGGAGGCCGAGACGGGCGGATCACGAGGTCAGGAGATCGAGACCATCCTGGC
>NW_012122654.1:0-392 GCF_000951035.1 Colobus angolensis palliatus
AGTGCCTTATCCTTCAATGCTGCTTAAACACGGAAAAGTATGAGGAAAAAAGAGCATGGCACTTACTTCTTAAAAAATAACCCCTCTTCCAGGTTGATTTTACCCATATCATAAAGACTGAGAACTGTAGATTCCCTTCAGGAAAGTGGAATGGGGGTGGATACCCATGCTGACCCAGCCTCCCCCCAGGTCAGTCACCCTCCCCCACCACGGGGTTTACACCTCTCCAAGCCCTGTCACCTCATTAAGGAAAGGTGGTGTCTTTGAGCTCTCTTCGCAGGAAGCGAAGCTAGAGACACAGACACACAAACGGGAGCTAGAGACACAGACACACCCACAACTGCTTTGAAATCCTGAATATATTTATGGATTTCATTATTAGTTTTTTAAAA
>NW_012122654.1:5687-6788 GCF_000951035.1 Colobus angolensis palliatus
GTTTAGTCATTCATTTTAGAATTTATGACTTGCTTTAGAGAAAAAATATATTTAAACATATGCTACTAAATTAATGACTTAGGGGAAAAGTTACTAAGTTAACTTGGAAGCTAAACTTTGCAAACTGAATTTGTTGGACCTCATGCAAGCTAGATGATCAGTTTTTTAAAATTATTTGTTGTGTGCTTCCCTTGAGGACGGAAATCTCTTTACTCTCATCCACTGTGTACACTGCAACCAGCGCCTCTCGTCCACCGCGCCACACTGCAGCCTTCAATTCACCCTGTACCACGCTTTCCATGCCTTACCTGAAAGTCTCTAAGTATAACCAAGAAGGAAATGAAAACCAGATAAATGACCTCCACCCCCACATCCAGCATGCAAATGTTAAACATTCATCATAGTAAAACCAAAAACCCATGTTAGCTCACGATTGTAACTGGTAGAGTTATGTGCATGGCAATTTTAAAAGTCTAGTTAAGTAAAAGCCTAATTGAGATTCTCAAGAAATACAAAGTTTATACCAAAAGACATCTGCAAACACCGACAGTGAGGAGACGACTTCACTCTGCATCCAGCCGGTCCTGGAAGCCACGGCCAAATGCCAGGTTGTATGGATCCGAAAAGCCGGAAAACACAAGTGTTGAAATGTGTACAGTGTCACCGATGTACAAGTTTGATGTAGGATGCTCAGAAACCTTCAATTTCCAATCAGAAAACAGCAACATGAGCAAGTTTCCCAGCAGTGTCCCAAGGATAAAACTTCTCCATAGTAGCCAAATATATAGATATATTTTTTTAACATGATTTCCACTCATCTGAAAGTCACAGATGTGGCTTTTCCTTCATAAAAAGATCCAAATGATCCACAAGCCAGGTTTGATAAACACGTTGGTCCAGGTGGGAAAATGACCCCTCAGTCTGCCTCCCCTCAAAGACCAGGGCAGCCAGGAAACTGCGCTCTCCAGTAAATGACAGCCGGCAGGATTCCCTAAATAAGCAGTCGGAAGATTCCCATCTCACAGAGCGCGCCTTTCAAGACTCAAGATGTCCCCGCTCCCTGAATGTCCTACAAAGAACAGACTACCCAACTGAGGACTA
>NW_012122654.1:8381-8685 GCF_000951035.1 Colobus angolensis palliatus
GGTCTCACCCACCCCACACCCCCCACGGTAACAGCTGAACTCGCACGTGCGTCTGTCACATTCCCCAACCCCTCTTGCAGATGCTCTTCCTGCACTCGGGTGCCCGTCTCCGTGCTGCTCCTGAGGCCACACCTGCTGCCGTCCAGTAGTGGCCAGGAATTCACCCTTCTCCAGGAGGAGCAAACGCAGAGTTCACACACTCCTGTACGGGTTCGCTGGCCGAGAATATAACTGCACTGTCCGATTCCAGATGTGCTGGTACCAAGCAGAACGTTCGATGTCTGGCATTTATAAACGGTATCAG
>NW_012122654.1:8924-9208 GCF_000951035.1 Colobus angolensis palliatus
CAATTCTATAACCAAGCATAGGAAACTGCACAGTTAAAATAATCATTCCATTATTTTATATCAACAAATGAGAAAGTAGAATATGCTTTGGAAAACAGTGTTTCCATATGCCAACGATGAAGCAGAAGACAGTTCCTCAGCCTCATAGGACATTTGGCAACCGTAGTACTCTGGCCCAAGCCCTGCCCAGTTAAACGGAAATGAAGTAAACATGTGAGTGACCGTGGTGGGGCACTCTGATAGCCACAGTCCAGGAAAGAACAGCTAACAGCTTTCTTCTTCAT
>NW_012122654.1:9258-10681 GCF_000951035.1 Colobus angolensis palliatus
ATCTGAAACATGGAATATTTAGAAGACAAAGCTTATTGTGAGTGCAAGTAATATACACATAAAACACTGGTTTCACAAAACCCAGTCTTTGTGATGGCTTTTATAAAAAGTAAAATTCTCATAAGGATCGCATACATTAACTGATTTGCAAAAGAAGGGAATGGTAAACTTCAGGGCATATGATTCTGCCACACACGAGGGGAGCAGTGAGAGAGAAGAGCTAGGATCAAGTGTGCTGAAGCTGTCCTAGGACTGAAATTCAGTTTCTGCCAAAACAAAAACACAGGAGTCTGTCAACTTCGATAGCAAGCTCTGCTTGAGAACGTCAAGATGTTAAAGTTGCAAAGGGGCTTCTCCCTGCTATGGGCACGTCTCATCCTTGCAAAAACACAGCTCAGCATCATCAAAAACCAGGAAAGAACACAAGCCTTCCAGACATGTAATCCAAGAGCAGAAGGGAGCAGACGCCAAGCTTGCTCGGTAGAACTGTTTCCGGAGGAGAACAGCACAGAGGACGTCACAGGGAGGGCAGGACAAGAAACAGCAGCTTCCGCCTCGCCGCAAGCAGGGCCTGAGCCAGGGGCGCAGTCTCCTCCAACCTGACAAGGAGGCGCAAGGAGCCACAGAGAAGTCAATTCAGGGTCCTGTTCAGAAAGGGGCAACAATGAGAAAATCTGGTCTCACCCACCCCACACCCCCCACGGTAACAGCTGAACTCGCACGTGCGTCTGTCACATTCCCCAACCCCTCTTGCAGATGCTCTTCCTGCACCCGGGTGCCCGTCTCCGTGCTGCTCCTGAGGCCACACCTGCTGCCGTCCAGTAGTGACTAGGAATTCACCTTTCTCCGGGAGAAGCAAACGCAGAGTTCACACACTCCTGTACAGGTTTGCTGGCCGAGAATCTAACTGCACTGTCCGATTCCAGATGTGCTGGTACCAAGCAGAACGTTCGATGTCTGGCATTTATAAACGGTATCAGTGGGTTCTCCTGGGACTCCCAGGCAGCCGCACGAGGGAGGGAGCTGTTGCCCTGTTACCCCGAGCCAAAGCAAGGCTGAGAGGCAAACACCACAGGCCACATCACACTCGAGCACCGACTCTTGACAGTTTCTCGTTCGTGTGTTAAGAAGAGTTCGGGGTACAGGGGTCAGACAGGCCTGATCTCAGCCATGGGACAATAGTGACTGCCCACAAGTCGCATATCTAAGCCCAGACTTGCCCATCTGGCCTTCCTTCAGGATCAATGCCCACCTCACAGTGCTGCCATGAAGGCTAAGTGAGCACGTACATACACAACCAAATTCATTTCAATTGTGCTTTCTACCCCAATTTAATACAACAAGACACTATCATTGAGACTGAATAACCAATATTAGAACAGAATATCAGGCCAGGGATGGTGGTTCAGACCTGTAATCCCAG
>NW_012122654.1:14420-16142 GCF_000951035.1 Colobus angolensis palliatus
AAAATATCAAGTATGCAGACAGGAAAAGAAAAATATGTGAATCCTCCCTTATTCAACAGGTATTTAAAAAGTAACAGGAAAATTGTGATAGCCTTCAAACAATCACCAGCTATCACGTCCTGTTGAAATGTTTTAGCTAATCAGGAACATCTTTACCAAGCACCTGTGTGTTCAGGAAATCAGTTGACAGGTCCCAAATAACCTCAGAGCTTATGACCTGACCCTCACTCACGTGCACCACCTCTCCAGAGGAACATGTCCTGGACACATTTCAAATGGTGAGGAACAGGAACAAGGGTAGCTTTCCCTCAACCCCACAAAACAAGCTCGAGCCCAGGGAGCCCGGAGTACAGCGACGATTGTTTAGACACTTTCCCACTGACCTTGTCAGAGCAAATGTTCCCATCATCCCACACCGCCCAATGTTTACTTCTCCCTGGGATACCAGCAGCCGTCAACCCTCAACAAGCTGGAAACAGAGGCCAAGCTGACAGGAGGCCTCTCTCCATTCCCTACTGAATTCACTCAGGACACGGATGTTTCCAAACACACACGGCCCCGGGTATTCCACACCTGGAGAACATTCTAACAACAGACGCTGCAAGGACGTTCCCCTCAAGAGAAACTCAGTTTCTAACTTCCCTTAGGGAAAAACAGGAGGCCCAGAACTTTCCAGAAAATCAAGTGTGGGAGGAAGCCACTCACCTCTTGCACTTCCTAAACCTGCCTTCCCGCAGGTACTCAGGGCTGTCCCCGCGACAGTCCCGTCCACCCAGGACAGCAGCAGGGCTCAGGCAGCCAGCACCTGGGCAGCTGGCGAAGCAACCCCAGGGTGAAAACACCATCCCAGGCTCCACTTCCCGGAGCCCCTCAACAAGAAAAACAGAGGTGGGACAGAAATGAGGTCCGACTCGAGGCTGGGGAGCCACAGACCCGCACAGCTCAATCATCAGACATGCTCTTCTGTGGACAGAGCCCAGGGAGAGACCAGCACAGAGACCCTCGAGCCGGCTCCATGAGCCAGCGTCTTCCAGGGCTGCAAGTTTGTGATCACAGCTTCAGAATTTGGTTCCAGAATCTTCCGGAATCAAAGACACACCAAACTGTAAAGCTGCCAGGACAGCAGGGCCCAGGAGCACGCTCAGGGGAGGACCGGGTAGAAACCCCACACACAGCATACACGTGTGCATGCTTGCTCCACACATGCCACCCCTTCACCCAATACTATACACACAAACGTATGTATGCACTCCATACACACCCTCAAATACCCTCACCAAATGATGCATGTACACACTCCACACACACTCTCAAATACATACAACACACATGAACATGCTCACTGCACCCACACCTGCTAAATACACTCACCACACACGCAGAAACGTGACACACGTGCACATTCATTCCAGACATCACACCCCTCACCAAGTACACAGGTGCACACACCCCCCAGTCCAGAACCCGCAGACTCCACAAGCTTTGGTTTTCCCCACTGTTTCTCCCATCACATGAGATCCACACACAGGTGTCACTTACTAACATCTAACACCCGGGGAGGCCCTTAAACAGAACTGCAGTCACAAGTCGGCTTCATTCAGGCATGCATCCTCGGCCTCCTGAAGCCACCTCCTGTCCCCACGGGGAGCGGGGGCCGAGGCCGGAGACGTCACTGGGCTTACAGATCCCCAGGCTGGCAACCCAGCGAAATCAGGAGGGCTC
>NW_012122654.1:16192-16526 GCF_000951035.1 Colobus angolensis palliatus
GCCACATAAAAAACAAATAAACAAAATATCAAGTATGCAGACAGGAAAAGAAAAATATGTGAATCCTCCCTTATTCAACAGGTATTTAAAAAGTATCAGGAAATTTGTGATAGTCTTTAAATAACCAGCAGCTATCACGTCCTGTTGAAATGTTTTAGCTAATCAGAAACATCTTTACCAAGCACCTGTGTGTTCAGGAAATCAGTTGACACATTCCAAATAACCTCGGAGCTTACAAGCTGACCCCCACTCACGCGCATCACCTCTCCAGAGGAACGAGCCCTGGACACTTTTCAGATGGTGAGGAACAGGAACAAGGGTAGCTTTCCCTCAA
>NW_012122654.1:22051-23226 GCF_000951035.1 Colobus angolensis palliatus
TGAGCTATGAAATAAAGCACATAGTTAAATGAATCCCAAAATGACTATCGCGAAGGAAGCTTTAACTTGAAGTGAAAAATATCCTCTAAATGACATCAGCCAGAATTATCTTCAAACATTACTGATCCCATATGCTTCATGAATTATACAGCATCATCTCAGATATGAACTTAAAACCATTAGCTGAATGCACATTTCAGCACAACCAAAGTTCTGCTACAACAAGCAGCACAGGCATGTCTGGAGAGGATTTTAATTGGGACTACACACGATGCGCACGATCGTGGTAAGAGGTTTCATCCTGGCTGTTCTCCAAGGTGCGACACAGAGAAACACCACTAACCTCAAAGACACATGCTGCTTTGTAATGAGATGAGAGATGAGAGACGATGTGGACGGACTACTGTAAATATTTGAAAAGGAGAAATAACGCAAGGAAAGGATCGTATCAGTTTCCCTTTACATTCTTAGAAAAAAACCGATTTTTCTTTTGGGATGATTTAAAAAGAAAATGACATTTTAGCATTTTTTTTTCTTTACTTTTCCTTCTGAGACTGGCTCTTGGCTCTGTCGCCAAAACTGGAGGACAGTGGAGCAATCGCAGCTCACTGTAGCCTTAAGTGATCTTCCCACCTCAGCCTCCAGAGTAGCAGGGACCACAGGCACGCACCACTACACTCAGCTCACTTTTCTGTTATACAGATGGGGTCTTGCTATGTTGTCCAGGCTGGTCTTGAACCCCTCGGCCTCAAGTGATCCTCCTGCCTTGACCTCCCAAAGATTTAGCCTAAGCGACCGTGTCTTATCGGAAAATAGACATTAGAGCAAATGCATTTCTATAAGATTTCCTACCTCTTTTCACTGGGGAAAAAGATAACTCGCCTCCAAGGGTTGGAGACAAAGACGTTACTGCAGACAAGAGCGCTGTGCATCCTGGAAACCGCTACACCACGAGACATGGCTGTGCACCCTGGATGCAGGAGTAACACACGAGGCTAGCACAGGCCGATGCTGGCCCTCTCCAGAAGCAGGCTTATCCTTCCTCCTCTCCTCAGCCCCCTCTCCCTTCAGGCCTCAGTGGCTGCTGACAGGGGAGAGGCCACAACTAGAGGAGGCTCTCAACTCCACCAGGGACAGGAGCCCTGGACGCTGGGGACTCAACTGCTGCCCTCTGC
>NW_012122654.1:23276-25688 GCF_000951035.1 Colobus angolensis palliatus
GCTGCCCTCTGCACCCACCTCCTTCTGGTCCAGCCTTCTCAGGAGCCAGGCGTGGCCACTTTGACCCTCTTTCCCTTCTATGGCTCCTACAAAAATCAGTTCAGCGAGCCCAGGCTGCCTCACACTCCAGGGACACCCGGCACAGGGCCCCTCCATGACCTTATCCAAGCTCCTGGGGCCAGAAGGGTCTTGCAATATTTCACTTTCCAGTAGAGCATCCCCAGCCTGAAATCCGAAGGGCTCCGAAGAGCATTTCCTTCCAGTGTCATGAGGAAGCTCGGAATGTTTCAGGTTTCAGAGCATTTTGGAGTAGGGACTCTCAGCCTTAATTTGAACCTCTTCAAGAAAGCCACACACTGAAGCCCCCGATGTCCACCCTACACAATCCCAGCACACCCTCTGAAGTCCTCAGCAACAGATTTTCTTTCTTCAAAAATAACCACAAGTCACAAACTCAGAAGCAACCACAGAAGGGGGTTGTAGACACCCGCACAGATGATGAAATTTAACTGTCACATTTTTACCTGGGTAATTTAAAGTCATTCCTCAAAACACACCTGTTTTCTGAGCTGCATTTTCAGGTGAACACACACAAATCATTTCAGAGAAACAAACGTCACTTTGGGCTGCGTGTGGTTTCTTCACTCCCGTGAGTAACTCAGCATTCACCCTCACTTCTGGATGAGGAAGAAGATGCAAAGAAATCTGTTAAAACGAAGACATGAAAACAAGTTTAAGAAGGGTTTGAAAGGTTCCTCCTGTCCCCTTGGAGGGGAGACGAAGATGCCTGGCAAGCTCACGGGGCACAGGAGCACCGCCTCCTCGGTGTGCCATGGACGCCGCCTCGCCAAGGGGAGGGGATGATGCCTGGAAGACTCACAAGGGTGGGAGCACAGCCTCCTCAGTGCTTTCTACACTCAGCAGCTTCAGAAATTCCCGTAGAAGCAGAACACATGAGAACTGAGACTGGAACACCCCCAAAGAAAGGGGACAAGGGGTCAAAAAAAGCATTCGATTATTACCAAGGAGCGCGGGCACGAAGCCGCTTCGAAGACCGTGTGAGAAGTCACTCACAGGCGTTTCAGAAAATAAGGGTAGCGTGAGGTTGCTCGATCAGCTCAAACAGGCTGCCGTCCCTCAGGCCGTGAAGTCCCTGAGATGAGCCTCTCACTGAGCAGAAGTCACTCACATCTCTGCCAGAGAAAGTACTACAAGCCGACACATAACCTCATGAAACCTGGGCTTCAGCCCGTCCACAACAGTGAGTCTGACACGGTACATCCCTCCAGATGGTTAAAGACCCCAGGGGTTCATCAGACAACCTCGAAGGGCTGCGTCTGTCCAGCCCCTTTTCCAAGTTCTGGATGATTTTTCCTAATGTACTATAAGCAGCATGTTCCAGTAGAGACGTAATTAACTGACTCTGGGTCCTCTTAATTTTGAAATTAGAAACACACTTGGCCAAGCACAGTGGCTCATGCCTGTGATCTCAGTACTTTGGGAGGCTGAGGCAGCTGGACTGCTTATGTCCAGGAGTTCGAGTTCAGCCTGGGCAACATTGCAAAACTCCATCTCTACAAAAAATACAAAAATAAGTCAGGCATGGGGACACGTGGAACATGTGCCTGTGGGTCCTGGCTACTCAGGAGACTGAGGCAGGAGGATCGCTTGAGCCTGAGAGGTTGAGGCTGTAGTAAGCCCTGCTCACACCACTGCCTGGGCAACAAAAAGGTTTTTTTTTTTGCCTGTCTCACAAAGACCAGAGAGAAAAAGAATTCTATACGTGACTAGGCCACAATAAAAGAGGCCTTATGGAACAACCTGAAACACAGCTGCAAATTCTGGCAGGGCCTCCCCTGGCTTGCTTTGTGGTGAGTGTAGGACCGCTCTGAAAGATAGGACCTCAGGCAACTTCCAAGACTAGACCTTACAGTACAAATTCCCCTTCGCTGGACGGAACACTTGGCCTTGGAGCCTGGGACACCCTGGGGCAGTACCACCATCCTGAGGCTGCCATGGCGCAAGGAGGCCCTACCATCATGAAGCCTGGGACGACCGTCAGAGCAGTGCCACCGACATGAGGCCGCCATGCCAGGGGAGCCTGGACATCATGAAGCCTGGGACATCCTGGGGCAGTGCCACCAACCCTGGGCCGCTGTGACACACAGGGGCCCTGGTGCCACTGAGAGGCTGCACAGCAGGTCCAAGCCGAGGCCAGGAGTGAAGAGGCTCCACATCCTTTCCATCCCTCCAGCTGAGTACACAGATGTCTTGGAGCAGAAATGCATCACCCTCAATGTCCACGGGTAAGTTTTTGGACACAGAATCCGGAAGCATAAAAGATGGTTCTGGGCTGGTTGGTTGCCGGCTCGGACCTGTTCTCTTTCCACACAAAACCTGGCTCACACCAAG
>NW_012122654.1:29683-30028 GCF_000951035.1 Colobus angolensis palliatus
TACATGGACAGGCATAGCTATAATAACGGTTCCCTGATTATTTCGCTGCCTACATAAAGGGCTTTCAGAATTCACTTCCATCCTTAGGAAAGGGGACCAACACCAGGCTGTCTCCCTTAAGATGCCATGTCTCCTATGGGGGAAAAAAAATCAAGAGAAATCAAATGAAGGCCACAAAATACATCAATTTCAACATTAAAATTTAATAGTACGCTTTAAATTGAAGATGAGTTATGTCACATTTCCAGAGCTCTGAAAGCATGGTTACTGGGAGGGAAGGGTTTGCAACACACAAAGGCAGCTCTGTAGAAGGGCCCAGGCTGGATGAAGACTCAAACGTCAGTG
>NW_012122654.1:30078-31741 GCF_000951035.1 Colobus angolensis palliatus
TGGAGGGGAGAGGACGACGCCTGGAAGGCTTAGGGGGGCCAGGAGCACCGCCTCCTCGCTGTGCCATGGTCGTCGCCTCGCTGAGGGCAGAGAATGACGCCTGGAAGGCTCACGGGGAGGGGAGCGCAGCCTCCTCGGTGCTTTCTACACTCAGCAGCTTTAGAAATGCCCTTAGAAGCAGAACCCGTGAGAACCGAGAGCGGAACACCCCAAAGAAAGGGCATGAGGGCTCAACAAAGGCATTCGCTCATTAACAAGGAGCACGGGCCTGAAGCCTCTTCCAAGAACGTGTGAAAAGTCACTCACAGGTGTTTCAGAATGTAAGGGGAGCGTGAGATTGCTCGATCACTTCAAGCAGGCTGCCGTCCCTCAGGCCATGAAGCCCCTGAGGTGAGCCTCTCACAGGGAACAGAAGTCACTCGCATCTCTGCCAGAGAAAGTCCTACAAGCCGACACGTGACCTCACGGTTCCTGGGCTTCAGCCCGTCGACAACAGTGAGTCTGACACTGTACATCCCTGGCAGGTAACGGGGACTCAAACGTCTTCTGAAGGATGTAGCTGGTTAGCTGCCTAGTTAAAGGGCCTCTGAAATTCAGAGCCCCGTGTGTGAGTCCAGCACACTTTATTATGAGTGACTCCAGCCATGGCTGAAGTGACTGTGGAACCATTACTCACCAATTCAGGGTTTGGTTCACTGTTTCTCAGTTCATGATTACACCTCACTAACAGAGCAGCCACACACAGATCCTCAGATGTCTACACAGAGTGGAGAGATGGCGCAGTTATGTGAACGTCCGGTTGCAGACTGGGAGACACTGGTCAGACATGAACCCAGGGAGTTTGCAGACCTCGCGTTAAATCGACTCCGTGTTAACAGCACTCCCTGCCAGGCCCTTTCCTATCTGCACAGCTTCTGCAAATTCAGCTCTCGCACCTGACACCTAAGAATACTGCATACCCCCATGTGAACCCCCACTTACCTCCCAAAATGACCCGGCATGGCCAACTACCATTTCAACATAAGGAAACTGGAGGTCATGTGGGCCTTTCTCAAGTCCCTCCTGCCTCCTGACGGGAAGGCCCAATTTTTCCACACCCCTAATGAAGGGCAGGTCTCTTCAGGCCCCTCAGTCAAGAAAACCCATGTTCACTTTCTCAAGACCACACACAACCGAGTCACAAAGCAGGGCAGTACCTCGACTCTCCATGTATCAGGTCATGTTGAGTTTACGACCTGCTGCTGTGAACACTACAGGAAATAATGAGCCTGATTCCGGCTTTGACCTGGAGCTAATCAGCATTAACTAATTTCACTTTCCAGGACCAACTTCAAAGGCCTGCAAAGCCAGAGAAGGGAGAGGAGATGGAACACCGCCCTCACTGCAGACCTGCTGCAAGCACACAATTTTCAGATGCATCCCAAGGTGCACAGCGTGTCCGATGCCTATTCACGCACACCGACCCACAGGTCTTCTATGTGGCATCAGCCTCGTGGGCACTGGGGACAAGTAGTATTAATGGTAAGTCCCCTCTGCAGCAAAGGTGAGGCAAAGGGACCCAACGGAATAGAATTGACCTTTTTCTACCAGTCTCAAAACGGAAGGAAAATACTGTACAGCCAATGTCCCCTCATGCAGGTTTATTTACCTGTGACTCACAGGC
>NW_012122654.1:37581-37883 GCF_000951035.1 Colobus angolensis palliatus
TGCTGCAGGTGGAACTGGCTACACAGAGCACCCGCTCAAGTGTCTGAGAAATAAGGAGCCATTGGTGGCATCACCTACCACACCTGAGCTGGGGCTCTGGGGAGCCTGTCATCACCACCACCACCCGGGATGAAGACCCCCAGAACCACACAACGAGCTTACAAACTCACCGAGGAGATGACCAAACAATGTGCGTGGAGTGATGCGAACACGCAGACGTCAGGGCCACGCGCAGCGTTGGTTTTGTGCATAGACCTGAGCGTGCCCGGGGTGCCCAAGATGGCTGGTTCTGCATTATTTCT
>NW_012122654.1:37933-39483 GCF_000951035.1 Colobus angolensis palliatus
GTGACTGCCTGTGCTCAGACCCACCAGGGCCTGTTCCTCCATCTCCCTCTGCTGAAAGGGATAACCCCTTCTCCCCCACGACTAAAAGGCCTTTTGTAAATATTCACACAGGAAGTGCTATGAAATGCTGAAAGGTCACAGATAACATTTTTAAAAATAAACATTAGCGTAAGCATTTAAAAAGCCCATTATAATTTAAAGGAAAAGAAAAAAACGGTATTAATTTCCTGGGTGCGGTGGCTCATGGCCATAATCCCAGCACTTTGGGTGGCCGAGGTGGGTGCATTACCTGAGGTCAAGAGTTTAAGACCAGCCTGGCCAACATGGTGAAACTCTGTCTATAACGAAAATATGAAAATTAGCCAGGCATGGTGCCAGACGCCTGTAACCCCAGTTACTTGGGAGGCTGAGGGAGGAGAATCACTTGAACCCGGGAGGGAGAGTTGCCAATGAGCCGAGATCGTGCCATTGCACTTCAGCCTGGGCGTTGAGTGTGAAACTCCATCCCAAAAAGAAAAAAAAGTATAAAGTTTTCCTTAAAATGAACCTATCATTCAGCCACCGAGGTATCCTATAGCTACTTATTCAGCCATGAGATGTACCACAGGAGACATAGGCGAACAGGACACAGTTCTTCACTGAAAGAAGGCTGCACCCTCAACAGAAGGGAGGCACACACTCTGAAGGGAATCGGCATAGGGAACAGATGCTGCTGCAGGTGGAACTGGCTACACAGAGCACCCGCCCAAGTGTCTGAGAAATAAGGAGCCATTGGTGGCATCACCTACCACACCTGAGCTGGGGCACTGTGGAGCCTGTCATCACCACCACCACCCGGGACAAAGACCCCCAGAACCACACAACGAACTTACAAACTCACCGAGGAGATGACCGAGCAATGTGCGTGGAGTGATGCAAACACGCAGACGTCAGGGCCACGCGCGGCGTTGGTTTTGCGCATCGACTTGAGCGTGCCCGGGGTGCCCAAGATGGCTGGTTCCGCATTATTTCTGTGTGAGATGCACGTTTGCCTCTGGACTGAGTGGAGACCCATCTTCGCCAGTGTGGGGGGCACCACCCTATCCACCCAGGGCCCCAGTAAAACAGCAAGGCGGGGAAGACTGGGCTCACTCCACCTGTCTGGCTGTGGGCCAGTGACATCCGTCTTCTGCCGCCCATGCTCCTGGGCCTCAGCTCCTCAGACCTGGGTGGGATCTGCATCCTCCGCTTCTCAAGTCTCCACACCACACCCTCCCAGGACTCTAGCTTCCAGGCTGTGGGTCCTGGGGCTTCTTGAACTCCATAGGCCCTGCAACAAGCCTCCCCACTGGAGACACACGCACACCTGGCTGGCTGTCTCTCTGGAGAGCCCTGACTAAAATCTGCCCCTAGAAGTGGCCTTCAGAGTTTCTTTCTAGCCCTAAGATCCCAGAGTCCCTCCCACAATTCTAGGCAGAAAGGTGAACGGAGACCAACGGACAGAGGTGTGTGCCGAGGACACGCCAGGCAGCGGCGCTGGGCAGGCGGGCACTAACGCTCTCACTAAGCAA
>NW_012122654.1:44043-44364 GCF_000951035.1 Colobus angolensis palliatus
AACACCAGCGTTCCCAGGGAGGAGGGCAGAACAATGCCATTTCCCACTAGTTTAGGGAGACAGCACCCCACGTCCTCTGGCCTTAATAGAAGAGAAACTTCACATAAATGATTTCAATGAATCCACCACACACAGAAAGTGGTCTAAGGGCTGAAACACCCATTTAAATGCCTGGCAAAAACACATTAAATGAACACGCAGATAAGCAAGGTTCTCCTGTTATCCATGAAATATTCAGAAACAAATCCAGCAAGCAATCTCTTTGCAACCAAAAGACCAATTCAGAGGTCCAGATTAAAAATAAACATACAACTGAACCCT
>NW_012122654.1:49574-49874 GCF_000951035.1 Colobus angolensis palliatus
GGTTTTCCAAAGCTTGTTACAGAAACCACATCTTCCTAGGTGGGGCTCTGTGGTGTCAGGTGCACACATCAGTAGCCAGCCTTGCCAAGATTCACAGCACCTTACACGTTCACCTGAGAAGGCTGCTCAATCATTGAGGGCTCTGGCGAGCTCTGAAATGAATTTGCCACTTCGGCCTACGCTCTACTCCCTTGTTTGGTTAAAGAAACCCAAAAAGCAGAATTTGTTTTGGCCAATCGCCTGCTGACCCAACTGCAGAGGTTTTAATTACAGTGCTTTCATTGCATCATAGAAAGCAAA
>NW_012122655.1:0-2396 GCF_000951035.1 Colobus angolensis palliatus
AAAATAAAATAAAATAAAATAAAATAAAAAAGGAAAAATGTTACAGTAAGCTAAAGTTAATTTATTATTTTAAAAATTCAAATAAATTTAGAGTAGCCTAAGAGTCCAGTGTTGATAAAGTTTACAGGAGTGTACAGTAATGTCCTGGGACTTCACGTTCCCTCAGCACTTACTCACTGACATCCAGAGCAACTTCTAATCCTGCAAACTCCATTCATGGTAAGAGCCCTACACAGGCGTGCCATTTTTTCATATTTTATATCATGTTTTCACTGTACTTTTTCTATGTTTAGATACACAAATACTTAACAATTGTGTTACAGTTGCCTACAGTATTCAGTACTGTATCATGCTGTGCAGGTTTGTAGCCTACTGGCAATAGGCTATAAGACACAGCCTAGGTGTGTAGTAGGCCATACCATCTATGTTTGTGTAAGTACACTCTATGACATTCACACAATGACAAAATTACCTAATGACACACTTCTCAGAATGTATCCTCATCATCAAGCAACATGTGACTGTACAGTGTTGCCATCTGACCAAGAAATTTCATACCTAGGTATATAGTGAAGAGAATTGAGCGGATGCAGTGGCTCCTGCCTTGTAATCCCAGCATACTGGGAGGCCGAGGTGGGAGGGTTGCTTGAGGCCAGGAGTTTGAGACTAGCCTGGATAACATGGCAAGACCTCATCTCTACAAAAATTAAAATTAAAACATTTGCTGGGCATGGTGGTATGCACCTGTGGACCCAGCTACTCAGGAGGCTACGGTGGGAGGATCACTTGAGCTCAAGAGGTTGAGGCTACAGTGAGCTGTTTTTCACACCATTGCACTCCAGCCTGGGTGACAGAGTGTGACCCTGTCTCAAAAAAAAAAAAAAAAAAAAAAGAAGAAGAAAAGAAAAAACAAAAGAAAACAATTATGGATGTATGTCCAGAAAGAAATTTATAAACCGTTGTACACAAATGTTCACAGCAACATTATTCATAATACCAAAAAACTGGAAACAAGCAAAACTTCTATCAACTGCTGAACAGATAAAGAAATGTAGTATATCCATGCAGTAGAATATTATTTAGCCATAAAGGGGAATGAACTACTGATACGTGCTACAAAATGGATGAACTTTAAAAATTCATGCTAAAGTAAAGACACCAGACATAAAAGGCCTCATATGGTATGATTCCATATGTATGAAATGTCCAGCTTTGGCAGATCCATAGAGACAGAAAGTAGGTTAGTGGTTGCCAGGAGCTGAGGCTGAGGGGCCGGGGTATAGAGAGTAACAGCAATGGGTGTAGGCTTACTTTTGGAGTCATGAAAATGTAGAGTTAGTGGTGATGGCTGCACAACTTTGTTGAATTGCACATCTTAAGAGTACATTTTCAGTTTTGCGAATTACATCTGAAATATAGATTTTTGAAAATGAAGGCAAAATGAGGACTTTTTTTCAGACAAAAAATAAGTGAGTGATTTTGTCACTGATATACCTGCCTCAAGAGATATATGACAGTGAGTTTTTCAGGTAAAAGAAAAATAATTCCAGATGGGAAGCAAGGTACTGTAGGGTGAAATGAAGAACAACAGAAAGTACTCTAAATATATGAATTAGACCGGGCATGGAGGTTCACACCTGTAATCCCAACACTCTGGGAGGCCTAGGTGGGTGGATCACCTGAGGTCAGGAGTTCGAGATCAGCCTGGACAACACGGCAAAACCCAGTCTCTACTAAAAATACAAAAAATTAGCCAGGCGTGGTGACACATGCCTGTAGTCCCAGCTCCTCAGGAGGCTGAGGCAGGAGAATCACTTGAATGGGGAGGCAGAGGTAGCAGTGAACCGAGATCATGCCACTGCACTCCAGCCTGGGCAACAGAGCGAGACTCCATCTCAAAAAAAAAAGGTAGCCTATACAATTATGTATTGTACATAATGCTCAATAATAATAGTAAACTATGTTACTGGTGTATGTATTTGCTATACTATATCTTAAATCACTATTTTAAGGTGTACTCCTTGTACTTATTTTTAAAAATGTTGGATGGGCACAGTGGCTCATGCCTGTAATCCCAGCACTTTGGGAGGCTGAAGCAGGCGGATCACTTGAGGTCAGGAGTTGGAAACCAGCCTGGCCAACATGGTGAAACCCCGTCTCTACTGAGAATACAAAAGTTAGCCAGGCGTGGTGGTGTGTGCCTGTAATTCCAGTTATTTGTGAGACTGAGGCACAAGAATCACTTGAACCCAGGAGGCGGAAGCTGCAGTGAGCCAAAATCGCACCTCTGCACCCCAGCCTGGGTGACAAGGCGAGACTCTTAAAAACAAACAAAAATGTTAACTGTAAAACAGCCTCAGGCAGGTCCTTCAGGATGGATTCCAGAAGAAGGCACC
>NW_012122656.1:0-2558 GCF_000951035.1 Colobus angolensis palliatus
TGCCCCCACCTCGGCCTCCCAAAGTGCTGGGATTACAGGCATCAGCCACCACGCCCGACCTTGTTTTGTTTTTGAGACAGGCTCTCACTCTGTTGTCCAGGCCAGAGTACAGTGGCATGATCACAGGTCACTGCAGCCCTGACCTCCTGGGCTTAGGCATTCCTGTCGCCTCAGCCACCTGAGTAACTGAGACTACAGGGGTGCAACACCATACTCAGCTAATTATTTTTATTTTTATTTTTTGTAGAGGCAAGCCCTCACTATGTTACCCAAACTCCTGGGCTCAGTGATCCTCCTGCTTCCTCCTCCCAAAGTGCTGGGATTACAAGCATGAGCCACCGTGCCTGGCCCATTTTTACAATTATTTTGAATAGCAATTTATTAGAATTCATTTAAAATATTTTGAAGGAATAAAAGTTTGTCAAGAATGAAGAACAAAGAATCAAGAATGAAGAACCATCAAAAGACAGTCTTGAAGAACCATCAAATCTCAGATTTAAAAGAGACTTGGAGAATGTCATGTGACTGAAATATTTTGCTAACATCAGAATTTACCTTAAGTATAATATTCATAGCTACCAGGTTAGCAACCCTATCTGAAAAAAAAGAGAGAAACAGTTCATGATTTTACTGAATGTATTTGGGTTCCATGTGATTGCTCAATTATTTTCTTAATGATCACAACCCCATTAAATAGAAATGAAAATATCGGGCTACGTGCGGTGGCTCATGTCTGTAATCCCAGCACTTTGGGAGGCCAAGGCAGGCAGATCACCTGAGGTCAGGGGTTTAAGACCAGCCTGGCCAACATGGTGAAACCCTATATTTACTAAAAATACAAAAATTAGCCAGGGCTGGTGGCACACGCCTGCAGTCACAGCTACTTGGGAGGCTGAGGCAGGAGAATCACTTGAACCCGGGAGGCAGAGGTTGCAGTTAGCCAAGATTACTGGATGTTGCACTCCAGCCTGGACAACAGAGTGAGACTGTCTCTAAAAAAAAGAAAAACATCAGGCACGGTGGCACACACCTGTAATCCCAGCACTTTGGGAGGCCAAGGCAGGTGGATCACGAGGTCAGGAGATCGAGACCATCCTGGCTAACATGTTGAAACCCTGTCTCTACTAAAAATACAAAAGATTAGCCGGGCATGGTGGCGGGTGCCTGTCATCCCAGCTACTTGGGAGGCTGAGGCAGGAGAATGGCGTGAACCTGGGAGGCAGAGCTTGCAGTGAGCTGAGATCGTGCCACTGCTCTCCAGCCTGGGCGACACAGCGAGACCCTGTGTCAAAAAAAAAAAAAAAAACAGAAATTTAAAATCTGGAATTTTTCTGGCACTTAATGTGAAGCACTTTGGTCTGTGGCTAAACTTACTCCTTCCCTTCCCTCTTGGAAAACCAGAATGTTTGCCCTTCTCTGAGATGCCCAGGGGTGATACTTCTGTCATCTCTGGATATTTCTGCTTGCTGGGATGTATTCCGTGGGAACCCAGAGACTCAAACTTGAGGAGACACTGGGATTGAACTCTCTCCCCCACTATCCCTCACCATTTGAGAACTTTGTTGCTTTCTGGAGTACAGACTCCTGATGAAGATAGAAACAAAATGGAAGGGAAATTGATCTGATTTGTCTCTATGGCAAGCAACGGGCCTATGCCTTTGTTTTTGCGCTTCATTTCTGAACTGCAGACCTTTTTGCTGTCAGGAATTTTGCTTCAGAGGCCTCTGGGGCTAAAACTTTCTGAATCTGCGTCAGGTCACTGGCCTTCTCTCCTCATCTACGGCAATGTGTCCCTGCTTTCATCTTTGGCTGCGGCTCTTTGAAAGTCTAAGAACACCAGAAAGCTTCTCATGCAGTTTTCTCCCGCCTGTCTTTACCTTTTCTTCCTCATGCAAGTTCTAATAATACAATCACAAATGCGCTGGGCGCAGTGGCTCACACCTGTAATCCCAGCACTTCGGAGGTCAAGGCAGGCAGATCACTTGAGGTCAGGAGTTTGAGACCAGCCTGGTCAACATGGTGAAACCCCATCTCTACTAAAAATACAAAAAATTAGCCGGGTGTGGTGGCGTGTGCCTGTAATCCCAGCTAGTTGGGAGGCTGAGACACAAGAATCACTTGAACCCAGGAGGTAGAGGTTGCAGTGAACCAAGACTGTGCCACTGCACTCCAGCCTGGGTGACAGAGTGAGACTCCGTCTCAAAAAACAAACAAAAAAACAAATCACAAGTGATTCAAATGTTGATAGTCCTCTGCTCTTGAACCATTTCTCATTCTGGAGTCTCAGGTCTTCTAATTGTACCTGTACTTGAATATATTGAAATCTGCTTTTCTTATCTCCAGAAAAGCGTGTTGGATTCAACTTTTCTTCTTTCTGTGGGGTAATTATGATTCCATGGTCTCCTTCCCACCAGCTCCCGATGTCATTTCTACTCGACTAGGGAATTATTTTCCCGACAAGAATTAAATCTGGGCTGGGCGCGGTGGCTCAAGCCTGTAATCCCAGCACTTTGGGAGGCCGAGATGGGCGGATCACGAGGTCAGGAGATCGAGACCAT
>NW_012122657.1:0-1005 GCF_000951035.1 Colobus angolensis palliatus
GGCTGGAGTGCAGTGGCCGGATCCAGTTCACAGCAACCTCTGCCTCCCAGGTTCGAGCCATTCTCCTGACTCAGCCTCCTGAGTAGCTGGGACTATAGATGCCCACCACCACTCGCCCGGCTAGTTTTTTGTTTTTTTTAGTAGAGACGGGGTTTCACCATGTTAGCCAGGATGGTCTCGATCTCCTGACCTCGTGATCCTCCCGTCTCGGCCTTCCAAAGTGCTGGGATTACAGGCTTGCGCCACCGCACCCAGCCTAGTTTATTTTATTTTCTAAAGCACAGTTTATTATTTCTCATGACTCTGCAGTCTTGGTTAGGTTCAGTTGTGCAGCTCTTCTCTTCTGCATAGTACCATCTTGGCCTGGATCATACAAGGACGCTTCAACTAGAAAGGATGATACAGTTTATGGCTGGCCAGTAATTTTCTGTTTCCACCTGGACTCTTCTCCTGGCTAGCTTATGCTTCCATATATATAATAGTATGGTGGCTTTAGAGGAGTCAGACTTCTCACCTGATGGTTGACTTCCAAGAGGGCAGAAGTTAAAGCAGCCAATATTCTCAAAAGTTTGATCCAAATTTTCACAGCATGCCATCCAACTCATTTGATTCTTCAAGTAGCCTAGATTTGAGAAGAGAACTAGACTAAGTTTCTTTATGTCAGGTACATCACGAACATATAGGGAGGGAAGAAACTGATGACTGTCAACTTTGAAAGCTGCATATTTATAGTTTGCTCATTAGCATTGCAGTTTTCTCATGCAAAATACTTAAAATCACCATAATTTCGAATTGTGGTAGTAATTTCTTTCAGTGTTTAACATCTTCAAGTTATAATTTATATCTAAAATCATTTCATTCTACAAAGCTTCTTGCTAGCCCTTAGATTCTTAATTAGATTAAAAATTAAATTATAGCTAGCCATTAGATTTTATATTTAATTTTAATATAAAATCATGTAGAAAATGTATTTTATAATTTTTAAATATTATATTAATAAATAAC
>NW_012122658.1:0-1068 GCF_000951035.1 Colobus angolensis palliatus
AGACTCCTCTCAAAACAAACAAACAAACAAACAAACAAACAAACAACAGTAACAGACAGCAAGGAAGTCCATGTGGCTGGAGCAGAGTGACAAGGTGGGAAGGCAAAGAAAATGACCCCAGCAAGGAAAGGAGCAGTGGACAAGAGTTTGAGAGGGTGCTAAAGATCATACAGGACCCATTTTCAGTGGGATACTTGTAAGGTGATGTGAAGATGGGGTTTCTTACTGTTTAGTTGAAACAGCAGCAGCCTATGTTCTCTTTCTTCCTTGTTATACCTCCTGGATAGTCCCCCTGGCTTTCCCTTCCTCTCCAAATTGGGTTTCAACTATCAGTGGGGAGCAAATCTGAAGTCATTTAAGGCATCTCATGAGGAAACTGGATTTTAATAGAGCAATGGCTTTAAATTTGTAAGGAAAAATGATTTCGAACTTAGAATCCTATTGTCAGTAACTTATCAAGTGTGAGAGTGAAATGAAGACATTTTCAGACGTTCAAAGACTCAGGCCGTTTACTTCTGAGTACCTTTTCTAAAGCAGTTGCCTGAGGATATGCTCCAGCAAAATGAGGGTATAATGCAAGGAGGAGGAAGATGTGGAATTAGAAAGAGTGGAGCTAATCCACAATTCCAATGAAATAAATTGTAGGTTGACAGATGTTCACCAGGCTTAGAAAAAACTTAATACAAATTAGGGCAGATAGTGAGCTCAAGAAGAATGACTTTAAGAAGAATTAAGTAAATTTCCTTTTATAGATAGAAGTAGCAATGAACAATATTTGCATGGTTATAGAAATAACAGGAATTCGGCCAGGCACAGTGGCTCACGCCTATAATCCCAGCACTTTGGGAGGCCGAGGTGGGCAGATCACGAGGTCAGGAGATCGAGACCATCCTGGCTAACATGGTGAAACCCCGTCTCTACTAAAAATACAAAAAATTAGCCGGGCGTGATGGTGAGTGCCTGTAGTCCCAGCTACTCCGGGGAGGCTGAGGCAGGAGAATGGCCTGAACCCAGGAGGCGGAGCTTGCAGTGAGCAGAGATCATGCCACTGCACTCCAGCCTGGGCAA
>NW_012122659.1:0-1677 GCF_000951035.1 Colobus angolensis palliatus
TTTAGCTCACAGCCTAAGATATTTACTATTTGGCCCTTTAAGAAAATGTATGCTGATCCCTGGTCTTGATTACTACGGCTTTATAAGTCTTGAGATCTGACAGTGTTAGTACTCTAAATTTATTCTTATTTTCCAAAGTGATTTTGACTATTCTGGGTCCTTAGCGTTTCCATATGAATTTTAGAACCAGCCTGACAATTTCTGCAAAAATAGTCTGCTGGATTTTTTATTTTTGTTTTTTAAATTAAAAAAGTGTTTTTTAGAGGCAAGTTCTGACTCTCATTCAGGCAGGAGTGCAGGGCGTCATCACAGGTCACTGTAACCTCAGTGTCCTGGGCTCAAGTGATCCTCCTGCCTCGGCCTCTCAAAGAGCTGGGACTACAGGCACATAGCACCTCACCCAGTTAATTTTTTTTTAATAGGTGAGGTCTCACTATGTTGCCCAGGCTGGTCTTGAACTCCTAGCCTCAAGCAATCGTCCCACCTCAGCCTCCCAAAGTATTGAGTTGACAGTTATAAGCCATGGTGCTTGGCCTCTGCTGAGGTTTTGATTGGGACTGCATTGAATTCATAAATCAATTTGCAGGAGAACTGACATCATAACAATATAGAGCTTTCCAGTCAAAGAATAAGTTATGACATCATTTATTTAGGTCTTTAACTTCTCTTGGCAATATTTTGTAGTTTTCAGTGCAGTGATTTTTACGTATCTTTTCATTTTACTTTCTGGTTGTTTGTTGCTGACATATAGAAATGCAGTTGATTAATGTATATTGATCTTGCACCCTGCAACCTTGCTCATTAGTTCTAGTAACTTTTCATAGATTTCATCAGATTTTCCACATAAACAATCATGTCAAGGGCAAATAAAGAAATAGACACGTTTACTTCTTCCTTTCCAAAAGGGATGGCTTTGTTTTGTTTTGTTTTTGCCTTATTGCACCGGTTAGAACCTCCAGTTGAATAGACATGATGAGAGTAGATATCACTTTCTTGTTCCTGATTTTAGGGTGAAGGCATCAGCCTTTCATGATGAAGTATGGTGTTAGCTATAGGATTTTTGTAGATTTTTATCAGTTTGAAGAAGCTTTTTTGTATTCCTAATTTGCTGAAAAGTTTTTATCAGAAAAAAATGGTAGTTTTTTTCCAAATACTTTCACTGCATCTGTTTAAATGACCATGTTTTTCCTTTTAAATTTGTTAATATGATGGATTACACTGGTTGATTCTGAATGTTAAATCAACCTTGAATTCCTAGGACAAATCCTACTTGCATTATCTGTTTTATATATTGTTGGATTCGCTTTGCCAATTTTTTGTTTAAAATTTTTGCATATATACTTATGAAAGATACTGGTCTGTAACTTTCTTTCATTAGGAAAAATAAAAGGGGCCGGTGCAGTGGCTCATCCCTGTAATCCCAGCACTTTGGGAGGCAGAGGCAGGTGAACCACCTGAGGTCAGGAGTTCCAGACCAGCCTGGCCAACATGGTGAAACCTGGATCTCTACTAAAAATACAAAATGAGCTGAGTATGGTGGCACATGCCTGTAATCCCAGATACTTGGAAGGCTGAGGCAGAAGAATCGCTTGAACCCAGGAGGCAGAGGTTGCAGCGAGTCGAGATCGCACCATTGCATTCCAGCCTGGGCAACAAGAGTGAAATTCAGTCTCAAAA
>NW_012122660.1:0-1167 GCF_000951035.1 Colobus angolensis palliatus
AAATTGTTTAAAGTTAAAAAAAAAAAAAAAAAAAAAAAAAAATCCTCACTTGAGCCATATGTTCTGAGTTTTACTTCTGAAAATATGAATGTCTTACCTATTAAAACTAGCTCTGGTATAACTGGAAATGAGTAGACATTATAGTAATTCACACTGAAGTGCTGATGACTATAAAAGCTTCGTAAATTGCCTTTCCCAGAGCGAAGGCATAGCAACATACACTACCTTAACTGGCAGGGCATTTCCCCTCTTCCTTCTCTTGCTAATCAGTTGTGGGAGTCCTTTTCTACTGCCTCAGTATCATTTTCAACAGAGTGATTCAGACAGCTATCAGCTGACTGGAATTGGCATGTGATCTATACACTCCACTTACCATCTGATTCAAAGAGATTAAACTCTAGTGGTGGAATTGGAGGCATCAACAAAGAACCAGATGTGCAGGTAGCCTCAGTAGGGGCAGTTAAGTTCGTCTCAGTAAAATATGATTAATATTAGTCCTTTTTTTTTTTCTTTTCTGAGATGGAGTCTAAGTCCATCTTTTTGAGATGGAGTCTGTCGCTTAGGCTGGAGTGAGATGGCACCATCTCCACTCACGGCAACCTCTGTCTTCTGGGTTCAAGCAATTCTCCTGCCTCAGCCTCCCGAGTAGCTGGGATTACTGGTGCCCGCCACCACACCTGGTTAATTTTTTGTATTTTTTTTAAAAAAAACGAGGTTTTACCATGTTGGCCAGGCTGGTCTCGAACTCCTGACCTCAAGTGATCCACCCGTCTCAGCCTCCCAAAGTGCTAGGAGTGTGCAGAAACATTTTTTCTCAGAAAAAAATGTTAAATTGATGAGGCATCTTTCAGTTTTATAGGAATCTAGGAATTACGTTTTTTGACAGTGAACACTTTTTAGTGTTAGATCACTGTCTTATCTCCAACATCCATCAGAATTCTGGGAACTTCACGTTACCTAATAAATGTTTGAGGAATAATTAAATGAATGAATAAGTGTGTATATGCATTTTTAGAAAACTCAAATACCTTTTGAACTATTAATGTTCTGGGGGATGGTTATAACATAAATTGAATCATGTTGCCATCTAGTGGTTAGGTAGTGACTTCGTTTAGAAACAAAATGCAGAATGCTACCAATACTGTGCAGCAAGGTTTATTTAAATAC
>NW_012122661.1:0-1309 GCF_000951035.1 Colobus angolensis palliatus
TTGGGCAACAGGACAAGACTGTCTTAAAAAAATAAAAATACAAAATAACAGGACATGATGGTGCCTGAGCCCCAGCTATTTGGGAAGCTGAGGTGGGAGGATGGCTTGAGAGGTTCCATTGAGTTATAATGGTACCCCTGCATTCCAGCCTGGGTGACAGAGTGAGAGCTTGTCTCTATAAAACAAATAAACAAACAACTGAGATCTGAATTCCAGATCTGCCATTTACTGTGTGTGTATGGGGGATGGGAATGGAGAGCAACTTCTCTAATTCTCAGTTTCTACCCTAAGTGGGCATGTTTCGAAATGCCACATCACAGAACTGCTGTGTGGGCCAGACGAGATGACTCTGGAAAGCGCCGAGGGCAGAGCCTGGCTCACAGCAAGACTCAGGGATCCGAACAGGCTGCTGAGAATTCCACAGGCTTTTTAGCAAAGGACAATTGTGAAGATTCTAACATTCTGCCCATAAATGACAACATCTCTGATATGTGCAAATTAGGTCATTGTACCCTAAGTAGCCCCGCAGCTGCCCTGGGCTTCCAGTCAGCCTTTCTGACCTCTTTCAGGTCTGTCGCTTTGGGGTTCTTCTCGCCATTCCCTGTCCAAGCCTGAATCTCTTTCCCCGCCGCTTTCACTTTCTTTCCATTTTCCAGTAATTGGAGTTGCCCATCTGTGCAGCAAGCGCCCCCAAGTGGCCTTCCTGTTCACTGCCTGGACCATAACGCCTAAAGAATACTCTGGTAAATATACCAAGATGGGGCTTCCAGAGAGGCAGGACTCACCAGGCTTAGCGGTTGGTCCAGTCCAGAGGCCCAGGGAGCCATTCTACATCTCCCTTTCCCTTTTGGAAGACTGAGATGGAGGAATCCAGGGGAAGTTCTGGGTAGGAAGCAGCCACTTGCCATTAAGTGGCAATTAAATTGCCATTGCAATTTAGGTAAATCACAGTCCCTCTGGGCCTAGTTTTCTTTTTTATTTTTTCTCACTCTTTTTTTGATGATAGAGTCTTGCTCCGTCACCCAGGCTGGAGTGTAGTGGTGTGATCATAGTTACTGTTACCTCGAACTCTGGGGCTCAAGCCATTCTCCTGCCTCAGCTTCTGGGTAGCTGGGATTACAAGGTTTTCTTTTTATGAAGAGCCCTGCCCCACCCATGTCAGAGGGCCCTGAGGAGGCAAACACAGGACGGTTGAAAATGCTAGTAAAACACTTAGCATAGGCCGGGCACAGTGGCTCAATCCCAGCACTTTGGGAGGCCAAGACGGGCGGATCCCAAGGTCAGGAGATCGAGACCATCCTGGGTAACA
>NW_012122662.1:0-1053 GCF_000951035.1 Colobus angolensis palliatus
AAAAAAAAAAAAAAAAAAAAAAAACCACAAAATTTTAATTTTGATGAAGTCTATTTTATCTATTTTTCCTTTGGTTGCTTGTGCTTTTGATGTCATATCTAAGAAACCATTGCCTAATTCACGGTCACCAAGATTCACCCCTATGTTTCCTCTAGGACTTTTATAGTTTTAGCTCTTACATTTAGGTTGATGAATCATTTTGTATATGGTAAGAGGTAGGAATCAAGTGCTTTTTAAAATAAATTTTTTGTGTTGGAATAGTTCTAGATTTACAGAAAAGTTGCAAAGATAGTAGACAGTTTCCATATACCCTTCTCTCAACTTCCTCTAATGTCTAATATAATCATGGTACATTTGTTAAAACTAACAAATTAAGAATTGTACAATAGTATAAACTACATACTTTATTCAATTCTACCAGTTTTTCCACTAATGTTTAGGCTGAAAACTTACATTCGTTACAAATGGAAATTTATGATATTGAATATAATTGGGGAAATTTTCCTCTCTGATCATAAGGATAACTTCATAGATTGTAGTTATAGCACGTTATTGCTATCATGCTTCTTACCATCCTTAGAATGGATACTATGAATTACAGAGAGTTATCCTTTCTCTGGTTTAACTAAGAGCATCCCTATCCTAGGGCCAGCATACCTGGAGATTACAATGGTCAGGGCACTGAGAAGAGTGAAATGGCTGAGAGCTTTCAGATACCTGGTGACTTATCATTAGCTGAATTTTAAATAAACTGCTTTGGATATAGAAAACTCATTGCCAGTTTTCACTGCAGATGAGACCATCATCTTCCTAGTAAATGATTTGTCAAGGACTGCTGGGTAGCCAAGAAAGCTTAGTAGGATTAATGATGAAAAACCGTGAGTGAAATAAGTCAGGTACAGAAAGACAAGTACCACACAATCTCACTTATATGTGGAATATATAAAAGCTGAACTCGGCCGGGCGCGGTGGCTCAAGCTTGTAATCCCAGCACTTTGGGAGGCCGAGACGGGAGGATCACGAGGTCAGGAGATCGAGACCATCCTGGCTAAC
>NW_012122663.1:0-1125 GCF_000951035.1 Colobus angolensis palliatus
TTTTTTTTTTTTGAGACCGAGTCTTGCTCTGTCGCCCAGGCTGGAGTGCAATGGCCTGATCTCAGCTCACTGCAACCTCCGCCTCCTATGTGCAAGCAATTCTCCTGCCTCAGCCTCCCGAGTAGCTGGGATTACAGGCACCCACCACCATGCCCAGCTAATTTTTGAATTTTTAGTAGAGACAGGGTTTCGCCATGTTGGCCAGGCTGGTCTTAAACTCCTGACCTCAGGTGATCCACTCGCCTCGGCCTCCCAAAGTGTTGGGATTACAGGCGTGAGCCAGCACACTCCGCCAAGACCCAAAACTTTCTAAACAGGAGAAAAAAATGTCACTGTGAATATTTTAGCTAGCTTGGTAGGAGAAATGCAGTAGAAAGTATGTTTTATTTGGAGGCTAAAGATGTAAATGCCTTCCTCTGTCTCCTCCATACTTAGGGAGGCGTCCTTGCTTGCCTCAAGTGAACAGCATGGACCCGATAGTTTCTAGGGCCTTCAGCACTAACAGTATGAGGCTGCCTTCTTTGCAGCAGAGGGACCTTCCCAATGGCCCTGAAACCATCCCCTTAGGGTGGCACTACATTCTGCTGAAGCCTAAGGCCAGTTGAACCTAATGAGTTCAGAGAGACCAAATATGCTAAGAAGCACTACTTAAGACACATGACACAATGCTTACATTGATGAAGGACAAGGGAGTGCCCTGAGAAGGAAGAAAAGGTTAAGGTGACAAACAGCCAGAGGAAGAGGGAGGGAGGGGGACGAAAGGAAGGATAAGGAGTATCACAGGTGGAATGAAGCAGCAATGATGAACTGGAAAGCCTCATTCAAGACCCATGAGAGAGGCAGGAGGAAGAGAACACAAAACATCTTGAGGTAACCCAGGCTGAAAGGGGAGGGAAAGTGGGGAATAGAATCCACACCAATTTCCTAGAGTCCAGTGGGAATTCAAAAGACAAGTGGGTGCAAACCACAAACCACGAGATCATAGTTTTCCTGTGGGTGGAGAGCATGACACTGGTAGGCCACATAGTAAGTTTGATAAAAAAGAAAAAAAAAAGTATCGTTTTATGTTAGGGTGACCAACAGTTGTGATCTGCCTAGGACTAGCCTACTCTTTTTTTTTGAGAC
>NW_012122664.1:0-1281 GCF_000951035.1 Colobus angolensis palliatus
GACTCCGTCTCAGGAAAAAAAAAAAAAAAAAAGAAAAGCACAAGTTAACCATTTCTCTTTTTACGTGATTTTTTTGGAATATAGTGATGCATGTGTGCTTTTTTCCATAAAGCAATATTTCTCTTAAAGTCTGCCTAATTAAAAAATTAAAATTCTTGGCTGCGCGCAGTGGCTCATGCCTGTAATCCCAGAACTTTGGGAGGCCGTGGAGGTCGGGGGTGGATCATGAGGTCAGGAGTTCAAGACCAGCCTAGTCAACATAGTGAAACCCCATCTCTACTAAAAAAAAAAAAAAAAAATACAAAAAATTAGCCGGGCATGGTGGCGCACACCTGTAGTACCAACTACTCAGGAGGCTGAGACAGAAGAATCGCTTGAACCTGGGAAGCGGAGGTTGTAGTGAGCCAAAATTGTGCCACTGCACTCCAGCCTGGGAGACAGAGCTAGACTTCGTCTCAAAAAAAAAAGAAAGAAAATACTTGCTTTTCTTTCTTTCCTTCCCCTTGGGGTTTGGTTTTAGGCTCTCTGATGATAGCCTGTGATCACAATGTTGATGTAAAACCACTCTGGCTTTATCTGCTGATTGATCAGTTCTAACAGCCCTATAGGCTGTGGGTTTCCTGTTTCATATTTGACAGTGGTCACTTCTCAGAATCTTCTTTTCCTATCAACATGTAATTAAATCCTTTTACTGCTGCTCTTGTGAACACTTTTGGACACTGACAGTTACACTGATATGTAACTGAGCAAACTTTGCTTTGCCTTTATTTTGAAGTTGCCTGTGCTCACCAGACAATCTGATACTCCACATCGAGAAGCTCTGACCTCAAGGTTCTGGGAGTGTTTTTGTTTCCTGCGTTTCTTACCAGGCATTGCCAAGTGACTAGACTTAACCTTCTCAGGAAGACTCGAATGCTTTCCCCTCTTTTACCCCACTCGTCATTAAGGCATAGCAGATTCTCGAGTTGACCTTTCATAGTACTGACTCTCATGACAGTCTGCCCATTGGTCAATTTATGCTTAGTGACTTTTTCTTCAGTTAGAAGACTTATGTATGCTTGTTTTGTTTTTTTGAGACACTCTCACTCAGTCACCCAAGCTGAGTGCAGTGGTGCAATCACGGTCACGGCAGTCTTTTTTTTTTTTTTTTTGAGAGGGAGTCTTGCTGTGTCGCCCAGGCTGGAGTGCAATGGAGCAATCTCGGCTCACTGCAACCTCTGCCTCTCAGGTTCAAGCAATTCTTTGGCCTCAGCCTTCCTAGTAGCTACGATTACAGGCACC
>NW_012122665.1:0-354 GCF_000951035.1 Colobus angolensis palliatus
CACTTACTACAGCAGCCTGGGAGGTGCTTTTCATTGCCTCTGGTTAACAGATACCATTTTTTTTTTTTTTCAAATTGGCAGGAACATGAAGATCCTTCTTTTTTTTCTTTTTTTTTTCCTTTAAGATGGAGACTCATTCTGTTGCCCGGGCTGGAGTGCAGTGGTGCGATCTTGGCTCACCACAACTTCTACCTCCCGGGTTCAAGCAGTTCTCCTGCCTCAGCCTCCTGAGTAGCTGGGACTACAGGCACGTGCCACAAAGCCCGGCTAAATTTTGTATTTTTAGTACAGACGGGGTTTCAGTATGTTGACCAGACTGGTCACAAACTCCTGACCTCGTGATCCACCCACCTT
>NW_012122665.1:7342-8416 GCF_000951035.1 Colobus angolensis palliatus
TTCTTATGACAGTAGGGAAAGGATTGTGGTGTCTGCATTGGTGTGTGTCATATAGGTCATATGAAAGAGCATTTAGGCTGGAGGGAGACTTTTCATCTCTCTAACTTTACTTTCACAGGACAATTCTATCATGGTTTGAAGATTTTTGAGTCAAAACTACATTGTTCTGCTATGTGTTTTGGGGCAAGTTTATACGTACAATTTGCTTAAATATTTCAGATAATACAAGAATATATGTATGGGGTAAAAATCTGAAATTTGCATTCCTCCTTCTCTAGAAGTAACCATTGTGAATAGTTAAGTCTGTATTCCAGCTATTTTGTATATTATAAATACACTGTGAATATATGAGTGTATATATACATATATGTTTTAGATTTAGAGACGGAATATTGCTGTGTTGCCCATGCTAGTCTCAAACTCCTGGGCTCAAGTGACCCTCTCGCCTCAGCCTCCCAAAGTTTTGGAATTACAGGTGTGAGCCACCGCACCTGGCCTGCATGAGTATATTTAGTAATTGCTAAGTTACTCTGTTCAATACATGTCTGTTGAACTCCCCCATGTGCCAAGCATTGTTCTAAATACCTTTTACGCACTAATTCACTTAATTTTTAGAGCAGCTCTATTATTGTGGCCCTTTTACACTGAGGAAACTGAACCACAGAGAGGCTGAGGACGTTGTCTAGCATCACACAGCCAGTGCTGTTGGAATTGATGTTTGAATCCAGACAGCTGGCTTCAGATCTCTTAGCTGTTATCATAGATGACACACCCAAACCTTAAGGCCACCTCCCAAGCCTTGCCTGAGCTCTGCCTGAGCTCTGTGAGAGCCATGTATGTGAGATTTCTTTCCTTTTTAAGGGCACAAGTCTTGGAATTGTCCCAGACCCTGGTGAGACCTCTTGAGGACCAAAAACAGGGATTCTTCAAGCCTGCCCCAAGGCCATATTTCTGATTTAGCTACTTCGAAGGTAGACATGGAAGACAGTAATTTTGCCAGAACAAAAAGTCAGGATTGCTGGGCTGGCTCGGCCAGATGCGGTGGCTCATGCCTGTAATCCCAGCACTTTGGGA
>NW_012122665.1:14841-15351 GCF_000951035.1 Colobus angolensis palliatus
CCCAACTTGGCCTCCCGAAGTGCTGGGATTAGAGGTGTGAGCCACCACACCTGGCCAAGGCCATGTGATTTCTTAAGTGGAAAGAAAAAGTACTTGATGAACTCAGAAGTTTGACTTCAAGGCTCTTGATCTTTCCATAACACTGGTTCCTTCCCTGGTTGGTCAGAGTGACTGAAGAACTCAAGGAAGCTGTGTTTTGTGGAAAGAAGACCTGAGGGGTGTATGGTCTTTCCAGGCTTGGAGTCTGCCATGCTGGGCTTCTGAATTGTATAGCTTGGCCATATAGAGAGAAGTCTGTCATTTAAGATTTATTCTTTGGGGGAAATAAAGGAAGGGTGCCCACATGAGACAGGCAGAGGCGACTTTCTCAGAGCTGCTGTGGCAAGGGATTCAGCACCGTCACTTGCGTGTGGCAGAGACTCACATGTAAGTGAGTGGCGGATGAGGAGTGGGGAAGCTTCAGGATGGAAAGGAACGGCTCCCAGTGGAGGCTGTTGTGGGGGCTGGAGG
>NW_012122665.1:15401-15733 GCF_000951035.1 Colobus angolensis palliatus
AGGGAAGAGGCCCTATAGCAGCCATAGGACCTTGGGCACTTGGGTGGAAACGAAGGAAGGAAAAATTCACCCATGGCGGTGACCTGGACTGCAGAAACCACACTAAACAGTCCATGTCCTGGAGCCTGGCCACCCCATTTGCTTCTCTTCTCCTTGGGTAGAGGGTGTGGGGAGCTTTCTACCCTGGAGGCTGAGCAGCTTCTAATCAGGGTAGGCATTTGTCTGTCCCTGAGAATACAGACAGCATTGTCATAATCAGCCCAAATACTCCTGAATAGCTTTTTGTAGGGTGGGTCGGGGCGGGGCAGAGGGTCATTTTGACTCATAGGTAC
>NW_012122665.1:17534-19021 GCF_000951035.1 Colobus angolensis palliatus
GGCTGAGGCAGGAGAGTTGCTTGAACCAGGGAGTCACAGGTTGCAGTGAGCTGAGATTGTGCCACTGCACTCCAGCCTGGTAACAGAGTGAGACTCTGTCTCAAAAAAAAATAAAAAGAGAAAGCAGAGAGCTCCCACTGCTCTGGTGTGAGGAAACAAGAGAAAGGTGGCTGTCTGCAAGCCAGGAAGAGGTCCCTGTCCCAGAACTGAGTTGGCTGACACCTTGATCTTGGACTTCCAGCCTCCAGAGCTGTGAGAAATAAACTAATGTTTAAACCACACAGCCTGTGGTGTTTATTATGGCATTTGCCTATGATATTATGGCCATCTGATTTGACTGATACAGAGATGGTTCCAGAATACTGTAGCCTGTGTTTAAGTTGGTGGTGCCATGAAAATAAATGTGGTAGTTCATTCCTTTATATAAAGATAGCGCTGTGAACCCAGGGCCTTTGCTCACATCTTAGTTGACTTGTCTTCTTATAATAGCTTCCTAATTTCTCTTTCCCCTCTTGTTTATATTGTATATCTGGATTAAATCATATATGGTATGATTTTATACTTTATATCTATACAAACTTTTAGTGATTTTATTTCATTTTATTTGATTTTTGAGACATGCCCTTGCTCTTTTGCTCAGGCTGGAATGCCGGCGTGCCATCACAGCTCACTGTAACACTAAATTCCTCGGCTCAAGTGATCCTCCCACCTCTGCCTCCTGAGTAGCTGGGACTATAGGTGTGCTATCCTGCCTAGCTAATTTTTAAAATTTTGTAAGGACACAGTCTTGCTGTGTTATCCAGGGTGGTTTCAAACTCCTGGCCTCAAGCAGTCCTCTCGCCTCAGCCTCTCAGAGCACTGGATTACAGGCATGAGCCACCACACTCAGCCCAGTGATTTTTCGTTGTTAAGATCAAGGACGGGTTCCCTGGCTTGGCATTCAAGGCTCATGATCCGGGCTTGATATGCAAGCTTGGGTTTCAGTGTTTCCATTCCCATCATCAGCCTTGCACTCCAGCTTGTTGCCTAAGCTCTGTTCTGAAGCCCAGCCTGAGAGCTGCACTTAGAATTTATACCTTCTCATCTCTTCATCGTCTTCGCCTATGTTCTTATCTCCATCTGGGACATCATCTCCACACTTCTGTCTCTTTAAATCTTCTCTATCCTTCAAGACATGAAATACTCACTTTTTTTACACGATCCCCGTTCTGACATCCAAGCTAGAGTTAATCTTTTTCCTTTGAACTCTGATAGTGCTTAATTTTTTTCATCCTTTAATTATACAACAGTCCTGTGTGTTATGATAATATCATATCTCCAGTTTTTCATAGTTACTTTGAAAATATTTGCTGTAGTCATATATTTTGAATATGTAATATGAGCGACATTCAAAAGGTCCTGGAGAGTGAAAGGCAGTCCTACTCCAGTCACTGCCCTGTGACCACTGTTGCCAGTTTTGTTTGTTTGTTTGTTTTTCCAAGATGGAG
>NW_012122665.1:20295-20627 GCF_000951035.1 Colobus angolensis palliatus
GATGATGGCTAAGTGTCAGGGTGCATTTCCACCACTAGGGGATTACGGGCCAGCCAAAGACACAGGAGGAAAGCTAACAGCCCCGGGCAGGTACACAGAACCAGAGGAGTTTGAAACGGTGGTGGTTCCAAGCTCCTTGGTGTGATTGATGTGATCACAATAAACATTTTATCTCTAAGTCTTGGGCGATTGGACCAAGAGAAGAGAGAGCTGGTATTAAGTTGTAGTGAGAGGTGTGTGGTTCGTGTGCCTGCTGAGCCTGGCTTGGACTCAATTCCATTGAGTCCCATTTCATTTTACCTTCTGTTTCCACCTTTTTCATGCTCCTGCTT
>NW_012122665.1:20677-21865 GCF_000951035.1 Colobus angolensis palliatus
CTTGTTTCTCCAGAAAAAAATGCAATAAGTTCCTTTCAAAAACTTTACAAAAGCCATAGATGCTTATTGAAAATAGTTCAAATGATATGGAAGACAGAAAGATAGTGAGTGTTTCTCTGTTGTGTGTTTGGATGAATGTGTCTTTGGGGTAGTCACTATTAACACTGGGTATATTTCCTTCCAGATATTTTCCAGTGTACCTACAAATATATATGTACACTTTGTAAAAAACAAAATAGTACCTGATAAACATTGAGTCTCCCTACTCCCACTGCGCAGTCTACATGGACATCCTTTCATGGTGATACGATGAGACCTGATCGACTCCTTTTGTTCGCTGGAGTGCTAGGTAATAATAGCTACAGATAACTCACCTTCAGTGGGCATTTACCGTGTGACAGGGTCTGCGCTCCAGGCAGGCTACATGAAGTGGGTCTTAAGGCTTTTTACAACAATGCTGTGGGTGAACACAGTAATTGTTAACATTTTGCAAATGATAGAATTGCAGTAGAGAGAAGCAAAGCTGCATGCTGAAACTCATGGCACGATTCCCGAGAGAGAGAGAACACTTTTAAAACAATTGTTGTTATAGTCAGGTGATTTAACGATCATTTCAAGAAACAGTGCATTCAGTGAATACATTTCAGGGCCTGGTACAGTCTGGGAGCTGTTCCTGAAAATGCACTGGGCTAGAGGTAAGGAAGTGGTCCATTGGCCCTGGGCCCCTAGTGCAAGGAGGGAGGTCCCTGGGAGAGGGGGCATGGAGCGGAGGTCTCTGAACAAACCTTGCAAGATCCATTTCTGCTGAGTCTGGTCCGAGGTCTGGTTCTTGACATGTACACTTTTCAGATATTTGGTTTTGATTTTTATCATGGCTCACCTGAGCAGCCATGGTTTGAAACTGCCTGGAGATGTGGTCTGGCAGGCCAGTGCTATGCCCATCCTTCCCGCTCCTGCAGGAGGGGAGTCAGCCTGGGACTAGAGGACTTCGCCTGCAATCAGCTATCTCATAATAAATGGATTTGATGCTGGTTTCGCTAGGTCAGAAAATTTCCCACTTGGAAGGAAAACTGATACTTGTTTTTGGGTTCTGCTGAGGAGCCACAGGGTTTAGAGCAGGGGCTGGAAGTTTGTTGAGACACACGTGAGTGCACTCAAACATCTTCCATGAAACGTGGAAATAAACAC
>NW_012122665.1:21915-22331 GCF_000951035.1 Colobus angolensis palliatus
CTGGAAGTTTGTTGAGACACACGTGAGTGCACTCAAACATCTTCCATGAAACGTGGAAATAAACACCGTGTTCCAGAGAGGTCCCTGGCTTTGGGATATAAATATTTCTGTAACAGAATGGCACTGGAGGTCTGCTGTATTTTTTTCTCTGCTCTTTTGGCAAGTTTTATTCGGGTGTATGTCTCCTGTACAGAAGGTATGACATCACTTTTTGCCACCAAGTATTTACAGCCATTGGTGCCTCCCATGTGGGTCAGTTTTGTTCCGTGGTTTCTTTGGGGAAATTGTAGGTCTCCTACCCAAAGCACATTGCCCATTTCGAGGTGCTCCTGGTTTCTGAACACCTGTGGCAGTGCCTTCCATATGGGTGAAGCCAGCCGAGAAAGTACCCCTCCCCAGGAGGTGGGGACTGGTGA
>NW_012122665.1:22942-23319 GCF_000951035.1 Colobus angolensis palliatus
ACAGAAGGTATGACATCACTTTTTGCCACCAAGTATTTACAGCCATTGGTGCCTCCTATGTGGGTCACTTTTGTGCCGTGGTTTCTTTGGGGAAATTGTAGGTCTCCTACCCGAAGCACATTGCCCATTTCAAGGTGCTCCTGGTTTCTGAACACCTGTGGCAGTGCCTTCCATATGGGTGAAGCCAGCCGAGAAAGTACTGCTCCCCAGGAGGTGGGGACTGTTGATTGCCTGAGTGAGGAGGCCGGGGATGAGCCCTGGACTAGAACTTGTGACCGGCTGTTTTCCTTCCCCTCCTCTCCCTCCTATTTTCCCACCACCCCCCCTTTTTAAAAATTTCTTATTAAAAATTAAACAATTATTTTGGTTTCCTTTAT
>NW_012122665.1:23369-24787 GCF_000951035.1 Colobus angolensis palliatus
GGAGGCTGAGGCAGGAGAATGGCGTGAGCCCGGGAGGCGGAGCTTGCAGTGAGCTGAGATCCGGCCACAGCACTCCAGCCTGGGTGACAGAGCGAGACTCCGTCTCAAAAAAAAGAAAATAGTTCAAATGATATGGAAGACAGAAAGATAGTGAGTGTTTCTCTGTTGTGTGTTTGGATGAATGTGTCTTTGGGGTAGTCACTGTTAACACTGGGTGTATTTCCTTCCAGATCTTTTCCAGTGTACCTACAAATATATATGTACACTTTGTAAAAAACAAAATAGTACCTGATAAACATTGAGTC
The DNA here is from genome assembly GCF_000951035.1 of Colobus angolensis palliatus. NCBI lineage: Eukaryota > Metazoa > Chordata > Mammalia > Primates > Cercopithecidae > Colobus > Colobus angolensis. The sequence continues at coordinate 23,675 of NW_012122665.1, forward strand.
CCCTACTCCCACTCTGCAGTCTACATGGACATCCTTTCATGGTGATACGATGAGACCTGATCGACTCCTTTTGTTCGCTGGAGTGCTAGGTAATAATAGCTACACATAACTCACCGTCAGTGGGCATTTACCATGTGACAGGGTCTGTGCTCCAGGCAGGCTCCATGAAGTGGGTCTTAAGGCTTTTTACAACAATGCTATGGGTGAACACAGTAATTATTAACATTTTGCAAATGATAGAATTGCAGTAGAGAGAAGCAAAGCTGCTTGTTGAAACTCATGGCACGATTCCCGAGAGACAGAGAGAACACTTTTAAACAATTGTTGTTATAGTCAGGTGATTTACGATCATTTGAAGAAATAGTGCATTCAGTGAATACATTTCAGGGTCTGGTACAGTCTGGGAGCTGTTCCTGAAAATGCACTGGGCTAGAGGTAAGGGAGTGGTCCATTGGCCCTGGGCCCCTACTGCAAGGAGGGAGGTCCCTGGGAGAGGGGGCATGGAGAGGAGGTCTCGGAACAAACCTTGCCACATCCATTTCTGCTGAGTCTGGTCCGGGGTCTGGTTCTTGACATGTACACTTTTCAGAGATACTTGGTTTCGATTTTTATCATGGCTCACCTGAGCAGCCATGGTTTGAAACTGCCTGGAGATGTGGTCTGGCAGGCCAGTGCTATGCCCATCCTTCCTGCTCCTGCAGGAGGGGAGTCAGCCTGGGACTAGAGGGCTTCGCCTGTAATCAGCTATCTCATAATAAGTGGATTTGATGCTGGTTTCACTAGATCAGGAAATTTCCCATTTGGAAGGAAAACTGATACTTGTTTCTGGGTTTAGCTGAGGAGCCACAGGGTTTAGAGCAGGGACTGGAAGTTTGTTGAGACACACGTGAGTGCACTCAAACATCTTCCATGAAACGTGGAAATAAACACAGTGTTCAAGAGAGGTCCCTGGCTTTGGGATATAAATATTTCTGTAACAGAATGGCACTGGATGTCTGCTGTATTTTTTTCTCTGCTATTTTGGCAAGTTTTATTTGGGTGTATGTCTCCTGTACAGAAGGTATGACATCACTTTTTGCCACCAACTATTTACAGCCGTTGGTGCCTCCTATG
>NW_012122665.1:27019-29365 GCF_000951035.1 Colobus angolensis palliatus
AGCTCTTTGATGTGATTGATGTGATCACAAAAAATATTTTATGTCTAAATCTTGGGCCATTGGACCAAGAGAAGAGAGAGCTGGTGTTGAGTTGTAGTGAGAGGTGTGTGGTTCGTGTGCCTGCTGATCCTGGCTGGGACTCAATTCCATTGAGTCCCATTCCATTTTACCTTCTGTTTCCACCTTTTTAATGCTCCTGCTTGTTTCTCCAGAAAAAATTACAATAAATTCCTTTCAAAAACTTTACAAAAGCCATAGATGCTTATTGAAAACAGTTCAAATGATATGGCAGACAGAAAGATAGTGAGTGTTCTTCTGTTGTGTGTTTGGATGAATGTGTCTTTGGGGTAGTCACTGTTAACACTGGGTGTATTTCCTTCCAGATGTTTTTCAGTGTACCTACAAATATACATGTACAATTTGTAAAAACGAAAATAGTACCTGAGAAACACTGAGTCCCCTACTCCCACTCCGCAGTCTACATGGACATCCTTTCATGATGATACGATGAGACCTGATCGACTCCTTTTGTTCGATGGAGGGGCAGGTAATAATAGCTACAGATAACTCACCTTCAGTGGGCATTTACCATGTGACAGGGTCTGTGCTCCCGACAGGCTCCATGAAGTGGATCTTAAGGCTTTTTACAACAATGCTATGGGTGAACACAGTAACTGTTAACATTTTGCAAATGATAGAATTGCAGTAGAGAGAAGCAAAGCTGCTTGCTCAAACTCATGGCACAATTCCTGAGAGAGAGAGAGAACACTTTTAAAACAATTGTTGTTATAGTTAGGTGATTACGATCATTTGAAGAAATAGTGCATTCAGTGAATACATTTCAGGGTCTGGTACAGTCTGGGAGCTGTTCCTGAAAATGCACTGGGCTAGAGGTAAGGGAGTGGTCCATTGGCCCTGGGCCCCTAGTGCAAGGAGGGAGGTCCCGGGGAGAGGGGCATGGAGAGGAGGTCTCAGAACAAACCTTGCCACATCCATTTCTGCTGAGTCTGGTCCGAGGTCTGGTTCTTGACATGTACACTTTTCAGAGAGACTTGGTTTTGATTTTTATCATGGCTCACCTGAGCAGCCATGGTTTGAAACTGCCTGGAGATGTGGTCTGGCAGGCCAGTGCTATGCCCATCCTTCCCGCTCCTGCAGGAGGGGAGTCAGCCTGGGACTAGAGGGCTTCGCCTGTAATCAGCTATCTCATAATAAGTGGGTTTGATGCTGGTTTCGCTAGGTCAGGAAATTTTCCATTTGGAAGGAAAACTGATACTTGTTTTTGGGTTTTGATGAGGAGCCACAGGGTTTAGAGCAGGGACTGGAAGTTTGTTGAGACACATGTGAGTGCACTCAAACATCTTCCATGAAACGTGGAAATAAACACAGTGTTCCAGAAAGGTCCCTGGCTTTGGGGTATAAATATTTCTGTAACAGAATGGCACTGGAGGTCTGCTGTATTTTTTTACCTGCTATTTTGGCAAGTTTTATTTGGGTGTGTGTCTCCTGTACAGAAGGTATGACATCACTTTTTGCCACCAAGTATTTACAGCCGTTGGTGCCTCCCATGTGGGTCACTTTTGTGCCGTGGTTTCTTTGGGGAAATTGTAGGTCTCCTACCCAAAGCACATTGCCCATTTCAAGGTGCTCCTGGTTTCTGAACACCTGTGGCAGTGCCTTCCGTATGGGTGAAGCCAGCAGAGAAACTACCCCTCCCCAGGAGGTGGGGACTGGTGATTGCCTGAGTGAGGAGTCTGGGGATGAGCCCTGGACTAGAACTTGTGACCGGCTGCTTTTCCTTCCCCTCCTCTCCCTCCTATTTTCCCACCAACCCCCATTTTTAAAAAGTTCATATTAAAAATTAAACAATTATTTTGGTTTCCTTTCTTCACTATTCCTTGCTAATCATATGCAGAGTGAGCCTGGGACAGTGGAAAGGAAAGTTGTACTTGGCTTCAGATGATCCTACCAGCCCCGTATTGAGGGGCTTCTGCCAGGTGGCATTGTGAAGTGGTGTTGTGGAGGTTCTCCTTTGAGTCCTCAGCGTTAACCAGCAGAGGCAGATGGTATTTAGTCCTGGCTAATGTTGAGGAAGTTGAGCTCAAAGTAGCTAAGGAACTTCCCAAAGTCACATAGGAAGTAGCAGAATAGAACCAAACACAGATTGTCTCTGAATCAGGCAGGTTGTCTCATTCCAAAATGGGCTCTTAATTTTTGGAGGTCAAAAAGCTGAACAGACAGAGACATTTCTTTTTTTTTTTTTTTTTTTTGAGCTAGGGTTTCGCTATGCTGCCTAGGCTGGTCTAGGCTCAAGCTGTCCTCCTGCCTTAGCGTTCTGAGTGCTGG
>NW_012122665.1:29415-29719 GCF_000951035.1 Colobus angolensis palliatus
CCTTCTGTTTCCACCTTTTTCATGCTCCTGCTTGTTTCTCTAGAAAAAAATGCAATAAATTCCTTTCAAAAACTTTACAAAAGCCATAGATGCTTATTGAAAATAGTTCAAATGATATGGAAGACAGAAAGATAGTGAGTGTTTCTCTGTTGTGTGTTTGGATGAATGTGTCTTTGGAGTAGTCACTATTAACACTGGGTGTATTTCCGTCCAGATCTTTTCCAGTGTACCTACAAATATATATGTACACTTTGTAAAAAACAAAATAGTACCTGATAAACATTGAGTCCCCCTACTCCCACTG
>NW_012122665.1:32170-33107 GCF_000951035.1 Colobus angolensis palliatus
GGAGTACTATTCAGCCATAACACAGGATGAAGTCCTGTTATTCTCAGCAACGTGGATGGAACTGGAAGATATTATGAAATAAGCCAGGGACAGAATATTACACAGCACACGTTCTCTTACGTGGAAGGCAAAAAAGAGTGGATCTCATGGAAGTTGAAACTAGACAGAGGCTCCTAGAGGGTGAGAAGGCTGGGGGCAGAGAGAGATAGGTAGAAATTTGTTAAAGGATACAAAATTATAGCTGGATAGGAATAAGTTCTAGTGTTCTATAACATAGGATGACTATAGTTAACAAGAATATATAGTTTCAGGCTAGGCGTGGTGGCTCATGCCTGTAATCCTAGCACTTTGAGAGGCTGAGTTGGGTGGATCACCTGAGGTCAGGAGTTTGAGACCAGCCTGGTCAACGTTGTGAAACCCTGTCTCTACTAAAAATACAAAAATTAGCCGGGCATAGTGGTGGGTGCCTGTAACCCCAGCTACCAGGGAGGCCGAGGCAGGAGAATAGCTTGAACCTGGGAAGCGGATGTTGCAGTGAGCTGAGATCACACCACTGCACTCCAGCCTGGGCAACAGAGCAAGACTTTGTCTCAAAAAAAAAAAAAAAAAAGAATAGATAGTTCCAGATAATTGGAGGAAGGGTATTGAACGTTACCAACGCAAAGAAATGATAAATGTTTGAGATGGCGGATATGCTAATTACGCTGATCACATACATTACATGTATTATAACATCACTATGTGTACTCCATACATATGTACAGTACACAATTATGTGTCAATTAAAAAAGAAAAAGCTGAACTTAGATTGGAATGGCTATGAATTAGCTAACTTTTTCATATTTTTGATAGAGACCCTAGGAATTTATTTTAAGTAAACTACCCTTGGCTGCAGGAAATATTTAGTATTTGAATTTTAGCCTTGCATTTTATAATA
>NW_012122665.1:39054-40913 GCF_000951035.1 Colobus angolensis palliatus
CATCCATCCGTCTGTCCATTCATCCATCATTCATACATCCTTTTATCATCCATCCATTCACCCGTCTATCCATCCACTCACCTGTTCTTCCATCGATCCATCCATCATCCTTCCATCATCCATCCATTCACCTGTTCATCCTTCCATCCATCCATTTATCCATTTATCTATCCATCCATCATCCATCCATTCTTCCATCATCCATCCATTGACCTGTTCATCCTTCCATCCATCCATCCACCCATCTATTCATCCATCCATCCTTCCGTCATCCATCCTTTCACCCATCCATCCACTCACCTATTCGTCCATCCATGCATCATTCATCCATCCACCCACCAATCTATTAATCCATCCCTCCATTCATCTGCATGTCCATTTGTTTATCCATACATTCATCCACCATCTATCCATCCATATGTACATACGTCATCTACCCTCCACCCATCCATACATTATCTACTCACCCATACATACATACAGACATACACACATCATTCCACCCACCCACCCGTCCGTCCGTCCATCCATCCATCCAAGCATTCATCTATCCACACACCCATCCATCCATCCATGTGTCTATACATCTGCTCATCCATTCATCCATCCATCTACTCATTCCTAAGCCACTGCTAAGCACCTGTTGTGTGTCTTTTCCCTCGCTCCAACTAGTTCCCTCACATCCTCCCCCAGGGGCCAGCATCTTCTCCCTGAGGGCAGGGGTGTGGCCCCTCAAAGTGCTTAGCACCTGCTGGTATACAGCACATGCTCAAATAATGGCACCACTCAGTTAACACACAGGAGAGCTTGCTCCAAGCGACACGTGGCACATCTCCTTACAAAACGAATCTATCATAGCGGCTGTTTTCAGAGGCTTTCCCAAATACAGTGTGATCTGGAACAAATTGTGAAGCCCACGAGCCTGGTGAAGCTTTCATTATTGAGCACCTGCTGTATACGTCCTTGAGCTGAGGAGAAGGATCAAGAGCTCATGGTCAAGAGGGGACCAGGCCCACCCACAAACACTGTTGATGTGTGGCCCTGAGCTGCGGTAAGGATGTGGCAACGCAGAAAGGAACCAGGGGATGGGCTTCCAGCAATCTGGGGACCACGGAGACTGTTTGAGTGCAGGGGGTTGGGCTAGGGCTAGCCCTGGTGGTAGGATTCACAGGTGTCGGGCTCCTGGGCTGCAGCTGCTTAGTCACCGCCTGGCACTCGGGTGCATCAGTTCATTGTCCTCATGCCAGTGGTGGGGCAGCCCTAATGCACAGGTCTGAAACATGCTCAGGTGGACCTGCAGTGTGGGAGAGGAAGGAGGCTGGCGAAGGTGGGTGTGGCCACCTCTCCAGGCGTGGGTCTTGAGGGAACTTCTGCCTCCTTTCAGGTGGCACAGAATGTGGTCCTGTACACAGGCGACTCCAACCTGGGGTGGAGCTGTTATGAGGCAGCTGGAGACATCTTCAATGGGGCCTGGGAGTGGGAGAAATCCGTGTCCTTCTACCAGGTGAGCTGGCCTGTGGGCTGATGTGGGTGGGCCTCAGGGGGGGCACCTGGAGGGCTGAGGCACAGGTGTGGCAGGGCAGAGGCCTCCCACCTGGAGGCAGGGCCACCCATGCACATGCTTAGTTTCCCAGTGGTCTCACCGGGAATAATATTGACAGTGCCCCTGCCCGGGACAAACGCTCGGGTCTGGACATGACAGTGGCTTTACCCTTTGCACCTGATGATCTCAAGCAACCATGAGCGGGAAGTCCTGTCCCCATCTTCCAGATGAGGACACTGAGGCTGAGAGAGGCACAGGGACATGTCAAAGGACACACAGCATGTCCGTGGGAGGCCCAGGGCCAGGGCTCAGATCT
>NW_012122665.1:47257-48274 GCF_000951035.1 Colobus angolensis palliatus
CCCCCCTTGGAGTGGGATCTCCACCCAGACCCCAGGGGCCTGGGTTCCAGCCTTCCTTGGGAATGGCCCAGTGGCTTCCCTGGAGCTCTGCGCCCAACTAGAGGAGACGGCAAGGTTAGCAGATACAACCCAGCTCCCAAGCTGGCCAGGCCCCACCCTCAAGAACTCAGTCTCAACCAGGGAGGCTGACACATGACCGGGCAATGGTGGCTTCTGGGTAAAGAAGGGGGATTGTAGTTAGGGGGACCCTCCTGGAGGAGGTGACACCAAACTGAGTCTTGACAGTCAAGTGTCAAGTTGCATAAACAGGGTTGGGAGAAGGACATTTTGGAGGACAGCATCATCCTCACAGTGAATCCACGTTGCAAGATCCAACCCAAATCCTGGTGCCCCCTCTAGAAAGCCTGCCCAGGGTGCCAGCCTGCAGTGAGCAACTCCTTCCTGGAGTCCCGAGAAACCTTGAATCTTCACATCACCCAGGAAGGGTGGGGTGGGACCGGTGTCTTCCCATCGGGTTCACAGACAGGGGAACCCCAGCTAACGGCAGGTGCAGTGGGGCGGTGCCCCAACCAGCCAAGCTGAGACCTTGCTGGGTCAGGTCTGTCTCGAGGGGAGGTGTGTGCTCCCTCTGCCCCCAGCCCTGCAGGGGTAGAGAGCTGGGACTAGCAGACTCAGACCTGGGGTGTCTCCACCCTCTGCCCATAGGCACCCACTCCTCTGCATTGCGCTGGCATCGTGTCAGTGCTCCTTATGGGCTGAGAGGCCCAGGGCGCTCCAGTCCAGGGACCGAGATCCGAGGGGCCTTAGAACAACATGAGGAGCTGGGGCAGCCCTAAGACCCCGCCCCGTATCCCTCACCATAGACCTGGGGCTGCCCGGGAGGCCCCCACCCAGTGCTGGTGACACCTGGCGGTCAGAAGCGGTCCCTGTGGCCTCCCAAGTCCCAGCCAGACAGGGAGGTGCCAGGTGTCAGGCCCAGAGGGACGCTGCTCACCGCTCAGGGGCTCGCCTGGGACC
>NW_012122666.1:0-2046 GCF_000951035.1 Colobus angolensis palliatus
GCGAGGTGGTGGGCACCTGTAGTCCCAGCTACTCAGGAGGCTGAGGCAGGAGAATGGCGAGGCGTGAACCCAAGAGGAGGAGCTTGCAGTGAGCTGAGATCTGGCCACTGCACTCCAGCCTGGGTGACAGAGCAAGACTCCGTCTCAAAAAAAAAAAAAAAAGGAGAAATAAAAAAAAATTTTTTTTTTGAGATGGAGCCTCGCTCTGTCGCCCAGGCTGGAGTGCAGTGGCGCGATCTCAGCTCACTGCAAGCTCCGCCTCCCAGGTTCACAATTTTTTAAAATTTTAAATAGGATTATACAACAGAGTTGGGTAAATTAGCACTAAATGGGTTACTATAATGCAGTGTGCTTAGAACAGCATCTGGCACACAGTAGGTGCTCAATAAATGCTAGTTGTTATTATTAGAGAAAGTAAGCAAGCTCATATGGGAAAAACTAAAAGAGGAAGCTGTGGCAGAGATCAAGAGAGGAGGATCTCCTGTCATGGGGATGGGCAGAGAAGCCTTCTCGTAGGAGACCACATACCAGATGAAACCTGAGGAACGAGAAGGCAGGGAGATGGATCAGTGCAAAGATGAAAGGTGGCGAATGGTCTAGACTAAGGTGCAGCAGGTGGAGAGGGAGGAAAGAGGACCCTTATCAAATGTGTCTGGAAGTAGAATTGACATGGGTGGGTAAAGCAAGGCAATGGGAGGGATCCAAGGTGACACCTCTGTTCCTGGCTTTTTTTTTTTTTTTTGAAAGAGAGTCTTCCTCTGTTGCCCAGGCTGGAGTACAGTGGCGTGATCTCCGCTCACTGCAAGCTCTGCCTCCTGGGTTCAGGTCATTCTCCTGCCTCAGCCTCCGGAGTAGCTGGGATTACAGGTGCCCACCACCATGCCTGGCTAATTTTTTGTATTTTAGTAGAGATGGGGTTTCACCATGTTGGCCAAGCTTGTCTCGAACTCTTGACCTCAGGTGATCCACCCGCCTCAGCCTCCCAAAGTGCTGCGATTACAGGCGTGAGCCACCGCACCTGGCCTTCCCTTTACACTGTTGAAGGGTATATAAAATGGTACAACTGCTCTGGAAAATTGCAGGGCAGCTCCTCAAAAAATTAAACATAGGATTATCATGTAATGCAGCAATCCCACTTCTGGATATATACCCAAAAGAATGGAAAGCAGGATGTCAACGAGAATATTTGCATACTCACATTCATTGTTACATTATTCACAATAGCCACAATGTGGAAGCAAGACAAGTGTCCATTGAAGGATACACAGATAAGAAAAATATGGCATATGATGGAATATTATTCAGTCTTAAAAAGAAGGAAATCATTCACATACTACAATGTGGGTGAACCTTGAGGATGTTATGTTAATAAGCCAGCCATAAAAAGACAAATACTGTATGATTCCATTTATTTGAGTATATAAAGTAGTCACACTCAAAGAAACAGCAGAATGGTGGTTACCAGGGACTTAGGCATGGAAATGGAAATTGTTGAACAATGAGTATATACTTTCAGTTTGCAAGATGAAAAAGTTCTGAAGATCTCTTATACCACAATGTGAACATAGCTAATGCTGCTGAAGTGTACTTTTTTTTTTTTTTGAGACAAAGTTCACTCTGGTCACCCAGATTGGATTGCAGTGGCATGATCTCGGCTCACTGCACCCTCTGCCTCCGGGCCTAAGTGATCCTTCCACCTCAGCCTCCCAAGTAGCTGGGACTATAGGTTTGTGTCACCATGTGAAGCTGATTTTCATATTTGCTTTTGTAGAAACAAGCTTTTGCCATATTGCCCAGTCTGGTCTTGAACTCCTGGGCTCAAGCGATCCGTCTGCCTTGGCCTCCCAAAGTGCTGGGATTACAGGTCTGAGCCCCCATGGGTGGCCAAAGTGTACTCTTAGAAATGGTTAGAAATGGGCCAGGCGCAGTTGCTTATGCCTGTAATCTCAACACTTTGGGAGGCCGAGGCAGCAGATCATGAGGTCAGGAGATCAAGACCATCCTGGCTAACACGGTGAAACCCTATATCTACTAAAAATACAAAAA
>NW_012122667.1:0-1700 GCF_000951035.1 Colobus angolensis palliatus
TCTTCTTTTAGATGGAGTTCCATTCTTGTTGCCTAGGCTGGAGTGCAATGGCACGATCTCTGCTCACTGCAACCTCAGCCTCCCAGGTTCAAGTGATTCTACTGCCTCAGGCTCCCAAGTAGCTGGGATTGTAGGCATGTGCCACCACATCTGGCCAATAATGTTTGTTTTTTAGTAGAGATGGGGTTTCACCAAGTTGGTCAGGCTGGTCTCGAACACCTGACCTCAGGTGATCCACCCACCTTGACCTCTCAAAGTGCTGGGATTACAGGGATGAGCCACTGCACCAGGCCCAAGTAGAAAATAAGGGCTTTTACTAGACTTTTAGATTTAACTAGAAGTTTCAAAGAGCTCAGTCCAGATCTTGGGGTGCAGATTAAAAGTGAAGAGTAGAATTAGACCTTAAGAGGCACAAGACTGAATGTATTTTAGGAAAAGAGAGGATGTGGAAAGAGAAGATCCTTATATTTTAGGAAACTGTCTTCCACCATCTTTGCAGTACACAACTGTTGCCATGGTACTACTAACCTCGTCTGTTAGTGAACTCTGCTGTGATAACAAACAACCCCCAAATCTCAATGGCTTTGGACATTGAACATTTCTTTCTTCCTTATGTTGCACAAAAAGTAGCTATGGATTCGCCAACAGCTGGGCTGGTGCAGCTGGACTCTAGGAATCCAGTATTCTGGAAAAACAGCTCCTATTTTGTATGTACTCATTTTGTAGCGTGTAGAAAGGAGAGTTAGGGAGTTGCAGAAATTTGTAATGCGTTTCTCATATATCACATTTTCTCAAGTTCCATTGGGTCAAGCTAGTCACACAGTCAAGGCTGGCAGTGAGATGAAGAATTAAAATCAGGGCCGGGCGTGGTGGCTCATGCCTGTAATCCCAGCGCTTTGGGAGGCTGAGGCAGGTTGGAGGGTGGATCACCTGAGCTCAGGAGTTCGAGACCAGCCTGACCAACATGGAGAAACCCCATCTCAACTGAAAATACAAAATTAGCCGGGCATGGTGGCACATGCCTGTAATCCCAGCTACTTGGGAGGCTAACACACGAGAATCACTTGAATCTGGGAGATGGAGGTTGCAATGAGCCAAGATCGCGCCATTGCACTCCAGCTTTGGCAACAAGAGTGAAACTCTGTCTCAACAACAACAACAACAAAAAAGACTTAAAATCTGCATAAAGGTGAGTTCGGTAAATCAATGATGATTAAAGGGAATGTATAATCTTCTACCAGGCAGGAGCCGCATATTAGAGGAACAATCATACCCTCTGCCACACCCAGCAGGTTGTCCTCTCTTTCCTGTAAATCGGGGGAAAAGCCACAGATACTGGAAATTTCAGATTGGCTTCGCATGGTGGATGGGAGGCTCACCAGACTGCATCCCTACAATTAATATAGTGCCTACTCTGTAAAAGGTGTGTTGAAAGAGTTAAAGAATCATGGAACACAGACACAGTTGAGATGATCATGCGTCCTGTTCTTTAGTAGTTGTTTTATTTGTACTGTCTCAGATTTTAAAACACAAAAGCTGCAGTTAATTTCATTCACAAAATATGGTACGTCTGGTGAGCAAGTCTCCAAATTATCTTTTGGATTTCTTTCCTAGCAGGAAAATTTCCCGGGAACACAGAATGGCTGTTCATTTAGGATTAATGAAAAGCAGATATTTATAGTTTAGTCTTCAGAACCTTC
>NW_012122668.1:0-1404 GCF_000951035.1 Colobus angolensis palliatus
GCTCCGGGGCTGCCGCGCCGCGCTCGGTCCTCTGTCTGTTTGTTGGCAGGAGGCTCCCGCACACGCGGTGCTTGTAAACATTCAGACACGAGATTTTTCCCAATCAAAATCCACTTCCACTTTTTTTGAAAATCTTCCAAAAAATAGTAAGAGGAGGGAGTTCCTCTCTCCCTCTCCGTGCCGCCGGCGCCCTAAGTTTGCAACTGAAGGGGTTTGGGGGAACAGGGTGATTGTAAATTTTTTTCTGGATTAGAGATTGTGAGATTTTTGCAGGGGGGCTGGTGGGGGAGTCAAAGAGAAGGCCGTCACAGAAAAGGGTTGGCAGAGCGTTTGGCTTCGGTTTGGGGGCAAGAAATTGTACATTCTCTTGCCTTGTTTTATTTATTTTATTTTTATGTATTTGTTTGTTTATGTGCCAGTCTTCTCCTTGCTGCCTCTGAGGTTCGGTCGGGAGGGGAGGGCAGCGGCAACCCAGGCGGCAGCAGTCCCGGCTCCCTCCCTCCCTCTCCTGCGTGCCCCCGGCCGCCTCCTCCCCCGGCCCTGGCTCCTGCCCTTCGGCGGCGGCGGCGGCGGCGCGGGAGGGCAAGCGCGAGGAGCCGGCACAAAAGGCAGCGGGACAAACACCCACCTCGGGCCGGAACAAAAGGCGGCAGTGCCGGCCGCGTCTCCTGACCTTCCCGGTCCCACTGCTCTCCCCGCCGCCGCGGCCCCTCTCCCGACTCGGCGGACTCAGGAGCGCCGGGGGCCCCTTTCCACAGTCCCACTTTCTCACTATTGTGGGGATGACTACTTTCCTCACGCTGCACACTTGACCGTGAGCGCGCTGGTGTCCAAAGGCCAGTCTCACCTCTTTTCTCCCCGGGAATCGTTTTTTAGACTTGTACTCACTCACTTCCCCCCCCCCAATTTCTTACGGTGAGTGGGAAGCAACCTCCCTTTCCCCACCAGCTCCCACCCCCAGGTTTGCATGTGAGTTGTTCTCATCCTTAGCATTGTTCATTATTTTGCAAAACTGAGGGGGGGCGGGTGGAATCATTGCATTCCTTTTCGAAAAGAGAAATAAAGCGGCGGAAAGGAGGAAAGAGGAGGAGTCAAATTTTTGTAAAATTAAATAAAATTAAAAGGTGCGTACTGTCTCAAAAGTGCATACACGGCAATGGTTCGAGGTGGGATGAGGGTTTTTCCCCCTTTCATCTCTTTTACCTCGACTCTTGGAGGTTTTTCTCGTGAAAAATTTAAAAATGCATGCACACACCCCTCTCTCCCCCTCGCTTTTGCTTCTAGTCCTGCGCGCTCTCGTGATTATTAATAATTATTATTACTATTATTGGGTTACTTACGCGAGAATTCCCGTTTGCTTAAGTGCTGGGGTTTGCCTTGCTTGCGGCGAGACATGGTGGGCTG
>NW_012122669.1:0-1449 GCF_000951035.1 Colobus angolensis palliatus
AGAATGGCAGGAACCCAGGAGGCAGAGCTTGCGGTGAGCTGAGATCGCACCACTGCACTCCAGTCTGGGAGACAGAGAGAGACTACGTCCCCCCCAAAAAAAAAAAAAAAAAAAAGAAAAGTGGATTTTTTTTTTTTAAGTTCGTTGACTTTACGGAGGTGGGAGAGACATTCAATTACTGTTGTTTTTATAACAGAGAAACATTGGAGAAGTAGAGGTATCTTATAAACTGAGAACTCTTATGACTCAAACTTAGTTTCTCCAGAATTTTCTTGGTTTAAAAAAATCTGGTAAGTTATCAAAAATAATTTTCAACATGAGCAAATGTTTACATTACATTAAGTAAAAAAAACTGAAATTAAAATGTATATGTAGTACTGTGTCCACAACTGGTGGGTTCTTGGTCTCACTGACTTAAAGAATGAAGCCATGGACCCTCCTGGTGTTACAGTTCTTAAAGAAGATGTGTCTGGAGTTTGTTCCTTCAGACGTTCAGATGTGTCTGGAGCTTCTTCCTTCTCGTGGGTTCGTGGTCTTACTGACAGGAGTGAAACTGCAGACCTTCGTGGTATGTGTTACAGCTCTTAAAAGCTGCACATCTGGAGTAGTTTGTTCTTTCCGGCGGGTTCGTGGTCTCTCTGGCTTCGGGAGCAAAGGAAAGAAACTACAAACCTTCGCCGTGAGTGTTACAGCTCTTAAACGCAGCATGGACCCAAAGAGTGACCACAAGCAAAATTTATTGTAAAGAACTAAAAAATACACCTTCCACAGCACAGAGGATGACCCAAGTGGGATGCCGCTGGTTGAAGCGGGTAGACTGCTTTTATTCCCTTATCTGGCCCCACCCACATCCTGCTGATTGGTCTATTTTACAGAGAGCTGATTGGTCCATTTTACAGAGAGCTGATTGGACCATTTTGACACGCTGCTGATTGGTGCATTTACAATCCCTGAGCTAGACACAGAGTGCTGATTGGTGCATTTACAATCCTCTAGCTAGACATAAAAGTTCTCCAAGTCCCCACTAGACTCAGGAGCCCAGCTGGCTAGCTAATGAATCCTGCACAGGGACCCTGGGCGGAGCTGTCTGCCAGTCCCATGCTGTGCACCCACACTCCTCACCCCTTGGGCAGTTGATGGGCCCAAGCGCCAGGGGAGCAGGGGCCGGTGCTCATGGGGGAGGCTCCGGCTCACGGGAGCTGAGGCAGGGGCATTCCAGGCATGGCGGGCTGCAGGTCCTGAGTCCTGCCCCGCAGGGAGGCAGCTAAGGCCCGGCGAGAGCTCAAGAGGGCGAGAGCTCAAGAATTCTAGAACTCAAGCCCAGCACCAGAGGGCCAGCAGTGTTAGGGGACCTGGCTCACCCACTGCAGCTGCTGGCCCGGGTGCCAAGCCCCTCACTGCCGTGGGCCGCTGGTGGCCTGCCGCTCCTAGTGCAGTCCCACCGAAGCC
>NW_012122670.1:0-1360 GCF_000951035.1 Colobus angolensis palliatus
TAGAGATGGGGTTTTACCACGTTGACCAGGCTGGTCTTGAACTCCTGACTTCAAGTGATCCGCCCGCCTCGGCCTCCCAAAGTGCTGGGATTTACAGGCGTGAGCCACTGTGCCCAGCCGGAGTTGGTTTTAAAATGATGTCACTCTGGCTTTCCTAGGCTCCTGTTTCCCTAACATTGGGTATATAAAAGTTATCCTGCAATTGCTTGTGGACACTGCAAAGTGCCCACAAGCAAAAGTGTGGGGCAGGGTGCCATATAGGACACTCCTTGCTGTCTCTAACACATCTTAAGCCTGTTTCTACCTCAGAACTTGTTCACCTCTTATTCTCTCCACCTGAAACTCTCTTCCCTAAGGTAACACATGAATTGCTCCCTCACTCCCTTCAGGCCTTTCCTCAAATGTCGCCATCTCAGTGATGTTTTCCCTGACCACCCTACTTAAGGGAACCCCTAGCACACCGTACTTCCCTTTCTTGCTTATTTCCTCCATATCACTTTTCTTCATCTAACATACTGCCTAATGTCAGCTCCACAAGGGCAGGATTTTTCTCTTTATGTCCACTGCTGTATCCTCCCTGCTCAAAACAGTGCCTGGCACAGTATGGTGCTCAAAAAATATTTCTTGAAAGAATAAATGATTTTATTCCATTTCAATGCTGTCACATGCCCAGGATCAATGGTTTTAAAATTAGAACAAAGGAGACGGGGAAAGGAAATGAATGTGAAAAGAAGAGTGAGGCAAAGCCTACCACAGAGCTCCTTCCTTGATATGTTGCCTGCAGACCCCCGATGAGGTTTATAGATCAGTGGAAATATAAAAAAGGAACAGTTTTTCCAGTCACAAGAGGCTGATCAAGGAAGTCTGGTCCAAGTCTGGTCCACCTTTTGAGGTGACGTCTCCTCTGCTTTACTCTCAAAGTAAAAGCAGCAGATCGGCAGCAGAAAGGATACAAATGCACTAGGGATGCATTTGTAAAGACACTAGGGATGACTAAACCACTGACCCTGAATGAAAGCAGTGTCAAAGTTGGGAGGTAAATAATTTGTATAGACACTAGGGATGGCCAGGTGTGGTGGCTCACACCTGTAATCCCAGCACTTTGGGAGGCCGAGGCAGGCAGATCACCCGAAGTCAGGAGTTCGAGATCAGCCTGGCCAACATGGTGAAACGCTGTCTCTACTAAAAATACAAAAATTAGCCAGGGTGGTGGCGGGGGCCTGTAATCCCAGCTACTCGGGAGGCTGAGGCAGGAGAATCGCTTGAACCCAGGAGGCGGAGGTTGCAGTGAGCCGAGATCGTGCCATTGTACTCCAGCCTGGGGGAAAGAGCGAGACTTTGTCTAAAAAAAAAAAAGACA
>NW_012122671.1:0-1116 GCF_000951035.1 Colobus angolensis palliatus
AGCCACCGCACCTAGCTCCTCTTCCCCTTCCTCTTTGCCTTCCCCTTCCCCCTCCCCCTTCCACCTCTTCCTCCTCTCTTTTTTTTTTTTTTTTTGAGATGGAGTTTTGCTCTTGTTGCCCAGGCTGGAATGCAATGGCACAATCTCAGCTCACTGCAACCTCTGCCTTCTGGGTTCAAGCAATTATCCTGCCTCAGCCTCCTGAGTAGCTGGGATTACAGGCATGTGCCACCACACCCGGCAAATTTTGTATTTTTAGTAGAGACGGAGTTTCTCCATGTTGGTCAGGCTGGTCTTGAACTTCTGACCTCGGGTGACCTGCCTGCCTCGGCTTCCCAAAGTGCTGGGATTACAGGCATGAGCCACTGTGCCGGGCCCCTCTTCTCTTCTTATAAGGACATCAGTTCTATTGGATTAGGGCCCTACTCCTGCAACTTCATTTAATCTTAATTCCCTCCTTAGAGGCCCTACCTCTAAAAACAGTCACGTTGCGGGTTAGGGCTTCAACATATAGATTTTGGAGGGAAGCAATTCAGTCTATAACATGCCATCCTCTGGCCCATCAAAACTCATGTTCCTAACACGTAAAAAATGCCTTCCCCTCATCAGTCAGGCATGCCTATGTCTCAGCTACTAGGGAGGGTGAGGTGGGACGATCACTTGAGGCCAGGAGTTCGAGACCAGTCTGGGCAACATAGCAGGAACCCTGTCTCTACAAAAAAGAAGAATTACCATGCATGGTGCGTACGTGTCTGTAGTCCCCGCTATTAGGGAGGCTGAGGTAGGAGAATTGCCTGAGCCCAGGAGTTTGAGGTTACAGTGAACTATGATCATGCTGCTGAACTCCAGCCTGGGCAACAGAGTGAGACCTCATGTTCAAACACACACACACAAGACAAAACCAAAAATCTTCACCCCATCCCAACAGCCCCAAGAGTCTTAACTATTCCTCAACTTTGAAACCTAAAGTCTCATCTAAATATCACTTAAATCATGTGTGGGTGAGACTCAAGGTATGATTTCTCCTGAGGCAAAATTCCTCTCTAGCTGTAAACCCATGAAATCAGACATATGTGCTTCCAAACACAATGTGGGGACAGGCATAGGACACATTCT
>NW_012122672.1:0-1028 GCF_000951035.1 Colobus angolensis palliatus
AGTAGCCGGGATTACAGGCATCCACCACCAGGCCCAGGTAATTCTTTTTGTATTTTTAGTAGAGATGGGGTTTCGCCATGTTGGCCTAGGCTGGTCTCAAACTCCTGACCTCAGGTGATCCGCCCACCTCGGCCCCCCAAAGTGCTGGGGTTACCACCGGCCCAACACACTTTACTTTCAAGCGATTATGTGCCCACTATAATTAGGGGCCATATATATTCTCCGAGAAGTCTTCCATCGGGGCCCAGCCAATCTGCATCTCGCAGTCCGCATGTGAAGGAACAAGCCTTTCTCTTCTATCTGCGAAATCAAAACCTCTGTTCGAACAGATAAACATATCGTGCTGCTTCTGTGTTGAACAACTGAAGACCAAACTTGAATTACTTTCAGGAGTCGGGAAAAATCATTGGCCAACTCATGCATCGTGATACGATTTTATAGTTTTCATTCCAAAGGTACTTGAAGAACAACTTCAACCACACAAAACTCTGTTCCCTGATGACTGCCTTTTAGGAAGTGGATGTTTCCTGGGGATATTGCACCGTTGGCTGCTGCCGGGGATGGGGTGCCGCCAGGGAACATGGGGTGTCCAGGCACTCTTACGCTGAGATACTTTCCGGTCAGAAAATACTTTGCAAGCCAGAAAACTGAGGCTTAGAACTGTAGAGTGACCTACTCATGTTCTGCAGAAAAGACCCTCAGAGATGCTCGACCCTGGACATGTTGTGGTATTTGACTTTCTTTTTTAATTTATCAATCTTTCTTAGAGAAAGACAAGGAGACATCATTCCTAGCCTTGTATACAGACACCCCAAATAAACAGGCCCCACGGGAGGAGTATGGTGATCTAGAACCCAGCTTCTTGACGGAGGGATGGGTGTCTGAGCTGATTTTGTCTGTTCAGCAGCACCCCTCACACTGTGGAAATGCTAATCATGAAGGCAAAGTTGCCTGCGCTGGGCACCCCTCCACCCTCACAGCTGGACACCCCTCTGCCCTCACAGCTGGGCACCCCTCCGCCCTCACAG
>NW_012122673.1:0-1031 GCF_000951035.1 Colobus angolensis palliatus
TATTTTTCTTCTTAATCTAACAGAAAATAGTTTATTCAAAATAACAGCAACAATGTATTCATTACCTATGATTTTATATATATTCTGATATTCTTATGTATGCTTCCATGTAAGTAGAATGAATGAATGCTTACTTCTGCACTCCAGTAGAAGTAAGCATTCATTCATTCTACTTACATGGAAGGAAGTAGAATTGGAGGAATTCATAATACTTTTATTTATTATAAGGTACTTGCATTACGCATGAAGTAGTACAGTGTTATCTGAAAGCAGACTTGGATTAGTTGTGAATGTATATTGAAAACTCCTGGGCAATTACTAAAAAAACAAAAAAGTTTTTCAAAAAAGTCCCAGCTACTCAGGAGGCTGAGGCAGGAGAATGGCGTGAAACCAGGAGGCGGAGCTTGCAGTGAGCCAAGATCGTGCCACTGCACTCCAGCCTGGGCACCAGAGCGAGACTTCGTCTCAGAAAAAAAAAAAAAAAAAAGTATAACTGATATGCTAAGGAGATAAAATGGAATCATGTAAACTGCTTAATTAAAATCACAAAAGCCAAAAGTCAAACAAAAGAGTGAAATAGAAAATGGGAACAAAGAACATGGGCTATGAATAGAAAATAGTAACAAATATGGTAGATATTAACACAAGTATATTAACAGTCACTTTACATGTCAATGGTCTACATACTATACCAATTAAGAGACAGAAATCATCAGAGTGAATCAAAAAACAACACACAACTATATGTTGTGTATTAGAAACTGACTTTAGACATAAAAACACACAGAGATTAAAAGTAAAAGGATGAGGACAGGCACAGTGGCTTTCGCCTGTAATCCCAATACTTTGGGAGGCCGACGTGGACAGATCACTTGAGCCCGGGGTCCAAGACCAGTCTGGGCAACATGACAAAACCTCTTCTCTACAAAAAAATACAAAAATTAGCTGGGCGTGGTGGCAGGTGCCTGTAGTCCCAGCTACTTGGGAGGCTGAGGCAGGAGAATTGCTTGGGCCCAGGAGGCAG
Organism: Colobus angolensis palliatus; assembly: GCF_000951035.1. Lineage (NCBI taxonomy): Eukaryota > Metazoa > Chordata > Mammalia > Primates > Cercopithecidae > Colobus > Colobus angolensis. The sequence continues at coordinate 1,025 of NW_012122673.1, forward strand.
AGGTTGC
>NW_012122674.1:0-1761 GCF_000951035.1 Colobus angolensis palliatus
TGTTTTGGTACCAGTACCATGCTGTTTTGGTTACTGTAGCCTTGTAGTATAGTTTGAACTCAGGTAGCGTGATGCCTCCAGCTTTGTTCTTTTTGCTTAGGATTGTCTTGGCAATGAGGGCTCTGTTTTGGTTCCGTATGAACTTTAAAGTAGTTTTATCCATTTCTGTGAAGAAAGTCATTGGTAGCTTGATGGGGATGGCATTGAATCTATGAATTACTTTGGGTAGTATGGCCATTTTCACAATATTGATTCTTCGTATCCATGAGAATGGAATATTCTTCCATTTGTTTGTGTCCTGTTTTATTTCGTTGAGCAATGGTTTGTATTTCTCCTTGAAGAGGTCCTTCACATCTCTTGTAAGTTGGATTCCTAGGTATTTTATTCTCTTTGAAGCAATTGTGAATGGAAGTTCATTCATGATTTGGCTCTCTGTCTGTTACTGGTGTATAAGAATGCTTGTGATTTTTGCACAATAATTTTTGTATCCTGAGGCTTTGCTGAAGTTGCTTATCAGCTTGAGGAGATTTTGGGCTGAGACAATGGGGTTTTCTAAATATACACTCATGTCATCTGCAAACAGGGACAATTTGACTTCTTCTTTTCTTAATTGAATACCCTTTATTTTTCTCTTGCCTGATTGCACTGGCCAGAACTTCCAACACTATGTTGAATAGTAGTGGTGAGAGAGGGCATCCTTGTCTTGTGCTGGTTTTCAAAGGGAATGCTTTCAGTTTTTGCCTATTTGGAATGATATTGGCTGTGGGTTTGTCATAAGTAGCTCTTATTATTTTGAGATGCCTTCCATCAATGCCTAGTTTATTGAGAGTTTTTAGCATGAAGGGCTGTTGAATTTTGTCGAAGGCCTCTTCTGCATCTATTGAGATAATCATGTGGTTTTTCTCATTAGTTCTGTTTATATGATGGATTATGTTTATTGATTTGCATATGTTGAACCAGCATTGCATCCCAGGGATGAAGCCAACTTGATCATGGTGGATAAGCTTTGTGATGTGCTGCTGAACTCAGTTTGCCAGTATTTTACTGAGGATCTTCACATCAATGTTCATCAGGGATATTGGTCTAAAATTCTTTTTTTTTTAAATTGTATCTCTGCCAGGCTTTGGTATCAGGATGATGTTGGCCTCATAAAATGAGTTAGGGAGGATTTCCTCCTCTTCTATTGATTGGAATAGCTTCAGAAGGAATGGTGCCAGCTCCTCTTTGTACCTCTGGTAGAATTCGGCTGTGAATCCTTCTGGTCCTGGACTTTTTTGGTTGATAGGCTATTAATTATTGCCTCAGTTTCAGAGGCTATTATTGGTCTATTCAGCAATTAAGCTTCTTCCTGGTTTGGTCTTGGGAGGGTGTATGTATCCAGGAATTTATTCATTTCTTCTAGATTTTCTGGTTTATTTGTGTAGAGGTGTTTATAGTATTCTCTGATGGTTGTTTGTGTTTCTGTGGGATTGGTGGTGATAATATCCCCTTTATCATTTTTTGTTGTGTCTATTTGCTTTTTCTCTCTTTTCTTCTTTATTAGTCTTCCTAGTTTTCTATCAATTTTGTTGATCTTTTCAAAAAAAAAACAGCTCCTGGATTCACTGATTTTTTGATGGGTTTTTTTTGTGTCTCTATCTCTTTCGGTTCTGCTCTGGTCTTAGTTATTTCTTGTCTTCTGCTAGCTTTTGAATTTGTTTGCTCTTGCTTCTCTAGTTCTTTCAATTGTAATGTTAGAGTGTCAATTTTAGATCTTTCCTG
>NW_012122675.1:0-1538 GCF_000951035.1 Colobus angolensis palliatus
TTTTTTGAGATGGAGTCTCGCTCTGTTGCCCAGGCTGGAGTGCAGTGGCACGATCTCAGATCACTGCAACCCCCGCCTCCGGGTTTCAAGCGATTCCCCTGCCTCAGCCTCACAAGTAGCTGGGACTACAGGCTCATGCCACCATGCACAGCTAATTTTTGTATTTTTAGTAGAGACGGGGTTTCACCATGGTGGCTAGGATGGTCTCAATCTCTTGACCTCGTGATCCACCCGCCTCGGCCTCCCAAGTACTGGGATTACAGGCGTGAGCCACTGCACCTGGCCTATTTTTTTTTAAATAACAACTTTATTGAAGTATCATTCACATATCATGGAATTCAAAGTGTAGTGCCTCCAGCCCAGGGCAATCACTAATCTACCTTCTGTCTCTATGGAATTGTCTACCACATAAATGGAATCATACAGTTATGTGTGGACATAGTACATACATAGAATCATACAATATGTGGTCTTTTGTGACTTGGCTTCTTTCTTCTCACTTAGCATAATGTTTTCAAGGTTTATCCATGTTGTAACATATATCTGTACTTCATTTCTTTTACTGCCAAATAATATTCCATTGTATGGATATATCACATTTTGTTTACCCATTCATAAACAGTTGACAGACATGGATTACTTGGCCATTATTTTTGGGGGCCATTATTAATAATGCTGGTATGAACATTTGTACACAAGTTTTTTGTGGGGACAATTAATTTTGATAAGTACACATTCTCAGGCCAAATATTAATGCTCACAGGAATTAATCACAAACCTGTCTGGCATGTTAGCTTCATAATCATATAACTTCTTGTTCCAGGATTTAGCCTTAAGAAAATCATCTTCCAGTGTCCCAGAAATTTCATTCTTTGGCCTCCAGTAGTCTCTCTGACTTTCTTCATCAAAACCATCACTGCGCATCCGGCTAAAAGAGAAAGCAGAAGAACTTTTAGATGTAAAAGCAATCTGTGAGTTTACTTTATGGAACATCATGCACAAAACTCATGGAACAAGCTGAGGGGGAAGGAAACAACATGATACTCTTTAAAAAAGAAAAAAAAAAAGGAAAGACATCTGTTCCTCTCTATACATCTGTAAAGTCCAATGGAAGAAATCTGACCAGGCCTAGTGTGGTGGCTCATGCCTCTAATCCCAGCACTTTATCTGTTCCTCTCTGTACATTTGTAAAGTCCAGTGGAAAAAAATCTGACCAGGCCAGGTGCAGTGGCTCCTGCCTGTAATCCCAGCACGTTGGGAGGCCAGGGCAAGTGGATCACTTGAGGTCAGGAGTTCAAGACCAGCCTGGGCGACATGGTGAAACCCTGTCTCTACTAAAAATACAAAAAAAGTAGTCAGGTGTAGTGGCGCACGCCTACAGTACCAGCTACTTAGGAGGCTGAGGCAGGAAAATTGCCTGAACCCGGGGAGGCAGAGGTTGCAGTGAGCCCAGATCATGCCATTGCACTCCAGCCTGGGCAACAGAGTGAGACTCTGTCTCAGCTAAAAATACAAAAAAAGTAGTCAGGTGTAGTGGC
>NW_012122676.1:0-3553 GCF_000951035.1 Colobus angolensis palliatus
GCTCCAAATATCCCTTTACAGATTCCATGAAAGCAGTGTTGTCAATCTGATCCATGAAAAGAAACGTCTTACTCTGTTGGATGAATTCACACATCATGAAGAAGTGTCTGAGAAAGCTTCTTTCTGGTTTTGATCTGAGGATATTTCCTTTGTTACCATAGGCTTCGAAGCAATCGAGAATATCCTTTCTCAGATTACCCAAAAACAGTGCTACCAAATTGATCCATCAATAGAATCCTGTAACTCTGTGAGGTGAATTAACCCACCACAACACGGTTTCTCAGAGTTTTCTAGTTTTTATATGAGGAGATTTCATTTGTCTTCATAAGCTCCAATGCACCCCAAAATATGTCATTGTAAGTTCCAAGAAAACTGTGTTAGCAAACTCCTCAATGAAAAGAATAATGTAACGCTGTGAGATGAATTCACACATCACAAAGCAATTTCTCAGAAAGCTTCTTTCTAGTTTTTGTCTGAGGATATTTCCTTTTTCACCACAGACCTCACTGCACTCGTGAATATCTCTTTGCAGTTTCCACGAAAATAGTGTTAAGAAACTACCCCATGAAAATAAAGGTGTAAATCTGTGAGATGAATTCACATATCACAAAGCAGTTTCCCAGAAAGCTTCTTTATGGTTTTTGTCTGAGCATATTTCCTTTGTCACCATATTCCTCAGTGCACTCCCAGTTATCCTATTGCAGATTCCACGAAAACAGTTTCAGCAAACTGCTCCAAGAAATGAATCGTGCTACTCTGTGAAATGAATACACACATCACAGAGCAATATCTCAGAAAGCGTCTTTCTGGTTTTTATCTGAGGATATTCCCTTTTTCAAAATAGGTTTCAATGCGATCCAAAGTATCCCTTCTCAGATTCCCCAAAAACAATTCTACTAAACTGCTCCATTAAAGAAATTGTGTAACTCTGTGAGACAAATTCACAAATCTCAAAGCAGTTTCTCAAAAAGTTTCTTTCTAGTTTTTATTTGAGGATATTTACTTTTTCACCATAGGCCTCAATGAGCTCTCTAATATACCTTTGCAGATTAGACGAAAACAATGTTAGCACACTGCTCCATGAAAAGTAAGGTGTAAATCAGTGACATGAATTCACACGTTACAAAGCAGTTTCTCAGAAATCTTATATCTAGTTTTATCTGGGGATATTTTGTTTGTCACCATAGGTTTCAGTGCTCTCTGAAATATCCTTTTGTAGATTCCATGAAAACAGTGTTAGCAATCTTTTCCATGAAAAGAAAGTGTAATTTTGTGAGATGAATTTACACATCATGAGGAAGTTTCTCAGAAAGCTTCTTTCTAGTTATTATGTGATAATATTTCCTTTGTCAATATAGACTTCAATGTCATCCAAAATATCCCTTCTCAGATTCCCCTAAAGCAGAGCTACCAAACTGTTCCATGAAAGAAAATGTGTAACTCTGTGAGATGAATTCACAAATCATAAAGCAGCTTCTCAGGAAGCGTCTTTCTGGTTTCTATCTGAGGATATTTCCTTTTTCACTGTAGGCCTCAATGTGCTCCCAAATATCCCTTCGTAGATTCAACAAAAACAGGGTTAGCAAACTGCTCTGTGAAGAGAAAGGTGAAAAACTGTCAAATGAATTCAATCATTACAAAGAAGATTCTCAGAAAACTTCTTTCTAGTTTTTATCTAAGGATATTTCCATTGTCACCATAGGCTTCATTGTGATCAAATGTATCCCTCCTCAGATACCCCAAACACAGTGTTACCAAACTGTTCCATGAAAAGAATCGTGTAACACTGTGAGGTGAATTAACACATCACAAACGGGTTCTCAGAAAGCTTCTTTCTAACTTTTATATGAGGATATTTCCTTTGTCAGTATAAGCTTCATAGTGCTCCAAAATATCCCATTGTAGATTCCAACATAACAGCCCTGGCAAACTGTCCAATGAAAAGAACAGTGTAACTGTGTGACTTGAATTCACACATCACAAAGCAGGTTATCAGAAAGCTTCTTTCTAATTTTTCTCTGAGGATATTTGTTTTTTTCACTATGGACCTCAAAGCACTTCCAAATATCCCTTTGCAGATTCCACGAAAACAGTGTTGGCAAAGTGCTCCAAGAAAAGTAAGGTGTAACTCCCTGAGATGAACTCTAACATCACAAAGAACTTTCTCAGAAACCTTCTTTGCAGTCCTTACCTGAGGATATTTACTTTTTCATCATAGGCCTCAATTCGCTCCCAAATATCCCTGTGCAGATTCCAGGAAAACAGTGTTAGCAAACTGCTCCATGAAAAGAATGGTGTAACTCTGTGAGACGAATTAGCACATTACAAAGCAATTTCTCAGAAATCTTCTTTCAAGTTCTTATATGAGGATATTTCCTTTCTCACCAAAGGCTTCAATGAGATTCAAAGTATCCCTTCTCAGATTACCCAAAAACACTGCTACCAAATTGATCCATGTAACTCTGTGATATGAAATAATACATCACAAGTCAGCTTCACTAAAAGTTTCTTTATAGTTATTATATGAGGATATTTCCTTTGTCACCATAAGCTTCAATGCACTCCGAATTATCCCATTGCAGATTCCAAGAAAACAGTGGTAGCAAGTAGCTCAATGAAAGACATTGTGTAACACTTTGAGTTGAATTCACACATCATGATGCAGTTTCTCAGAAAGCTTCTTTCTAGTTTTTATCTGAGGATATTTCCTTTTCCACTATAGGCCTCCTTGCACTCCCAAATATCCCTTTGCAGATTCCAGGAAAACTCTGTTATCAAACAGTTCCATGAAAAGAAAGGTGTAGCTCTGTGAGATGAATTCACACGTCACAAAGAACTTTCTCAGAATGCTTCTCTCCAGTTTTTGTCTGAGGATATTTCCTTTGTCACCACAGGTTTCAATGAGATTCAAATTATCCCTTCTCAGATTCACCAAAACCAGTGCTACCAAACGGATCCACGAAAAGAATCATGTAACTCTGTGAGGTGAATTAATTCTTCCCAAAGCGGCTTCTCACAATGCTTTTTTCTAGTTTTTATCTGAGGATATTCCCATTGTCAACATAGGCTTTAATGCGATCCAAAATATCCCTTCTCAGATTCCCCAAAAACAGTGATATCATACTGCTCCATGAAAAGAATAGTGTAACTCCCTGAGATGAATTCACAAATCACAAAATAGTTTCTCAGAAAGCTTCTTTCTAGTTTTTGTCTGGGAATAGTTTCTTTTACACCATAGGCCTCAATGTGCTCATGTATATCCCTTTGCAGTTTCCATGAAAACAGTGTTAGCCAACTGCTCCAGGAAGAGAAAGGTGTAACTCTGTGAGATGAAATCACACATCACAAAACAGTTTCTCAGAAAGCTTCTTCCTGGTTTTTGTCTGGGTGATTTCCTTTGTCACCATATTCTACAATGTGCTCCCAAATATGCTATTGCAGATTCCACGAAAGCAGTGTTATCAAACTCCTCAATGAAAACAGCATTGTATCTCTGTGAGTTGAATTCACACATGCAAAAGTAGTTTTTCACAAATCTACTTTCTAGTTTTTA
>NW_012122676.1:4408-5833 GCF_000951035.1 Colobus angolensis palliatus
GCTTCTCTGCACTCTGAATATCCATTTGTAGATTCCACAAAAACAGGTTTAACAAGCTGCTCAATGAAAAGAATGCTTTACCTCTGGGAAATGAATTCACCTATCACAAAGAAATTTCTCAGAAAGCTAATTTCTAGATTTTATGTGAGCATGTTTACTTTTCCACCATTAGACTCAATGTGCTCCAAAATATCCCTTCTCACAATCAACAAAAACAGTGAGGACAAACTGCTCAATCAAAAATAATGGTTGATCTCTATGAGGTGAATACACACATCACAAAACAGCTTCTCAAAAACGTTCTTTCAAGTTTTTAACTGCAGATATTTCCTTTTTCACTATAGGTCTCTATGAACTCCCGAAACTCCCTTCTCAGATTCCCCAAAAACAGTGCTACCAAACTGCTCCATGAAAAGAATCATTCAACTCTGTGAGATGAATTCACAAATCTCAAAGCACTTTCTCAGAAAGCTTCTTTCTAGTTTTTGTCTGAGGATATTTTCTTTGGCACCATAAGCTTCAATACGCTCTAAAATATCACATTGAAGATTAAAAGAAAACAGTTTTAGCTAACTGCTCAATGAAAAGAACAGTGTAACACTGTGAGATGAATTTATACATCACAAATCATTTTCTCTGAAAGCTTATTTCTAGTGCTTATATGATGATATTTAGTTTTTCACCATAATCCTCATTCACTCCCATATATTCCTTTGAAGATTCCACGAAAATAGTGTTAGCAAACTGCTCAATGAAAAGAAGGGTGTAACTTTTGAGATGAATTCACACATCACAAAGCAGTTTCTCAGAAAACTTCCTTCTAGCTTTTATCTGAGAATACTTTCTTTTTCACTGTAGGCCACAATACGCTCCCAAATATCCCTTTGCATATTCCACAAAAACAGTGTTAGCAAAGTGCCCATGAAAAGAAAGGTGTAACTCTGCAAGTTGAAATCACACGTCACAAACAACTTTCTCAGAAACTTCTTTCCAGTTTTTATCTCATGATAATTCCTTTGTCACTATAAGCTTCAAGGTGATCCAAAGTATCCCTTCTCCGATTCCATAAAAACAATGCTACTAAACTGCTCCATGAAAAGATTCGTGTAACTCTGAGATGAATTCCCGAATCACAAAGCAGTTTCTCAGAAAACTTCTTTCTAGTTTTGGTCTAAGGTTACCTCTTTTTTCACCATAAGCTTCAACGCACTCTGAAATATCACATTGCAGATTTCACAAAAATAGGGTTCAGAAACTGTTCAATGCAGAGAAGTGTGTAACTCTGTGAGATTAATTCACTCATCACAAAGCAGTTTCTCAGAAAGTTTCTTTCTAGTTTTTTTATAAGGGTATTCCCTTTGTCACCATAAACTTCAATGTGCTCCAAAATATCCCATTGCATATTCCAAGAAAACAGTGTTAGCA
>NW_012122676.1:10525-12256 GCF_000951035.1 Colobus angolensis palliatus
TTTGTGATTTGTGAATTCAACTCACAGAGTTACACGTTTCCTTTCATGGAACAGTTTGGTAGCAGTGTTTTTGGGGAATCTGAGAAGGGATATTTTGGATCGCATTGAAGTCTATGGTGACAAAGGATAAACTCAGATAAAAACTAGAAAGAAGCTTTCTGAGAAACTGCTTTGTGATATGTGGATTCATCTCATAGATTTACACCTTTGTTTTCATGGAGCAGTTTGCTAACATTGTTTTTGTGGAATCTGCAAAGGGATATTATGGAGCACCTTGAGGTCTGTAGTGTAAAAGGAAATATCCTCAGAAAAAAACTAGAAAGAAGCTTTCTGAGAAACAGCTTTGTGATGTGTGAATTCTCCTTACAGTGTTACACTGTTCTTTTCATTGAGCAGTTTGACAACACTGCTTTTGAGACATCTGCAATAGGATATTTGGAAGCGCATTGAAGCCTAAAGTGACAAAGGAAATATCCTCAGATAAAAAAACAAAAAGAAGCTTTCTGTGAAACTGCACTGTGATGTGTGAATTCATCTCAAAAGAAATTACACCTTTCTTTTCATGGAGCACTTTGATAACACTGTTTTCCTGGAATCTACAAGGGATATTTGTGAGCACATTGAGGCAAAAAGTGAAAAAGGAAGTGTCCTCAGACAAAAACTAGAAAGAAACCTATTGAGAAACTGCTTTGTGATTTGTGAATTCCTCTCTCAGAGTTATACGATTTTTTTTTCATGTAGAAGTTTGGTAGCACTGTTTTTGGGGAATATGAGAAGGGTTAGTTTGGATTACATTGAAGCCTATGGGGAAAAAGGAATTATCCTCAGATAAAATCTTAGAAGAATCATTCTGAGAAACTTCTTCATGATGTGTGAATTCATCTCACAGAATTACATTGTTCTTTTCTTTTAGAAGTTTGCTAACACTTTTTTCATGGAATGTGTGATGGGATATTCCAGAGCACATTGAAGAATATGATGAAAAAGGAAAAATCCTCAGATAAAAACTAGGAAGAAGCTTTCTGAGAAACAGCTTTGTGATGTGTGAATTCATCTCACAGAGATACACCATTCTGTTCATGGAGCATTTTGGTAGCCTCGTTTTTGTCAAATCTGAAAAGAGATATTTTGCATCACATTGAAGCCTATGTTGACAAAGGAAATCACCTCAGAGAAAAACTATACAGAAGCTTTTTGAGGAAGTTCCTTGTGATGTTTGAATTCGTATCACAGAGTTACACCTTTCTTTTCATGGAGCAGTTTTCTAACACTGTTTTCGTGGAATCTGCAATGGTATATTTGGGAGTGCATTGAGACCTGTACTGAAAAATGAAATATCCTCAGATAAAAACGAGAATTAAGTCTTCAGATAAACTGATTTCTGATGTGTTAATTCATCTCTCAGAGTTACACGATTCTTTCATGGATCAGTTTGGTAGCACTGTTTTGGTGGAATCTAAAAAGGGATATTTTGGATTGCATTGAAACCTGTGGTGACAACAGAAAAATCCTCAGATAAAAACTAGAAAGAAGCTTTCTGAGACAGTTCTTCATGATATGTGAATTGGATTTGCACCACTCTTTTCATTGAGTAGTTTTATAACACTGTTTTCATGGAATCTGCAAAGCGATGATGGGTAGTGCATTGAGGTCTATGTTGAAAAATTTCGTATCCTCAGATAAAAACTAGAAAGAAGGTTTCTGATACACTGCTTTTTGATGTGTGAATTC
>NW_012122676.1:17421-20074 GCF_000951035.1 Colobus angolensis palliatus
TCTCATGGAGCAGTTTGGTAACACTGTTTTTGTGGAATCTGAGAAGGGACATTTTGGATCGCATTGAAGCCCATGGTGAAAAAGGAAATATCCTCAGACAAAAACTAGAAAGAAGCTTTTTGAGAAAATTCTTTCTGATTTGTGAATTCATCTCAAAGAGTTACACCTTTCTCTTCATGGAGCAATTTGCTAACACTGTTTTCGTGGAACCTACAATGGGATATTTTGGAGCACATTGAATCTTTTGGTGACAAAGAAAATATCCTCAGACAAAAATTAGAAAGAAGCTTTCTGAGATACTGATTTGTGATTTGTGAATTTGTCTAACAGCGATACACCTTCCCTTTCATGTAGCAGTTTGGTAGAACTCTCTTTGGGAAATATGAGAGGGTACATCTTGGATGCCATAGAAGCCTATGGTGACATAGGAAATATCTTCCGATAAAAACAAGAAAGAAGGTTTCTGAGAATATTCTTTGTGATGCGTGATTTTATCTCACAGAGTGACAACTTTCTTTTCATGGAGCTGTTTGCTAACACTGTTTTCGTGGAATCTGCAAAGGGATATTTCAGAGCACATTGTGGCCTATGGTGAAAAACTAAATATCCTCAGAGAAAAACTAGAAAGAAGCTTTGTGAGAAACGACTTTGTGATTTGTGAATTCATCTGACAGAGTTACAGAATTGCTTTCATGGATGAGTTTGGTAGCACTGTTTTTCAGGAATCCGAGAAGGGATATTTTGGATTGCATTGAAGCCAAGGGTGACAAAGGAAATATCCTCAGATAAAAACTAGAAAGAATTTTTGTGAGAAAAATCTTTGTGATGTGTGAATTCACCTCACAGAGTTACACCTTTTGTTTCATGGAGCAGTTTGCTAACAATCTTTTTGTGGAATCTGCAAAGGGATATTTGGGAGGACATTGAGGTCTATAGTGAAATAGGAAAATTCCTCAGATAAAAAATAGAAAGAAGCTTTCTGAGAAACTGCTTTGTGATGTGTGAATTCATCTCACAGAGTTCCACTGTTCTTTTCATTTAGCAGTTTGAAACCACTGTTTTCTTGAAATCTGCAATTTCATATTTTGGAGACCATGGAAGCTTATTTTGACAAAGGAAATATCCTCAGACAAAATCTAGAAGGAAACTTTGTGCGAAACCACTTTGTGGTGTGCTCATTCATCTCACAGAATTGCATGATTCTTTCATATGTCAGTTTCATAGCACTATTTTTGAGGAATCTGAGAAGGTATATTTTGGATCTCATTGAAGCCCCGGGTAACAAAGGAAATATCCTCAGAAGAAAACAAAAATAAGCTTTCTGAGAAACTTCCTGTGATGTGTGAATTCATCTCACACAGTTTCACCTTTCTTTTCATGGGGAGTTTGTTAACACTGTTTTCGTGGAATCTGCAAAGGGATATTTTGGAGTGCATTGAGGCCTATAGTGATAAAGGAAATACCCTCAGATAAAAATTAGAAAGAAGCTTTCTGAGAAACTGCTTTGTGATGTGTGAATTCATCTCACAGAGTTCCACTGTTCTTTTCATTTAGCAGTTTGAAACCACTGTTTTCTTGAAATCTGCAATTTCATATTTTGGAGACCATGGAAGCTTATTTTGACAAAGGAAATATCCTCAGACAAAATCTAGAAGGAAACTTTGTGCGAAACCACTTTGTGGTGTGCTCATTCATCTCACAGAATTGCATGATTCTTTCATATGTCAGTTTCATAGCACTATTTTTGAGGAATCTGAGAAGGTATATTTTGGATCTCATTGAAGCCCAGGGTAACAAAGGAAATATCCTCAGAAGAAAACAAAAATAAGCTTTCTGAGAAACTTCCTGTGATGTGTGAATTCATCTCACACAGTTTCACCTTTCTTTTCATGGGGAGTTTGTTAACACTGTTTTCGTGGAATCTGCAAAGGGATATTTTGGAGTGCATTGAGGCCTATAGTGATAAAGGAAATACCCTCAGATAAAAATTAGAAAGAAGCTTTCTGAGAAACTCCTTTGTCATGTGTGAATTCATCTCACAGAGTTACACCTTTCTTTTCATGGAACAGTTTGCTACCAATGTTTTCATGGAATCTGAAGAGAGAAATTTGGGAGCATATTGAGGCCTGTGGCGAAAAAGTAAATAGCCTCAGATAACAACTAGAAGTAAGCTTTCTGAGAAACTGCTTTGTGATGTGTGAATTCATCTCTCAGAGTTACACTGTCCTTTTCATTGAGCAGTTTGCTACCACTGTTTTCTTGGAATATGCAATGGGATATTTTGGAGTGCATTGAAGCTTATTTTGACAAAGGGTATATCTTCAGACAAAAACTAGAAATAAAGTTTCTGAGAAACAACTTTCTGATGTGTGAGTTCATCTCACAGAGTTACACCACTGTTTTCATAGAGAAGTTTTGTAGCACTGTTTTTGGGGAATATGAGAAGCGATATTTTCAAACATGCAGTGTTTCAAACATGCAGTGTTTGGCTTTCTGTTCTTGCGATAGTTTCCTGAGAATTATGGTTTCCAGCTGCATCCATATCCCTACAAAGGACACGAACTCATCCATTTTTATGGCTGCATAGTATTCCATGGTGTATATGTGCCACATTTTCTTAATCCAGTCTGTCACTGATGGACATTTGCGTTGA
>NW_012122676.1:26144-26486 GCF_000951035.1 Colobus angolensis palliatus
CTTTGTAAGTCTCTAAGGACTTGCTTTATGAATCTGTGTGCTCCTGTATTGGGTGCATATATATTTAGGATAGTTAGCTCTTCCTGTTGAATTGAACCCTTTACCATTATGTAATGGCCTCCTTTGTCTGTTTTGATATTTGATGGTTTAAAGTCTGTTTTATCAGAGGCTAGGATTGCAACCCCTGCTTTTTTGTGTTCTCCATTTGCTTGGTAGATCTTCCTCCATCCCTTTATTTTGAGCCTATGTATGTGTCTGCATGTGAGATGGGTCTCCTGAATACAACAGACTGACGGATCTTGACTCTTTATCCAGTTTGCCAGTCTGTGTCTTTTAATTGGA
>NW_012122676.1:27931-29313 GCF_000951035.1 Colobus angolensis palliatus
TTGGGTGTCAGCAGCAGATGCCGCAGAATATAGAATATTGCTGATTAGCGAGTCTACCTGTCTGATTTTTGCTTTGGAAACTTCCTCTCAGGGGTATACCCCACCGTGTGGGTTGTGGGGTGTCAGTCTGCCCCTAGTGGGGTATGTCTCCCAGTTAGGCTACTCAGGTACCAGGGACTCACTTGAGCAGGCAGTCTGTCCATTTTCAGATCTCAACCTCCATGTTGGGAGATCCACTGCTCTCTTCAAAGCTATCAGAGTCATTTGCGTCTGCAGAGATTTATGCTGCTTTTTTGTTGTTTTTGTTGTTGTTGCTTTTTAGCTGTGCCCTATCCCCAGAGGTGGAGTCAGTCTAGAGACAAGCAGGCCTCTTTGAGCTGCTGTGAGCTAACCCAGTTTGAGCTTCCCAGTGGCTTTGTTTACCTACTTAAGCCTCAGCAATTGCGGGCGCCCCTCCCCCAGCCTCACTGCTGTCTTGCTGTTAGATCGCAGACTGCTGTGCTAGCAATGGGACCCACCCAGCCAGGTGTGGGATAAAATCTCCTGGTGTGTCCGTTTGCTAAGACCCTTGATAAAGCGCAGTATTGGGGTGGGAGTTATCCCATTTTCCAGGTGTTTTGTGTCTCAGTTCCTCTGACTAGGAAAAGGGATTCCCTGCCCCCTTGCACTTCCCAGGTGAGGTGATGCCTCACCCTTCTTCAGCTCTCACTGGTCGGGCTGCAGCAGCTGACCAGCACTGATTGCCCAGCACTCCCTAGTGAGATGTACCCAGTACCACAGTTGAAAATGCAGAAATCACCTGTCTTCTGTGTCATTCACGCTGGGAGCTAGAGACTGGAGCTGTTCCTATTTGGCCATCTTGCTCCTGGTAGCACTGTTTTTAGGGATTCAGAGAAGGGATATTTTGGATTGAATTGAAGCCTTTGGTGACAAAGGAATTATCCTCAGATACAAACTAGAAAGGAGCCTTCTGAGAAACTTCCTTATGATGTGTGAATTCAGCTCACAAGGTTACACCTTTCTTTTCATGGAGCAGTTAGCTAACACTGTTTCGTGGAATCTGCAACGTGATATTTGGGAGCGCATTGAGGTGTACATTGAACATTGAAATATCCTCAAATAAACCCTAGAAGAATCTTTTTGAGCGACTGCTTCATGATGTGTGAATTCATCTCACAGTACCTTTAAGCTTATGGTGTCAAGGGTCATATCCACAAATAAAGACTTGAAAGAAGCATTCTGAGAAACTGCTTTGGGATGCCTTAATTCATCTCACAGAGTTACATGATTCTTTTCAAGGAGCATTTTGGTAGCACTGTTTTTGGGGTATCTGAGAAGGGATATTTTGGATCGCATTGAAGCCTATGTGACTTAGGAAACAT
>NW_012122676.1:29363-30843 GCF_000951035.1 Colobus angolensis palliatus
GCATTGAGGTGTACATTGAACATTGAAATATCCTCAAATAAACCCTAGAAGAATCTTTTTGAGCGACTGCTTCATGATGTGTGAATTCATCTCACAGTACCTTTAAGCTTATGGTGTCAAGGGTCATATCCACAAATAAAGACTTGAAAGAAGCATTCTGAGAAACTGCTTTGGGATGCCTTAATTCATCTCACAGAGTTACATGATTCTTTTCAAGGAGCATTTTGGTAGCACTGTTTTTGGGGTATCTGAGAAGGGATATTTTGGATCGCATTGAAGCCTATGTGACTTAGGAAACATACTCAGATAAAAACTGGAAAGAAGCTTTCTGAGAAACTTCCTTGTGATGTGTGAATTTACCTCACAGAGTTAAAACTTCGTTTTCTTGCAGCACTGTTGTAGCACTGTTTTTGGGGAATCTGAGAAGGGATATTTTGAATTGCATTGAAGCACATGTTGACAATGGAAATATCCCCAGATAAATATTAGAAAGAAATTTTCTGAGATCCTGCTCTCTGATGTGTGCATTCATGTCACGGCATTACACAGTTCTTTATATTGAGCAGTTTAATAACACTGTTTTTGTGGAATCTGCAATAGGGTATTTGGGAGCGCTTTGAAGCCTATGGTGACAAAGAAAATTTCCTCACATAAAAAACAAAAAGAAGCTATTTGAGACACTGCTTTGTGATGTGTCCATCCGTCTCACAGAGTTACACTCCTCTTTTCATTGAGCAGTTGGCTAAGTCTGTTTTTTTGGAATCTGCAATGGGATATTTTGGAGTGCATTCAAGCTTATAGTGACAAAGAAAATATCCTCAGACAGAAACTAGAAGGAAGCTTTCTGAGAAATTGCTTTGTGATTTCTGAAATCACCTCACAGAGTTACACCCTTCCTTTAATGGAGCACTTTGGTAGCCCTGTTTTTCAGGAATCTGAGAAGGGTTGTTTTGGATCACATTGAAGCCTATGGTGACAAAGGAAAAACTCAGATAAAAACTAGAAAGAAGCTTTCTGAGAAACTTCTTTATGATGTGTGAATTCAGCTCACAAGGTTACACCTCTCTTTCCATTTAGCAGTTTGCTCACACTGTATTTGTGGAATCTGCAAAGGGATATTTGGGAGTGAATTTAGGCCTATGATGAAAAAATAAATGTCTTCTGGAACAAACTGCAAAGAATCTTTCTGAGAAACTGCTTTGCGATTTGTGAATTCATCTCACAGAAGTACACTGCACATTTCTCTGAGTAGTTTGCTAACACAGTTTTCTTGGAATCTGCAATTTGATATTTCAGAGTTCCTTGAAGCTTACGGTGACAAAGGAAATATCCTCAGACAAAAACCAGAAAGCAGCTTTCTGAGAAACTGCTGTGTGATTTTACTTCATCTCAGAGTTACACGATGCTTTTCATGGAGGAGTTTGGTTGCACTGTTTTTGGGGAATCTGATAAGGGATATTTTGGATGATGTTGAAACTTA
>NW_012122676.1:32929-34844 GCF_000951035.1 Colobus angolensis palliatus
TCGGAAAAAACGGCAAAGAAGCTTTCTGAGAAACTGCTTTGTGATTTGTGAATTCATTCCACAGAGTTACACTATTCTTTTCATGGGGCAGTTTGTTAGCACTGTTTTTGGGGAATCTGAAAAGGAATATTTTGGGTCACATAGAAGCCTATGTTGACAATGGGAATATCCTCAGATAAAAACTAGACAGAAGCCTTCTGAGAAAGTTCTTTATGAAGCATGAATTCAGCTCATGGACTTCCACCTTTCTTTTAATGGAGGCGTTGCTAACACTGTTTTCATGGAATATGCAAAGGGATATTTAGGAGTGAATTTAGGCCCAAGGTGAAAAACTGAATATCCTCAGAAAAAACTGCAAAGAAGCTTTATGAGAAACTGCTTTGTGATTTGTGAATTCATCTCATAGAGTTACACTGTTCAGTTCATTGAGTAGTTTGCTAACACTGTTTTCTGGGAATCTGCAATGTGATATTTCGGAGTGCATTGAAGCTTATGGTGAAAAAGGAAATATCCTCAGACGAAAACCAGAAAGAAGCTTTATGAGAAACTGCTTTGTGATTTGTGACTTCATCTCACAAAGTTACACGATGCTTTTCATGGAGCAGTTTGGTTGCACTGTTTTTGGGGAATCTGATAAGGGATACTTTGAATTGCATTGAAGCCTATGGTGACAAAGGAACTATCCTCAGATAAAAACTAGGAAGAAGCTTTATGAGAAAGTTCTTTGTGATTTGTGAATTCACTTCACATGGTTGCACCTTTCTATTCATGGTGCAGTGTGCTAGCACTGTTTTCCTGGAATCTGCAAAGGGATATTTGGGAGCATATTGAGGCCTATGGTGAGAAAAGAAATATCCACAGATAAAAACGAGAAAGAAGTTTTATGAGAAACTGGTTTATGGTGTGTTAATTCATCTCATGGAGATACACGATTCCTTTCATGGATCAGGTTGGTAGCACTGTTTTTCGGGAATCCGAGGAGGGTTATTTTGGGTCGCATTGAAACATATCTTGACAAAGGAAATATCCTCAGATGAAAACTAGAAAGAAGCTTTCTGAGAAAGTTCTTTTTGATGTGTGAATTCATCTCTCAGAGTTACACCTTTGTTTTCATGGAGCAGCTTGCTAACACTGTTTTCATGGAAACTGCAAAGGGATATTGGGAGCACACTGATGCATATAATTAAAAGGAAAATAATCCCAGATAAACACTAGAAAACAATTTTCTGAGAAACTGCTTTGTGATGTGTGAATTCATCTCACAGAGTTACACTGTTCTTTTCATTGAGCAGCATCCTAACACTGGTTTCGTGGAATCTGTAAAGGAAGATTTGGGAGTGCATTGAGGATTATAGTGAAAAAGTAAATATCCTCAGATAAAAGATAGAAAGAAATTGTCTGAGAAACTGCTTTGTGGTCAGTGACTTCATCTCACAGTGTTACACTGTGCTTTTCATTCAGCAGTCTGATAATACTGGTTTCATGGAATCTGTAACAGGATACTTGGGAGTGCATTGAAGCCTATGGTGACAAAGGAAATATCTTCAGGTAAAAACCAAAAAGAGGCTTTCTGAGAAACTACTTTGTGATGTGTGAATTCATCTCACAGAGTTACACTGTCCTTTTCATTGAGCAGTTTGCTAGCACCGTTTTCTTGGAATCTTCAATGCAACATTTCAGAGCACATTGAAGCTTAGGGTGACAAAGGACATATCTTCATATAAAAACTAGGAAGAAGCATTCTGAAAAACTGCTTTGTGATTTGTGAATTCGTCTCACAGCGTTACAAGATTCTATGCATGGAACAGTTTGGTAGCACTATTTTTATGGAATCTGCAAAAGGATATTTGGCAACTCCTAGAGGCCTATGGTGAAAAAGGAAATAACTTCAGATAAAAGCTAGAGAGAAGCTTTT
>NW_012122676.1:35289-35673 GCF_000951035.1 Colobus angolensis palliatus
TTTCTGAGAAACTACTTTATGATGTGTGTATTCATCTCGTAGAGCTAAATGTTTCTGTTGAGGGAGCACTTTGGCTTCACTGTTCTTGTGGCGTCTCAGAAGGGATATTTGCGAGGCCTTTGAAGCCAATGGTGGAAAAGTAAATATCCTCAGATAAAAACTAGAAAAAAGCTTTCTGAGAATCTGCTTTCTAATTTGTGAATTCATATCACAGAGTTACAATTTCCTTTCATGGAGCAGTTTGTTAACACTGTTTTTGTGGAATCTGAGAAAGAATGTTTTGGATTGCATTCAATCCTATGGTGACAAAGGAAATATCCTCAGATAAAAAATTGAAACAAGCTTCCTGAGAAATAACTTTGTGATAGGTGAATTTACCTCACA
>NW_012122676.1:43033-44480 GCF_000951035.1 Colobus angolensis palliatus
GCAATTAAGCTTACAGTGACAATGGAAATATCCTCAGATAAAAACTAGAAAGAAGCTTTCCGAGAAAATTCTGTATGATGTGTTCATTCCATTCACAGTGTTACACATTCTTCTCCATGAAGCAGTTTGCTAACACTATGTTCGAGGAAGCTGCAAAGTGATACTTGGAAGAGAATCGTGGAATCAAGCGAAAAAGGAAAAATCCTAAAATAAAAACTGGAAAGAAGTGTTCTAAGAAACTGTATTGTGATGTGTGATTGCAAGACACAGAGCTACACTCTTGTTTTCATTGATCAGTTTGCTAACACTGTTTTCTTGAAATTTGCAACGGGATATATCCTAGTAAAATGAAACTTCCGTTGATAAAGGAAATATCCACAGATAAAAACTGGAAAGAAGCTTTCTGAGAGACTGCTATGAGATTTGTGAATTTATCTCACGGAGTTAAACGTTTCTCTCCATGAAACAGTTTGCTAACACAATTTTCTCAGAATCTGCCAAGTGATATTTGGGAGCACATTGAAACCTATGGTGAAAAAGGAAATATCCTCAGATGAACCTTATAAAGAAGCTTTCTGAGAAACTGCTTTCTGATGTGTGAATTCATCTCACAGAGTCACACTTCAATTTCATGGAACCGTCTGTTACCACTGTTTTTGGGGAATCTGAGAATTGATATTTTGGATCGCATTGAAGCCTCTGTTGACAAAGGAAATATCCTCAAATAAAAACGAGAAAGAAATTTTATGAGCGACTTCTTTGTGTTGTGTGAATTCATCTCAGAAAGATACACCATTCTCTGCATGAAGAAATTTGCTAACAGTGTTGTCGTGGAATCTGCAAAGTGATATTTGGGAGCGCATGAAGCCTATGGTGAAAATGGAAATATCTTCAGATAAAAACTGGAAAGAAGTTTTGTGAGAAAGTGGTTTGTGAAGTGTGAATTCACCTCACTGAGTTACATATTTCTCTCCATAAAGCAGTTTGCTAACACTGTTGTCATGGAATCTGCAAAGTGATACTTGTAAGCACATTGTGGCTTATGGTGAAAAAAGAAATATCATCAGATAAAAACTGGAAGGAAGCATTCTGAGAGACTGCATTATGAGGTATGAACGCAACTCAAAGAGTTACACTTTTCTTTTCATTGATCACTTTGCTAACACTGTTTTCTTGAAATCTGCAAAGGGATATTTCTTAATGAATTGAATCTTATTGTGAGAAAGGAAGTATCCTCAGATAAAAACTAAAAAGAAGCTTTGTGAGAAAATGCTTTATGGTGTGTTAATTTCACTCACAGTGTTACACATTATTCTCCATGAAAAAGATTGCTAACACCCTTTTCGTGGAATCTGCAAAGTGATATTTGGAAGAACATCATGGCTTCCAGTAAAAAAGAAAATGTCATCAGATAAAAGCTGGAGAGAAGCGTTCTAAGAAACTGCAT
>NW_012122676.1:44530-48563 GCF_000951035.1 Colobus angolensis palliatus
GCAACTCAAAGAGTTACACTTTTCTTTTCATTGATCACTTTGCTAACACTGTTTTCTTGAAATCTGCAAAGGGATATTTCTTAATGAATTGAATCTTATTGTGAGAAAGGAAGTATCCTCAGATAAAAACTAAAAAGAAGCTTTGTGAGAAAATGCTTTATGGTGTGTTAATTTCACTCACAGTGTTACACATTATTCTCCATGAAAAAGATTGCTAACACCCTTTTCGTGGAATCTGCAAAGTGATATTTGGAAGAACATCATGGCTTCCAGTAAAAAAGAAAATGTCATCAGATAAAAGCTGGAGAGAAGCGTTCTAAGAAACTGCATTGCGTTGTGTGATTGCAAGACACCGAGTTACACTCTTCTTTTCATTGATCAGTTTGCTAACACTATTTTCCTAAAATTTGCAATGAGATATTTCCAAGCAAAATGAAGATTACATTGATAAAGGAAATATCCCCAGATAAATACTGGAAAGAAGCTTTCAGAGAAACTGGTATGATATGTATGAATTCACCTCATCGAGCTAAACCTTTCTCTCCATGAGGCAGTTTGCTAACACAGTTTTCTTGGAATCTGCCAAGTGATATTTGGGAGCACATTGAAACCTATAGTGAAAAAGGAAATATCCTCAGGTGAAACTTATAAAGAAGCTTTCTGAAAAACTGCTTTCTGATGTGTGAATTCATCTCACAGAGTCACACTTTAATTTCATGGAACCGTCTGTTACCACTGTTTTTGGGGAATCTGAGAAATGATAATTTAGATCGCAATGAAGCCTCTGTTGACAAAGGAAATATCCTCAAATAAAAACGAGAAAGAAGTTTTATGAGAGACTTCTTTGAGATGTGTGAATTCATCTCAGAGAGATGCACCATTCTCTTCATGAAGCAATTTGCTAACAGTGTTGTCATGGAATCTGCAGAGTGATATTTGGTAGCGCATTGAAGCCTATGGTGAAAATGGAAATATCCTCAGATAAAAACTGGAAAGAAGCATTCTGAGAGACTGCATGGTGATGTGTGAATGCAGTTGAAGGAGTTACACTGTGTTTTTATTGATCAGTTTGATAACACTGTTTCCTTGAAATCTGCAAAGGGATATTACATAGCACAAAAGAGCTTACGGTGACAATGGAAATATCTTCAGATAAAAACTCGAAAGAAGCTTTCTGAGAAAATTATTTATGATATGTTAATTCCACTCACAGAGTTACACATTCTCTCTCCATGAAGCCATTTGCTAACACTCTTTTCCTGGAATCTGCAAAGTGATATTTGGAAACTCATTGTGCCAATGGTGAAAAAGGAACTGTCCTCAGATAAAAACTGGAAAGAAGTGTTCTTAGAAACTGTATTGTGATGTTTAAATGCAAGACACAGAGTTACACTTTGCTTTTCATTGATCAGTTCGCTAACACTGTTTCCCTGAAATTTGCAATGAGGTATTTCCTAGCGAAATGAAACTTATGGTGACAATGGAAACATCCTCACATAAAAATTGGAAAGAAGGTTTCTGAGAATCTGCCATGAGATGTGTGAATTCCTCTCACGGATCTAAAACTTTCCCTCCATGAAGCAGTTTGCTAACACAGTTTTCTCAGAATCTGTCAAATGATATTTGGGAGCACATTGAAATCTATGGTAAAAAAGGAAATATCCTTAGAAAAACCTTATAAAGAAGGTTTCTGAGAAACTGCTTTCTGATGTGTGAATTCATCTCACACAGTTACACTTCAGCTTCAGGGAGCCGTCTGGTAAAAAAGGAAATATCCTTAGATGAACCTTATAAAGAAGGTTTCTGAGAAACTGCTTTCTGATGTGTGAATTCATCTCACACAGTTACACTTCAGCTTCAGGGAGCCGTCTGTTACAACTGTTTTTGGGGAATCTGAGAATTGATACTGTGAATCACACTGTAGGCTACACTGACAAAGGAATTATCCTCAAATAAAACGAGAAAGAAGCTTTCTGAGAGACTTCTTTGTGATGTGTGAATTCATCTCAGAGAGATACACCATTCTCTTCCTGAAGCAGTTTGCTTATAGTGTTGTCGTGGGATCTGCAAAGTGATATTTGGGAGTGCATTGAGGCCTATGGTGAAAATGGAAATATCCTCAGACAAAAACTGGAAAGAAGCTTTAGGAGAAACTGCTTTAAAAAGTGTGAATTCACCTTACTGAGTTATACATTTTGCTCCATAAAGCAGTTGCTAAGATGGTTTTTGTGGAATCTTCAAAGTGACATTTGGAAGCGCATTGTGGTCTACGGTGAAAAAAGAAATATCCTCAGATAAGAACTGGAAAGAAGTGTTCTGAGAGACTGCATTGTGAGGTGTGAATGCAACTCAAAGAGTTACACTTTTGTTTTCCTGGATCACTTTACTAAACACTGTTTTCTTGAAATCTGCAAAGGGATATTTCTTAACACTTAGAAGCTTTGGGTGAGAAAGGAAATATCCTCAGATAAAAACTAAAAAGAAGCTTTCTGAGAAAAAGGTTTATAATGTGCTAATTTCACTCACAGTGTTACACGTTCTTCCCCATGAGGCAGGTTGCTAACACTCTTTTAGTGGAATCTGCAAAGTGATATTTGGAAGAGCATTGTGGCTTTCAGTAAAAAAGGAAATATCCTCAGAGAAAAACTGGAAACAAGTGTTCTGAGAAATTGCATATGGTGTGTGATGGCAAGATATTGCGTTACACTCTTCTTTTCATTGATCAGTTTAATAACATTTCTTTCTTACAAATTGCAATGGGATATTTCATAGCAAAATGAAGCTTACATTGATAAAGGAAGTATCCTCCGATAGATACTGGAAAGAAACTTTCTGAGAAACTGCTATGAGATGTGTGAATTCATATCATGGAGCTAAACCTTTCTCTCCATGAAGCAGTTTGATAACACAGTTTTCTCGGAATCTGCCAAGTGATAGTTGGGGGTGCATTGAAACCTATCGTGAAAAAGGAAATATCCTCAGATGAAAAATAGAAAGAAGCTTTCTGAGAAACTGCTTTCTGATGTGTGAATTCATCTCACAGAGCTACACTTCAGTTTCCTGGAGCCGTCTGTTGCCACTGTTTTTGGGGAATCTGAGAATTGATGTTTTAGATCGCATTGAAGCCCATGCTGACAAAGAAAATATCCTCAAACAAAAACGAGAAAGAAGCTTTCTGAGAGACTTCTTTGTGATGTTTGAATTCATCTCAGAGAGCTACACCATTCTCCTCATGAGGAAGTTTGCTAAAAGTGTGGTCATGGAATCTGCAAAGTGATATTTGGAAGCACATTGTGCACTATGTTGAAAAAACAAATATCCTCAGATAAAAACTGGAAAGAAGCATTCTGAGAGACTGCTTTGTGATGTGTGAATGCAACTCAAAGAGTTACACTGTTCTTCTCATTGATCAGTTTGCTAACACTGTTTTCTTGAAACCTGCCAAGGGATATTTCTTAGAGCAATTAAGCATATGGTGACAATGGAAATATCCTCAGATAAAAACTAGAAAGAAGGTTTCTGAGAAAATCCTTTATGATGTGTTAATTCCACTCACAGAGTTACACATTCTATTCCATGAAGCAGTGTGCTAACACTCTTTCGATCAAATCTGCAAAGTGATATTTGGAAGCTCATTGTGGCCAATGGTGAAAAAGGAAATATCCTCAGATAAAAACTGGAAAGAAGCATTCTTAGAAACTGCAATGTGATGTTTAAATTCAAGACCCAGAGTTTAACTTTACTTTTCATTGATCAGTTTGCTAATACTGTTTTCTTGAAATTTGCAATTGGATACTTCCTAGAAAAATGAAGCTTACATTGATAAAGGAAATAACCTCAGATAAATACTGGAAAGAATGTTTCTGAGAAACTGCTATGAGACATGTGAATTCATTTCACAGAGCTAAACCTTTCTCTCCATGAAGCAGTTTGCTAACACAGTTTTCTTGGAATCTACCAAGAGATATTTGGGAGCATATTGAAACCTATGGTGGAAAATGAAATATCCTCAGATGAAACCTAGAAAGAAGCT
>NW_012122676.1:49313-51098 GCF_000951035.1 Colobus angolensis palliatus
GATATTTCTTAACGCTTTGAATCTTATTGTGAGAAAGGAAATATCCTCAGATAAATATATGAAGAAACTTTCTGATAAAAGGCTTTATGATGTGTTAATTCCACTCACAGTGTTACACATTCTTCCCCATGAAGCAGTTTGCTAACACTCTTTTCAAGGAGTCTAAAAAGTGATACTTGGAATAGCATCATGGTCTCCTTTGAGAAAGGAAATATCCTCAGATAAAAACTGGAAAGAAGCGATCTAAGAAACAGCATTGTGATGTGTGATTGCAATACACAGAGTTATACTCTTCTTTTCATTCATCAGTTTGCTAACACTGTTTTCTTGAAATTTACAATGGGATATTTCCTAGCAAAATGAAGGTCACGTTGATAAAGGAAATATCCTCAGATAAATACTGGGAAGAGACTCTCTGAGAAACTGCTATGAGATGTGTGAATTCATCTCAGAGAGCTAAACCTTTCTCTCTATGAATCAGTTTGCTAACAAATTTTCTCAGAATCTGCCAAGTGATATTTGGGAGCGGGTTGAAACCTATGGTGAAAAAGGAAATATCCTCAGATGAAACCTGGAAAGAAGCTTTCTGAGAAACTGCTTTCTGATGTGTGAATTCATCTCACACAGTTACACTACAGTTTCATGGAGCCGTCTGTTACAACTGTTTTTGGGGAATCTGAGAATTGATATTTTGGATCACATTGAAGCCAACACTGACACAGAAAATATCCTCAAATAAAAACGTGAAAGAAGCTTTCTGAGAGACTTCTTTCTGTTGTGTGAATTCATCTCAGAGAGATAAAACATTCACTTCATGAAGCAGTTTGCTAACACTGTTGTCGTGGAATCTGCAAAGTGATATTGGGGAGCGCATTGAGGCCTATGGTGAAAATGGAAATATTCTCAGATAAAAACTGTAAAGAAGCTTTATAGGACAGTGCTTTGTTCACAAAGTATGAATTCACGTAACTGAGTTATACATTTATCTCCATGAAACAGTTGGCTACCACTATTTTCGTGGAAACTGCAAAGTGATACTTGGAAGCACATCATGGCCTTTGGTGAAAAAAGAAATATCCTCAGATAAAAACTGGAAAGAAGCGTTCAGAGCTCAAAGAGTTACACTCTTCTTTTCATTGATCAGTTTGCTAACACTGTTTCCTGAAATCTGCCAAAGGATATTTCTTAGCACAATTAAGCTAACAGTAACAATGGAAATATCCTCAGATAAAAACTAGAAAGAAGCTTTCTGAGAAAATGCTTTATGATGTGCTAATTCTACTCACAGAGATACACATTCTTCTCCATGAAGCAGTTTGCTAACACTCTTTTCATGGAATCTTCAAAGTAATATTTGGAAGCTCATTGTAGCCAATGGTGAAAAAGGAAATATCCTCAGATAAAAACTGGAAAGAAGCATTCTTAGAAAATGCATTGTGATGTTTAAATGCAAGACAGAGAGTTACCCTTTTCTTTTCATTGATCAGTTTGCAAACACTGTTTTTTTGAAATTTGCAGTGTGATATTTCCTAGCAAAATGAAGCTTACGTTGATAAAGGAAATATCCTCAGAAAAGTACTGGAAAGAAGCTTTCTGAGAAACTATTATGAGATGCGTGAATTCCACTCAGGAAGCTAACCCTTTCTCTCCATGAAACAGTTTGCTAATACAGTTTACTCGGAATCTGTCAAGTGATATTTGGGAGCACATTGAAATCTATGGTGAAAGAGGAAATATCCTCAGATGAAACGTAGAAAGAAGCTTTTTGAGAAACTACTTTCTGAT
>NW_012122676.1:51148-53018 GCF_000951035.1 Colobus angolensis palliatus
AGCGAATTCCTTATGATGTGTGAATTCATCTCAGAAAGATACACCATTCTCTTCATGAAGCAGTTTTCTAACACTGTTTCCATGGAATCTGCAAAGTGACATTTTGAGGCGCATTGTGGCCTATGGTGAAAGAGAATTATCCTCAGATAAAAACTGAAAAGAAGCGTTCAGAGAGACTGCATTTTGAGGTGTCAATGCAACTCAAAGAGGTACATGGTTCTTTTCATTGATCAGTTTGTTAACACTGTTTTCTTGAAATCTGCAAAGGGATATTTCTTAGCACAAATAAGCATATGGTGACAATGGAAATATCCTCAGATAAAAGCTAGAAAGAAGCTTTCTGAGAAAGTTCTTTATGATGTGTTAATTCCACTCACAGAGTTACACATTCTTCTCAATGAAGCAGTTTGCTAACACTCTTTTAGTGGAATCTACAAAGTAATATTTGGAAGCTCATTGTGGCCAATGGTGAAAAAGGAAATATCCTCAGAGAAAAACTGGAAAGAAGCGTTCTTAGAAACTGCATTGTGGTATTTAAATGCAAGACACAGAGTTACACTTTTCTTTTCATTGATCAATTTGCTAACACTGTTTTTCTGAAATTTGCAATGGGATATTTCCTACCAAAATGAAGCTTACATTGATAAAGGAAATATCCTCAGATAAAAACTGGAAAGAAGCTTTCTGAGAAACTGCTATGAGATGTGTGAATTCATCTCACTGAGCTAAACCTTACTCTCCGTGAAACAGTTTGCTAACACAGTTTTCTCAGAATCTGCCATGTGATATTTGGGAGCACATTGAAATCTACGGTGAAAAAGGAAATATCCTCAGATGAAAAATAGAAAGAAGCTTTTTGAGAAACTGCTTTCTAATGTGTGAATTCATCTCACAGAACTGCACTTCAGTTTCATGCAGCTGTGTGTTACAACAGTTGTTGGGGAATCTGAGAATTGATATTTTCAATTGCATTGAAGCCTACACTGACAAAGGAAATATCATCAAATAAAAATAAGAAAGTAGCTGTCTGAGAGACTTCTTCATGATGTGTGAATTTATCTCAGAGAGATACACCCTTCTCTTCATGAAGCCGTTTGCTAACAATGTTCTTGTGGAATCTGCAAAGTGATACTTCGGACCACATTGAGGCCTATGGTGAAAACGGAAATATCCTCAGATAAAAACTGGAAAGGAGATTTAGGAGAAAGTGCTTTGTGAAGTATGAATTCACTTCACTGAGTTACACATTTCTCTCCATAGAGCAGTTTGCTAAGACTGTTTTCGTGGAATCTGCAAAGTGATATTTGGAAGCGCATTGTGACCTACGGAGAAAAAATAATATCCTCAGATAAGAACCGTATATATGCGTTCAGAGAGACTGCATTGTGAGGTGTGAATGCTACTCAAAGAGTTACACTTTTCATTGATCACTTTGCTGACACTGTTTTCTTGAAATCTGCAAAGGGATATTTCTTAACTCATTGAAGCTTTTGATGAGAAAGGAAATATCCTCAGATAAAAACTAAAAAGAAGTTTTCTGAGAAAATGCTTTATGATGTGTTAATTCCACTCACAGTGTTACACATTACTCCCCATGAAGAAGTTTGCTAACACTCTTTTCGTGGAATCTGCAAAGTGATATTTGGAAGAGCATTGTGGCTCCTTGTGAAAAAGGAAATATCAGATAAAAGCTGGAAAGAAGTGTTCTAAGAAACTGCATTGTGATATGGGATTGCAAGACACAGAGTTACACACTTTTTTTCATTGATCAGTTTGCTAACACTGTTTCCTTGAATTTCACAATGGTATATTTCCTAACAAAATGAACCTTACGTTGATAAAGGAAATATCCTCACATAAATACTGGAAA
>NW_012122677.1:0-1566 GCF_000951035.1 Colobus angolensis palliatus
GCGAAGCCCTGGCATTTCTCCAGTGCCAAAGGCGGCGGCCGAGCTGTGGCTGAGAGCGTCTCTCCCCACAGAGCGGCAGCGGCCAGGTGGACCTGCGAGAGTGCGTGGTTGCCCTGTCTGTCGTCTGCCGGCCGGCCCGGACCCTGGACACCATCCAGCTGGCTTTCAAGGTGAGTACAGAGTTCACATGGATTTGACTGGGGATAGGACAGTGCAGTCATGTCAGCACCACTGTTCATTTCTCTAGTTCCTTACAATATCAGTTAATTGATGATTTGCCTAACTGTTATTTTTACATAAGCTTTTTGTGCTAGCTGTTGTTTGTAAAATGCCCAAAAAAACTCCCAGATTTATTTCTTGCTGGAATTAGCAATCCACATTCATCAGAAAGGCATGGGTGAGGTTCTTCCTGGGTCCTGGGGCACCTGGGTGGGGCTGGTGGTGTCACACCGCATCACACACTACAGGGCACCTAACACGGGCCACACGCCTCGCCCTCTCTCCCCTCGGACTGTGGACTGGTGAAGAAAGCATGGCTGAGGAGCTGCCCGCCTCGGCTAACCCCAGGGGCTACATGTCAGAGCCCAGTCATTCACCACTGGCGGAGTCTGGGGTCCCAGCCCAGCTGCAGACTCCTGGGAAGCCCTTAGGACTTGCCTCACCACAGGGGGTGGGGGAAGGGAGTCGCTGCTCCCTGGGGGCTGAGTGGGGTCTGGGTCAGGCCTGGAGGCGGGAGGCTAAGTAACCCTGAGGGTGTGGCCTGGCCTATTCTAAGGCTCCAGCAGCACCAATGCGGATTTCATCTGTGATAGAGCTGGGCCGGCTTTTCCTGTACAGAGGCACAGTTTTACCAAGGCTTCTCACAGGGTGTGACTCACATCAGCCAGACTCTCGAGGGCCTGATGTGTGAGTCAGGAAGCCGCTTGTCTCTCACTGCTCCAAGAACACCCTTCTCTCGCTTCTGACGCCAGCACACCCTCTCCATAGCAACACTGGGGAATGTCCCCACATGCAAAGGTGGCTTGTGGGGGTCACCCCAGGCAGGATGAACTGGATGACCTCAACATTTGGCGGCCCTGTGTAAGAAAGCCTGACCTCCCCGCCTCCTCCAGGCCTAGGCAGCCTGCCTCCTACAGCCCCTGGTCTCAGGCAGGCCCTGTGGCCTCACGGCCCCCTCTGGCCCTGCTTTCACCATGCCCTGGTTTTTTGTTTTTTTTTTAATGTTTTTGAGACGGAGTCTCACGCTGTTGTCCAGGCTGGAGTGCAGTGGTACAGTCTTGGCTCACTGCAGCCAACCTCTGCCTCCCAGGTTCAAGCGATCCTCGTGCCTCAGCCTCCCAAGAAGCTGGGATTACAGGCTCATGTCACGGCACCCGGCTAATTTCTGTAATTTTAGAAGAGACAGGGTTTCACCATGTTGGCCAGGCTGGTCCCAAACTCCTGGCCTCAAGTGATCCGCCCACCTTGGCCTCCCAAAGTGCTGGGATTACAGGCATGAGCCACCGCCCCCCGTTCTGCTGGCCCCACCAGCCCCTGCTCTAAAGCTACCAAGTATCATCTGGAACC
>NW_012122678.1:0-1290 GCF_000951035.1 Colobus angolensis palliatus
AAAACAAAACAAAAAACACCCCCACCTCAGCACTTTGCAGAATGGAAGCAAATGTTATTTTATATACCTGATATACTAGAAGCTTCTTAAAGAAAATGTTAATTTCTAGTGGAAGACTCTTACTTTTCCGTGACACAATTTGGAAAAGAAATGTCTTAATTTAGAAGTCAAAGAAAAACAATTTCAAAACCTATCATATTTTTTTTTCATTTATACTTTAAATTAGGCAAATACACTAAAGAAACGAAAATAAGACTTTCATCCTCACTGAAATAAGTTTTCTCAGCGTGGTGAGGATATTTACAGTATATATCTTAGGAACCATATGGCATAAATAAGAAAGGGAAAAGAACCCCCAGTATCTCAAACATGAATATACTAATAGCTTTAGGTGATAATGTCTTGCTTTTATGTAATACTTAGATATTTAGTAATGCCTAGTAATCATGCCTAGAATTTCATTTCACATTCCTAAGACATTGGAAAGGGTTATAGGTAGGGTTGGTGCAAAGGCAGCAACTGTGACAGTTGATCAGAACAGGGGTCTGGACCTAAGAAAAAGCAGGGGGAGAGTTCAGGCTCCAGTGATGGCAGCTGCTGGCTGTAGGCTGACAGTGAGCTGAGCTCTGGTTGGCAGGAGTGGGAAAGTTGACCACAGCTGTTCACAGGCAGGGTCCCAGGACTAGTGGCTGCAGGTGGGGTCCTCACTGTGACTGGAGAACCTTGGAGCCCCAGTTAATTCTTTCCACTAAGCTACCATATAGTATTAAAAACACTACTCTTTCTCTTTTTTCAATTTAAAAATAGTGTAGAAATAGTTCAAATTTACCACTGTTGGGGAATAAGTTATAATATCTCATGAATAAAGTTCACCTTCTGAGTGTTGAAACTTTATTTTTTGTAGTATGGAATGGAAATATCCAAAATGTGCATCAGTCCTGACCTCTTGAAATGGGCTATACTACTGATACGGACTGGTATAGTTTCTTATTTTTAACCCCTCAAGAGTGTCAACTTAAAATAATCAAAAGGATCAGAATCTAGTTTAAAGAAAGTTTATTCAAATACAGAGTTTAAGGATGGCCTCTTGGGAAGCACAGATTCCAAAGAATGGAAGTCTGTGTTTCAAAGTGTAGAAGTTTGGGATTTCTTACTGTATTAGTCAATTCTCATGCTGTTATAAAGAACTGCTTGAGTTCCACTGGCCCTCCAGTGAGCTGAGGGTTTTTGCAAGAAAAAAAAAAAAAAAAAAGCTGCCTGAGACTGGGTAATTTATTTATTTATTTATTT
>NW_012122679.1:0-1680 GCF_000951035.1 Colobus angolensis palliatus
CCTTTGTCATAACTACTTTGGCAGTTGAACTTGACTGTGCCCATGTAATTGTATTGATGGTCTTTATTCATTGCATAACCTGCAATGACACAGGGATGTTTACATCAATCAAGTATGCTTGATTATGGAGGGGTGTCCTAGGAGCCCCCAGAGGAGGTAATCCATGCTACACACATCATACTACCTTTCTAAATTCTAAATTTTTTTTTTTTTTGAAACAGAGTCTTGCTCTGTCAGCCAGGCTGGAGTGCAATGGTGCAATCTCAGCTCATTGCAACCTCCGCCTCCCGGGTTCAAAAGATTCTCCTGCTTCAGTCTCCCAAGTAACTGGGATTATAGGCATCCACCACCACGCCCGGCTAATTTTTTTTTTTTTTTTAATCTTTGCTAGAGATGGGGTTTCGCCATGTTGGCCAGGCTGGTCTCGAACTCCTGACCTCAAGTGATCCACCCGCTTCGGTCTCCCAAAGTGCTGGGATTACAGGCGTGAGCCACCGTGCCTGGCCTCTAAATTCTAGATCTCCAAATCTGGCTTCTAGGGTTTGGGATCAGGGAGTGCGGATTTGTCCCAGGGCATAGGGTAGGAACAAAGACCGCATGTTTACAAGAGGTCAGATGTCAGGAAGCAGAGGTACGCCCACACCACTGAGGTAGGTGTGCCCCTTTCAGGGGGGATTTCTGTTCAGGGGATCCCCATTCTGAGGTTTCCCAGCAGGGGATACTTTTCAAGTCGACTTTCCTGACGGTCGCATCGTGTCGTGGTGCATCTCAGCTTTGTCTTGCTGCCCACAATCTCTGGCTTGGTCTGCACAGGAAACCCCCGGTGCCCAAGATCAGGATGGAGATGAGGGCCTTAGTTGGGCTCCTCGCGGTATCTCAGTGGGGTGAGATGCTTCGGCGGGGAAAGCAGAGTGGAAAACCCAGCACCTTCCACCAGCAACTCTTGTGAATATGTGTGTGTCGGGGTTATGTGGCCAGGAAGGAGTGGAGATGGATAGTGTGGTCTGCAGAGGATGCATTTTGGAGCTGACAGAGCTGAATTTGAGCCCTGGTTCTGCCAGTGCTGGCTAGGCTGTGCACCCCCGGGCAAGGAACTTTCACCTCTCTGCACTGGTGTCTTCAGTTATAAAACTGGAAAATAATTCTCATAGGCTCTTGGGAGATTTATTTATTTATTTATTTGTTTATTTATTCAGAGACGAATTCTCGCTCTTGTCTCCCAGTCTGGAGTGCAGTGGCACGATCTCAGGTCACTGCAGCCTCTACCTACCAGGTTCAAGTGATTCTCTTGCCTCAGCCTCCCGAATAGCTGGGATTACAGGTGCCTGCCACCGTGGCCGGCTAATTTTTGTATTTTTAGTAGAGATTGGGTTTCTCCATGTTTGCCAGGCTGGTCTCGAACTCCTGACCTCAGGTGATCCGCCCACCTTGGCCTCCCAAAGTGCTGGGATTACAGGTGTGAGCCACCGCATCCGGTGCTCTTGGAAGTTTTAAATGAGCTAACAGTTTCAATTGTACAGTGGCTGACATCGGATTTCATATGTGAAATCTGTTATTATTATTATTATTATTTGAAACAGGGTCTTGTGCTGTTGCTCAGGCTGGAGTGCAGTGGTGCGATCTTGGCTCACTGCAACCTCCGCCTCCTGGGTTCAAGCGATTCTCCTGCCTCACTCTTCC
>NW_012122680.1:0-1039 GCF_000951035.1 Colobus angolensis palliatus
GGCTAGTTTTTTGTATTTTTTAGTAGAGACGGGGTTTCACCGTGTAGACCAGGATGGTCTCGATCTCCTGACCTCCTGATCCACCCGTCTCGGCCTCCCAAAGTGCTGGGATTACAGGCTTGAGCCACTGCACCCGGCCTCGTGGCTCAAGTCTTTAAGCAATCACGTGGTTCTGGGTGGGGTGGAGATTCTACCGCCACTCTCCCACTCCAGAAAGGGGTCCTTGTTTTTCTGAGCCATTGGGGTGGTCTCACCTTATCCACAGCCACACTGATTGGTTCAGAGATGAACATGTGACCAAAGATGGTCCAATCAAAGGCATGCTGAGGACAGCTGACCCAGATGGAAGAAGGCTATTCTAGCTTAATCAACAAGATGCCAGCGGCCATCTTGTAGCCAAAGACGGGAGGGCGCCTTTGAAGGAAACCAATACCAGGAAAACAGGGACAAAAGATGGAAAGAAAGGTGAGTTCCTATCCCACTATCCATGATGTGATTATTACGCATTGCATCCCTGTATCAAAAGCAACTCATGTCGGCCTGGCGCAGCGGCTCACCCCTGTAGTCCCAGCACTCTGGGAGGCCGACACAGGTGGATCACCTGAGGTCAGGAGTGACCAGCCTGGCCAATATGGCCAAACCCCGTCTCTACAAAAAAAATTAGCCGGGCATGATAGCAGGTGCCTGTAATCCCAGCTACTCGGGAGGCTGAGGTGGGAGAATGGCTTCAATCCGGGAGGTGGAGGTTGCAGTGAGCAGAGATCCGCCACTGCACTCCAGCCTGGGTGACACAGCAAGACTGTCTCAAACAAACAAACAAAACCTCATGTGCCCCACAAATATATATACCTACAATGTACCTACAAAAATTAATTAATTTTTTTTTTTTTTTTTTTTAGACAGAGTCTCACTCTGTCGCCCAGGCTAGAGTGCAGTGGCACGATCTCAGCTCACTGCAACCTCCGCCCCTCCGGGTTTAAGCAATTCTCTGCCTCAGCCTCCGGAGTAGCTGGGATTACAGGCACGTGCCACCATGCCC
>NW_012122681.1:0-1328 GCF_000951035.1 Colobus angolensis palliatus
ATCCAAGAGAAACGAACACAGGTGCTCACACAAAAACTTGTACACAAATGTTCCTAGCAGCATTATTCTTTCTTTCTTTCTTTTTTTTTTTTTTTTGAGACGGAGTCTTGCTCTGTAGCCCAGGCTGGAGTGCAGTGGCCGGATCTCAGCCCAGGGCAAGCTCCGTCTCCTGGGTTTACGCCATTCTCCTGCCTCAGCCTCCTGCGTAGCTGGGACTACAGGTGCATGCCACCATGCTGGGTTAATTTTTGTATTTTTAGTAGAGATGGGGTTTCATCACATCGCCCAGGCTGGTCTTGAACTCGTAGACTCAAGCAAGCTTCCCGCCTCAGCTTCCCAAATTGCTGGGATTACAGGCGTGAGCCACCACGCCTGGCAAAGTAGCATTATTCTTAATAGCTCAAAAGTGGAAACAACCCAAATGTCCATTAATTGATGAATGGATAAATAAAATGTAGCATACAATGGAATATTATTCAGCAATAAAAGGACATGAAATGCTGATATGTGCTACAACATGGATGAATCTTTAAAATCATTATGCTAAGTGAAAGGAGCCAGTTACAAAGGACCACGTATCATATGATTCCATTTACATGAAATATATAGAATAGGCAGATCTACAGAGACAGAAAGTAGATAAAGAAAGAAAGGGAGAGGAATTGGAGAGTGAAGGCTAAGAGGTTCAGGTTTTCTTTTGGCGTAATGAAAATGTTCTAAAATTTATTGTGGTGATAGTTACACAATTCTGCGAACATACTAGAAGCCATTGAGTTGTGTGCTTTAAATGTGTGAGTTATATAGTATGTGAATTACATCTCAATGAAGCTGCTTAAAAATATAAATAAATATCTGTAATCTCAGCACTTTGGAAAGCCAAGGTAGGAGAATTGCTTGCGCCCAGGAGTTCAAGACAAGCCTAGGCAAAAAGCAAGACCCTGTGTCTATAAAAAAAAAAAAAAAAAAAAAAAGTATTAAATTAGCTGGACATGGTGGTGCATACCTAGAGCTACTCAGGAGGCTGAGACAGGAGAATCCATTGAGTCCAGGAGTTCGAGGTTGCAGAGAGCTATGATTAACTCACTGCACTCCAGTTGGGCAACAGTGCAAGACTCTGTCTCAAAATACTATATTGAATATTTTTAAAACCTTTAATTCTACTTTTATTATATTTACACTTTGAAAATCGTCATAAAAAATATGTGTATATATATGTATCAGTGTGTGTGTGTATGTGTGTGTGTATAAATGACAACACCTACACACATCCTTTTGAGTTTTCAAAATTTCAAGGAAAGTGAAAACATCTCTCAAGCACCCAGAGAGAA
>NW_012122682.1:0-1414 GCF_000951035.1 Colobus angolensis palliatus
GAGAGAGAGAGAGAGAGAGAGAGAGAGGAGGCATGGGTACATAGCAACAGTGAGCTGCCCCAAAACTGGGTTAGGCAGTGCCCCCGTCCCGTGCCTCTATGGCTGGTGGAGGACAATATCTGAATGTGAGAAGTGCTTCCTTATCTCAGACTCAACAGTTAGATAAGCCATTCCACTTTCTCTAAGGAGGAGCAATGAAGAAGCAGAAAGGCCAAGAGTGGCTGAGGGAAAACCCTTCCTCCCAGAGAACAAAGACTTTCCCCCTAAAGCCCTTGACTAGTAGATTTTTTTTTCTTTCCTAATATAAATAGTAGGTAGGATAGAATTTAATTCCACTCAGTAAGTATCACGTGGCTTCTGTGTTCCAGGGACTGGACTAGGCACTGGAAATAAAGAGATAAAAGTCAAAGTTCTATCTTCAAGTGTTCACATCCTATTTCTGTCAGATAGGCCTCTAGAAGGAAGATAAACACATGGTAGAGTCAAGGGGTAAGCAAATTATATGGGGAGCAAACAGGTACTAATTATTTGTAACCTAGGGAATTAGAGTGAATATGAAAAAAGCATCTAGATTTTTTTTTCTTACACTATACACAGTGTTTCGAGCCATCATTTCCTTTTCATTGGTGAAAGATTTTTGTTTGCCACAAGATGTGAAAGTGCACTATATGCAGCTGTGTGATACACTGGGGGACATCTATTCTTTCCACCCCTTTTTAATAACTGAAACCTTCCTTTCCTTTGGAGAACTGCTCCAGCCCTACTTCTGGGGCCCTGTCTTCCTGTCACTGGGGTAGACAATTATACCTTATGAGATCCTAAGTGAAAAGGACCAAAAACTGCTGCTTTGCTGCCTCCCATATGGCAAAACCTGCTGCGAATGAAACCAACAGGAGGAAAGCAGAGCAGAGAGATGGAATTACAGCAGTGGTGACATTGTTGGAAACCCATTAGATCCACTCCTTAGCCTTCGCAATTACATTAGCCAATAAATTCCACTGGATCTGTCACTTGTATTTATCATAAACTTAGAAATCACTTTATTAATAAAACATTACTTATAAATTGCTTCTACCATGCCTTTGACCTAAGAAAATAAGGTTCAGACTTCCACAAAACTTTATGAAAACGCTGACCAGTTTAATGCTGTAATAGATGCTCTAGGAATTGCTAGTGATTCCATGAATGACACAGTGTCATTTAATGATGAAGCTACCCTGATACAGTATCAGATCAACTATCATTTTAGTGTTAATTTTTCTTTTTTTTCTTTTTAGACGGAGTCTCGCTCTGTCGCCCAGGCTGGAGTGCGGTAGCGAGATCTCAGCTCACTGCAAGCTCCGCCTCCTGGGTTTACGCCATTCTCCTGCCTCAGCCTCCCCAGTAGCTGGGACTACAGGCGCCCGCC
Source organism: Colobus angolensis palliatus (assembly GCF_000951035.1). NCBI lineage: Eukaryota > Metazoa > Chordata > Mammalia > Primates > Cercopithecidae > Colobus > Colobus angolensis. The sequence continues at coordinate 1,409 of NW_012122682.1, forward strand.
ACCTCG
>NW_012122684.1:0-1095 GCF_000951035.1 Colobus angolensis palliatus
CCCAGCTAATTTCTTGTATTTTTAGTAGACACAGGGTTTCATCATGTTAACCAGGATGGTCTCGATCTCCTGACCTCATGATCCACCTGCCTCGGCCTCCCAAAGATACAAGTGTAAGCTATGGCACCTGACCAAGGGTGGGTGATTTAACTTGACTTCCAGGCTGAGTTCTTCTGTCTGACTCCTGATGACACCTGCATTGTAGATAATAGTGTCCACTGTGGGTAGATAGTTCACTCCGAGAGAAATAAACCTGTTCTGCCAGAATGCCTTGCTAGTGGCTTCTGACTTACCTACACCTGCTCTACACCGGAATCTTAACTTTCAGGTTGGATCTACCCAGCAAAAGTGCTCAATAACAAAAATGCTGGAATCTCACCTTTAACTCAAGACATTGTCAAACAAAAGTATTACTGACAATGAGTGAACTCATTCTCTGAAATTCTAACAGCTTGTATAATAGCTAATGTTTACTGAGAGCTTCCTTTGTTCCTGGCCCTGTACTAAGGGACTTATGTATAGATTGCTAATGCCATCTTTGCTGTAATATAAGTTTAAATTTAGGTGCCCATTCTCCTCCCAAATTTGTTTGCTACAATTCTCCACAGAATTCCCAACTACCATGGGACCAAAAATAGGTCCATTGGTTATTTGGGCCAAAATGTAATAGAACTTTTATGGCTGGAATGGGATGCAGTGTGTTATAATAATAAGTGTTTGAGGTTTTGAAGTTATGGAGAACTGACTGCAGTTCAGTTCAGTTCAAGTCAGTATAAAAGAGAGACTCTGAGCCACTACTATAGGAGTTTTAATAAATGTGTATTTATTGTAAGATAAGTGCTGTGCATGTGAGGAGGTACACAAAGAAGAATGAAGACACAGTATCTGCTCTTAAGGACCCTACAGGTTATTGGGAAAAGATGGCATATAAATAGACACTTGCAAAATAAATTGGACAATATTAACATAGTGATAAAGAACTTTCTCTGGGTTCATGGAGAAGGAACACTTAATGCAGACAAGATGGTTGCTGACCTACATCTTAAAAGGTAAGGAAGACAGATCAGCCAGGAATGGTGAGACTCAAATTCCAGG
>NW_012122685.1:0-1919 GCF_000951035.1 Colobus angolensis palliatus
CGATCTCGGCTCACTGCAACCTCTGCCTCCTGGATTCAAGTGATTCTCCTGCTTCAGCCTCCCAAGTAGCTGGGACTACAGGCGCCCGTCACGACACCCGGCTAATGTTTGTACTTTTAGTAGGGACGGGGTTTCACTATGTTGGCCAGGCTGGTCTTGAACTCCTTACCTGGTGATCCGCGAAATTGCTGGGATTATAGGTGTGAGCCACCGTGCCTAGCCTGTTTTATTTTTCTTCTTGACATTTGAAAACAAAAACAAAAACAAAAACAAAAAATAGGTCAGTCATCCTGTAGAATGTCCTGCCTTCTGGGCTTGTCTCATTGCTTTCTCATGGAGTCATTAAATTTGTTCCACTCTCCTTTGTGTTTTCAGCAAATAAGAAGTTGAAGCTAGAGGCTGGTTTAGATCCAGGTTAAACCTTTTTGGCAGGAATCCCTTGTCAGTGATGCTGTGACTTTGGGCTGCCTCACTTCAGGAGGCATCAGTGTGACAGGCTGTCCTGCATAAAGTAGAGAGATAGACCAGTGGGTGACTGGGAGAAGTCACATCCCTCCATTGCAAACTCGTGCTATTCCTCTTAAACACCAGGTCCTCGGTCAGGTGCAGCGGCTCACGCCTGTAATCCCAGCACTTGGAAGGCCAAAGTGGGCAGATCACTTGAGGTCAGGAGTTTGAGACCAGCCTGGCCAACATGGTGAAACCCCATCTCTACTAAAAATACAAAAATTAGCCAGGCATGAGTCTCAGCTACTTGGGAAACTGAGGCAGGAGAGTCGCTTGAACCCAGGAGGCAGATGTTGCAGTGAGCTGAGATTGTGCCATTGCACCCCAGCCTGGGTGACGAGCGAAACTCTGTCTCAAAAAACAAAAAACAAAGGAAAAAAAAACCACACACACACACCAGGTCCTCTGTCAGTGACACTTGGGCGCCTGTGAGTATCTGCTTCCTGTCAACTTTCCCCTCTGGTTTAGCATCCACTGGCTCTGGTTGCCTCCAGCATTTGTTTCTTTTTTTTTTTTTGAGACAGAGTCTCACTCTGTCGCCCAGGCTGGAGTGCAGTGGCCAGATTTCAGCTCACTGCAAGCTCCACCTCCCAGGTTTATGCCATTCTCCTGCCTCAGCCTCCTGACTAGCTGGGATTACAGGCGCACGCCACCACGCCTGGCTAATTTTTGTATTTTTAGTAGAGATGGGGTTTCGCCATGTTGGCCAGGCTGGTCCCAAACTCCTGACCTCAGGTGATCCACCCGCTTTGGCTTCCCAAAGTGCTGGGATTACAGGTATGAGCCGCAGCACCTGGCCCCCACAGATGTCTTCTTTGATAGTTCGAAACACCCTCTACTTTATTTTTCTTCTCGCAGCTGATGTGGTGAAAAAAACAGGTCAGTTGTCCTGAAGATTATCGTTTTTTGGTCTGTAAGTGTGTGTTGATCTAGAACAGGGGTTGGCAAACCTTTGCTCTGAAGGGCCAGATCATAAATGGTTTAAACTTTGCAGGCCATATGGTCTCTATCATAACTACTTGGAAGTAGCTTTGTTTTAGTGCAAAAACAGACAACATGTAAGTGAATTAAGTGTAGTGTTCTATTAGCAAAACTTTATTTACAAAAAACTTTATTTTCCAGGCCCGGCGGCTCATGACTGTAATCCCAGCACTTTGGGAGGCTGAGGTGGGCGGATCGCTTAAGCTCCGGAATTTGAGACCAGCCTGGGCAACCCTGTCTCTACAAAAATTAGCCAGGCGTGGTGGTGTGTGGCTGTGGTCTCAGCTACTTGGGAGGCTGGGGTGGGAGGATTGCTTGAGCCTGGGAGATCAAGGCAGCAGTGAGCTGGACTCCAGCCTGGGCTGGACACAGTGAGACCCTGTCTCAAAAAAAAAAAACAAAAAAATAGGCAGCAACCCTACCATCAGCTG
>NW_012122686.1:0-1266 GCF_000951035.1 Colobus angolensis palliatus
TAAAACAACCTACAGAATGAGAGAAAATATTTTCAAACTATGCATCCAAGAAAAGACTAATATCCAAAGTATATAAGGTATTCAAATGATGCAACAAGGGAAAAACAACACCATTATAAAGTTGGCAAAAGGACACAAACAGACACCTTTCAAAAGAAGACATACAAGAAGCCAACGAACATGAAAAAAGATGCAACATCACTAATCATCAGACATACAAATTAAAACCACAATAAGATACCATCTTACACCAGTCAGAATAGCTATTATTAAAAAGTCAAAAACAACAGATTTTGGCCAGGATGTGGAGAAAAGCAAATGCTTATACACTGTTGGTGGGAATGTAGATTAGAACAACCTGCATGGGAGACAGTATCGAAATTTCTCTAGAAACTAAACATAGAACTACCATTCAACCCAGCAATCCCACTACTGGGTATCTGCCCAAAACAATGATAAAAGTTGTTTTATAAGAAAGACACCTACACTACCTACACTTACGTGTTTATTACAGTGCTATTCAGCACGGCAAAGCCATGGAATCAACTTAAGTGTGTATCAATGAATGATCAATGAATATGTGTGTGTGTGTGTGTGTATGTCTGTGCGTGTGTGTACGTCTGTGTGTGTGTGTGTATTTATATATACATATATATACGTATGTCTATAAACTCAGAAACAGAAAGTCAAATCCTGCATGTTCTCACTTATAAGTGGGAGATAAACAATGGTTGGTTACACATAGACACATAAATTGGAATAACAGACATTGAAGACTCAAAAAGGTAGGAGGGTGGAAGGGTGATGAGGGTTGAAAAAAATACGTGTGGGGTATAGTGTTCACTATTCAGGTAATGGTTACACTAAAAGTCCAGACCTCATCACTATACAATAATATATCCATATAATAAAAATTGCATTGTATCCTCTTCTATCTGTTTTTTAAAAAGCATAAATTTCAAAAGCATGATGTTGAGAGTAATCAGTTATACACAAAAGACTAGATACTGCCTTACTCAACTTACATGAAATTCTAAGTATACTGCTTACTTAGTAATGGAAAACCAGTGGTTGCCAGAGACTAGAGGAAAGAAGAAACAATTAAGTGTGATGGGGTATAAGAAAACTTTTTGGAATAATAGAAATGTTCTATATTCTGATTGTGGTATTATTTACACTGATAAATACATTTGTCAAAATGTAAAACTGTATACTAAAAATGGTATATTTTATTTTACATAATTTTTTCCTTCACAAAAAGTTGAT
>NW_012122687.1:0-2523 GCF_000951035.1 Colobus angolensis palliatus
AAGACAGAATGAGCTCAGAAGCAGCAGTCATCAAAAATACAGAGAAAGAGAGCTTCTAAATTACTAATTAGCTTTTGACTGTATAAGCTAATAACTTACATCCCATGCAGCTGGAGAAAAGTAACAGGTCAGGTTAGCCCTATTGTGATTCTGACTAGGCTCATCATCAATCCCTAACTGCCCAGCAATTCGACATCTCTCTCATCTGCTCACTCCTCCTCTCTCTCCAACAATTATTTCACAAAATTCTAACCTAGTAACATCAAGCTTCCTCCTACCCAGGCCTTTACACATGGTGTTCAATCAACCTCAAACTCTCTTTCAACTAACCCCCTCTGATCAACTTCCTAATTATCGTTCAGCTTTTGGCTCAAATTTCACTTGTTCAAAAGAACATTTTCTTGACCTCTAACACTCTAAATCCCACCCACTCCCCACTTCATGTATCTCTTTTCTGTAGCACTTACTATGGTGTAGGTTTACTATGAATTAGTGTGATTATTTGACTAAGATGGGCAAGAGCATCTACTGACTCACTACTCTATACTCCAAGAAATTAGACTGTGTGTTGCTCATTACTGTATTCTCAGTGCCTCATAGGCTACCTAACATATGTAGGCCCTTATATATTTGTTGAATAAAGCAATAAATATTAATAACCCATAGAAATTAAGTGGCTAGGTAAAAGCACCCAAAAAGATACGCAAACCCTCACTCTGTTTACCTTGGGTCTTTCACGGAGAAGCTCTGACGTCCCAGAAGTTCTCCCAAAAGATCTCCACCACAATATACCATATGCTGCTCCTGCTGATCATAAAGCTGCTTCACCATTATGTACTGACCTAAATAGTGCATGACCTGCATGGAATAAAATACCATGTTGTGATCTGTCCAGCTGCTGCCAAAAACACAAATTCATTAGAGGAGGTAAGGTAAGTTAGTTTGCTAGAGAAAGAAATAACATATTTACAAGACTGTCAATGTTTGTGTAAGGGGTCCTACAACAGGAAAGCCACTCCCAACTACTAGGTCCACCGACTCACTGTCTTTCTGACAATTAACAGACCAAGACTTTTAAGCACAGAAATGAACTGATCTGACAATGAGAAAAAGCAGTGAATTTACCTAGTATCCTCTTAAAAATTTTCTCAGACGTCCAAATAAAGAAGTCTATTACTAGAAGTAATTTGCCTGGATTATAAAAATATTTTCCCAGTCCAGAGTACATAAGTAACGACTTTAGGCTTTTGATGTGTGTTCATGTAATGATTTTTTTGGCAAATTAAGTACAATGTTTAATAAGAGTCATCAGCACTGTAAGTGAACAAAACATAAAATCCAAGTGTTTCAAGTGTTTATCAAATAAAAATTTAGTTGGCTGGATGAAGTGGTTCACACCTGTAATCCCAGCACTTTGGGAGGCCAAGGCAGGCAAATTGCTTGAACCCAGGAGTTTGATACCAGCCTGGGCAACATGGCAAAACCCTGTCTCTACAAAAAATACAAAACTTAGCCAGGTGTAGTGAGGCACGCCTGTAGTCCCAGCTACTAGGAAGGCTGAAGCAGTAGGATCACTTGAACCTGGGAAGCGAAGGTTGCAGTGAGCTGAGATACCACCACTGCACTCCAGCCTGGGTGATACAGTAAGACCCTGGCTCAAAAAAAATTAATAATAAAAATCAGGAAATTCCCTTTATGAAATAGATAGAGTCAAGGTTCATAACACAAAGCTCATTGTGTAAACTCAGGCAAACTCTGCCATGCTAAATGAAGGAGATGGCATAATTCATCATAACCACTATAATGATATAAAAATCCAGACTTGACCCCTCGCCTGCATGTGAATGTTAGAATCACCATGGCCAGCTATCTGTATGGGCAGGGCTGCCCTGGAGATGCAGGACAAGTGCCAGGAACTCCTCCGGGTAGCTACTACCATGAACCCCTCAATAGTGGACACCAGTATGGCAGCGCGCTACCCCCTGGTGGTGGTTATGGGGGTCCTGCCCCCAAAGGGCCTTAAGGACTACCAGCTGGTAGAGGGCCCTATGGACACTTCAATCTTGGGATGTTCCCCTCTGGAACTCCAGGAGGACCATATGACGGTCCTCCAGCTCCAGGGGCCCCTATGGTCAGCCACCTCCAAATTCCTACAGTGCCCAGCAGCCCAGGCCTTATGGACAGGGTGGCTCCCTTCCCAATATGGATGAGGCCTACTCCTGGTTCCAGTTGGTGGACTCTGATCACAGTGGCTTTATCTCCATGAAGGATGTGAAGCAGGCTCTGGTCAACCGCAACTGATCCTTGTTCAATGATGAGACCTGCCTCATGATGATAAACATGCTTGACAAGACCTAATCAGGTCACATCAATGTCTACAGCTTCTCAGCCCCATGGAAATTCATCCAGCAGTGGAAGCAGCTCTTCCAGTAGTTATGACAGGGACCACTCAGGCTCCATTAGCTACACAGAGCTGCAGCAAGCTCTCTCCCAAATGTGCTACAACCTGAGCCCACAGTTTAC
>NW_012122687.1:3318-3722 GCF_000951035.1 Colobus angolensis palliatus
CAGATATGCCTCCAGATTTGTCGCCTTGAGAGGTGTAATGGTTCTGGAGTCTGGCAGTGTTGATAGGTGTGAAGGTTTTAAGTTTAAAAAAAAAACAAGCTTGATAATTTTGTTCCTTCTCTTTAGGAAGGGTTAGATATCTACCCCACCAAATGAAAGCAGTTCCAATAGATTAACATCTTAATACTGAGTCTTTTCCACTTAAAGAATACAATTTGTTTTTTAAAAAACTTCAGAAGCTAAATAAGTTATCTAAATGCATAAGTGTTTAAAATAACTCACACTGCTCAGAAGAGTGTCTGACACTTTTTTTTTTTTTGAGACAGCGTTTCGCTCCTGTTGCCCAGGATGGAATTCAATGGCGCAATCTCAGCACACCACAACCTCCGCCTCCCAGGTTCAAG
>NW_012122687.1:4036-4366 GCF_000951035.1 Colobus angolensis palliatus
TCTACTAAAAATACAAAACACTAGCCGGGCAACGTGGCGGGCGCCTGTAGTCCCAGCTACTCGGGAGGCTGAGGCAGGAGAATGGCGTTGAACCCAGGAGGCGGAGCTTGCAGTGAGCTGAGATCCGGCCACTGCATTCCAGCCTGGGCGGCAGAGCGAGACTCTTGTCTCAAAAAAAGAAAAAAGAAAAAAAAAATTCCTGCCTCAAAATACAGCCTGTAAATCAGACAGTGTCTTTTTTTTTTGAGACAGGGTCTCTCATTCTATCAACCAAGCTGGAACCTCACTGCAACCTTTACCTTCCGGGTTCAAGCGAGCCTCCCACCTCAG
>NW_012122687.1:4416-4849 GCF_000951035.1 Colobus angolensis palliatus
GCAATTCTGCTTCAGCCTCCCGAGTAGCTGGGATTACAACCATGCCCGGCTAGTTTTGTCTTTTTAGTAGAGACGGGGTTTCTCCATGTTGGTCAGCTGGTCTCGAACTCCTGACCTCAGGTGATCGGCCCACCTCGGCCTTGCAAAGTGCTGGGATTACAGTCATGAGCCACCATATCTGATACATTTATAATGAAAACTACGTCATTTAATTCCTGCCTCGAAATATAGCCTGTAAATCAGACAGTGTCATTTTTTTTTTTGAGACAGGGTCTCTCATTCTATCAACCAAGCTGGAACCTCACTGCAACCTTTACCTTCCGGGTTCAAGCGATCCTCCCACCTCAGTCTCCCAAGTAGCTGCTGGGACTAAACAAGCCCGCCCAATTTTTGTATTTTTTTTTTTTTGAGACGGGGTTTCATCATGTTGCCC
>NW_012122687.1:5504-5890 GCF_000951035.1 Colobus angolensis palliatus
TTGAGACAGGGTCTCTCATTCTATCAACCAAGCTGGAACCTCACTGCAACCTTTACCTTCCGGGTTCAAGCGAGCCTCCCACCTCAGTTTCCCAAGTAGCTGCTGGGACTAAACAAGCAGACCACCATGCCCGCCCAATTTTTGTATTTTTTTTTCTTTTTTGAGACGGGGTTTCATCATGTTGCCCAGGCTGGTCTCAAAATCCTGGGTTCATGCAATCCATCCACCTCAGCCTCCCAAAATACTGGGATTACAGGCATAAGGCATGGTGCCAGGCCCAGTGTCTTTTTAATCTTTACTTGCTCTACATTTTAATTCTACGATCAATGAATTCATGGTTCATCTTATGTTTATCTTATAACACACTTCAAAAGAAAGGAAATATG
>NW_012122687.1:5940-6299 GCF_000951035.1 Colobus angolensis palliatus
AAAAAAAAAAAAAGCTTGATAATTTTGTTTCTTCTCTTTAGGAAGGGTTAGATATCTACCCCACCAAATGAAAGCAGTCCCAATAGATTAACATCTTAATACTGAGTCTTTTCCACTTAAAGAATACAATTTGTTTTTTAAAAAACTTCAGAAACTAAGTAAGTTATCTAAATGCATAAGTGTTTAAAATAACTCACAGTGCTCAGAAGAGTGTCTGACACTTTTTTTTTTTTTGAGACAGCGTTTCGCTCCTGTTGCCCAGGATGGAATTCAATGGCGCAATCTCAGCACACCACAACCTCCGCCTCCCAGGTTCAAGCAATTCTCCTGCTTCAGCCTCCCGAGTAGCTGGGATTACA
>NW_012122687.1:6373-6706 GCF_000951035.1 Colobus angolensis palliatus
CATATTCACCGGCTTCTATTTCTCAAATGTTCTTAAAATGGAGAATCTGGCTGGGCGAGGTGGCTCATGCTTATAACCCCAGCACTTTGGGAGGCCGAGGCGGGTAGATCACGAGGTCAGGAGATCAAGACTATCCTGGCTAACATGGTGAAACCCAGTCTTGACTAAAAATACAAAAAATTAGCCGGGCGTGGTGGCAGGTGCCTGTAATCCCAGTACTCAGGAGGCTGAGGAAGGAGAACGGCGTGAACCCGGGAGGCGGAGCTTGCAGTGAGCCGAGATCGCACCACTGAACTCCAGCCTGGGCAACAGAGCGAGACTCCATCTCAAAGA
>NW_012122687.1:6756-7121 GCF_000951035.1 Colobus angolensis palliatus
CATATTCACCGGCTTCTATTTCTCAAATGTTCTTAAAATGGAGAATCTGGCTGGGCGAGGTGGCTCATGCTTATAACCCCAGCACTTTGGGAGGCTGAGGCGGGTAGATCACGAGGTCAGGAGATCAAGACTATCCTGGCTAACATGGTGAACCCAGTCTCGACTACAAATACAAAAAATTAGCCGGGCGTGGTGGCAGGTGCCTGTAATCCCAGTACTCAGGAGGCTGAGGACCCGGGAGGCGGAGCTTGCAGTGAGCCGAGATCGCACCACTGAACTCCAGCCTGGGCAACAGAGCGAGACTCCATCTCAAAGAAAAAAAAAATGATAATTTTATTTGATGGCTTACCTCTTTAACAGTGAAC
>NW_012122687.1:8836-9238 GCF_000951035.1 Colobus angolensis palliatus
TTGTCCAGGAGAGATCCTGCAAGCACTGTCAGATGTTGAACACTGGGCAGAGGTGGAAAATGACGTCATTTTGGCAGGGAAGAAGCTGCAGTCTGTTGGAAAAACTAAATAGAAAAAAAAAATTTATAAAATCTATTCTAATGTAGAAAATTCCCTATTTAGCATTCACACAAAGGCAACCAGGAGAAGTAAAAGACACATACAACACATATAATGGAGCACCCCACACAAATGCTGCATCCCCTCGCTGAGGTTCTGCCTATCTTCTGACCACTTTCTAGTTCAGATTTAATTAAGAGTAAGAATTGTCCAAGCTTCTCTCAGGTGAAGCCTGAAACAGAAACAGTTACAGGCATGCTCCAACCTCCAACTGATGTTAATGAGTAAACTGTTTTATTTGAA
>NW_012122687.1:13558-15217 GCF_000951035.1 Colobus angolensis palliatus
AATTCCTGGGCTCAAGTGATCCTCCTGCTTCAGCCTCCCAAAGTGCTGTAAACCCTGGGATTACAGGCATGGGCCACCACTCCCAGCCTGCCCTCTAGTTCTTATCCCTCTTTTTGTCTCTGCTCAAGTGACGGTTTGTCAGCAAGGCCTCATATGAACACCCACTTTTTAAACTACAACTCCCAACCGCTTGTATTCCCTATCTCCTTCCCTGCTTTATTTTTCCCTACCAACCTTTTTACCAACCAAAACACCATATATTTTGATTATTTATTATGTAAAACATAAGCTACAAGTGGACAGGAATTTGTAACTGTTAATTCATACATTCCCAGTGTCTAAATCTGACAATTACATACATGGTTATAATGTGCAGACAATTTCCAAAAATGGCTCCCAATGAACCACGTTCCCTAACTGGCCCTATGACTTAATAAACAGAATGCAGTAGGTGATAATGTGACAATTCCAGGCCTGGCAGGCTTATGCTTTGTACTTTCGGAGGTGCTTGAAATCTGGCTACTATACTAGAGACTACACAAAAAGGCTAAAAGGAGAGGGAGATGCAGTTGCCCAGCTGAGCCCAGACTTTTAGCCATACCTCCACACACATCTTCCAGCCCCAGTTGCCACCTGACTACAACAAAGCACTTACTCAACGGTCTCGAGGTGTCCTTAAAAAAAAAAAAAAAGAAAGAAAGAAAACACAACAAAGCACCACACACGTTCCAGCCTCAGCTGTCACCTGACTTACAGCTGCGTGACAAACCACAAGACCACCAGAACTATCCAACTCAGCCAATCACCCTACTGAATGAAAAATAAATAAAATGACTGTTTCGACTAAGTTTTGGGGTGGTTTATTCCACAGCATTAGATAATTGAAACAAATGGTAAAGACTCATCAAGCCTACTAGTACCAGGCACACACATAAACCCATTTAATACCAAAATAGCCCTATTATATAGATATTATCCTTATTTTACAGATCAGGAAAGAAAAACAGAAGTTATTTGTCCAAGATCACCCAATGAGTAAGTTGTTGGAGTCAAGATTTCAAACTCAGACAAGCACTAACATCCCCATTTAGCAGCATTTTTCCGCATTAAATCTCAAGTACACAGAATTAATCATAATTCTTTTATTCAAGACATACTCTGATTATTCATCCACACATGACCCATTTTACTTATTTTTACCTTTTTATTTTCATAATTTTTTTGAGATAGGGTATTGTTCTGTCACCCAGGCTGGAGTGCAGTGGCACAAACACAGCTTACTGCCACCTTAACCTCCTGGGCTCAAGCAATCCTTCCACCTCAGTCTCCTGATAATCTGGGACTACAGGCATGCGCCACCATACCTGGCTAATTTTTTTTTAATTTTTTTGTAGAGACAGAGTTTTGCTATGTTGCCCAGGCTAGTCTCAAGTGATTTTCTCAACGAAAGTGTTGGGATTACAGGCATGAGCCACCAACCCTGGCCTGGATTATTTTGAATAACGCAATAATCATCCACAAACTACGACTCTGACGATAACCTATATTTAACCATAATATCCCCCATCCCATTTTTCTGCCTTCCTGCAATAATCATCCTGAATCCTATTGTTTTCATTTCCCTTGCTTTCCTTTTTATACATTTTACTGCATCAAAAT
>NW_012122687.1:20134-20474 GCF_000951035.1 Colobus angolensis palliatus
CAAGATCATATCACTGCACTCCAACCTGGGCGACAGAGCGAGACTCCGTCTCAAAAGAAAAAAAGAATTTTAGCATAATATAATACAGACTTTAAATTCTGAGGTAGATATATTTTTTGTCCTTTTTTTTTTTCTGCCTTAGACTTTAAGACAATAAACAAGACCGAGGAATCAGATAATCTTTACTTCATATATTTATTGTAACAGTTCTCAGGTTTGAGTATCTCACTACCTCATCTGGCACCGTTTTCAATGCAGGTCTTTTGTGTACAAAGTTCCAAGACCTCATATACCTAAGAATATTTTTATCATTCCCTCCTATTTAAACTTACGTGGTTGA
>NW_012122687.1:20524-21152 GCF_000951035.1 Colobus angolensis palliatus
TCAGATGTCAGTGCCTCTATACCTTCTCTTATCTCTTAGTTTTTCGTTTATATTTTCTCTTTCTTTGTTCTAGGAGATTTTCTCCTTCTAGAATTCTAATTCATTCCTCAGTTGTATCCATTCTGTTATTTATTCCATCTGTGATTCCATAACATTACAGATGGAATAAATAACAGAATGGATACAGACGTTTTGAGACAGGGTCTTACTCTGTCACCCAGGCTGGACTGCAGTGCCATGATCATGGCTTACTGCAACCTCAACTTCCCCGGCTCAAGCAAGTCTCCCACTTTAGCCTCTGGACTAGCTGGAACTACAGTCAAGTACCACCTAACCCGACCAGTTTTTTTTTTTTTTTAATGTTCCCCAAGCTGGTCTCAAATTCTGAGCTAAAATAATCCTTCTCAGCCTCCCAAAGTGCTGGGATTACAGGCATGAGCCACCATGCCAGGCCAATGTTCTTTATTTCAACCACCGTATTTTTCTTTTATATATATATATACACACACATACACACACACATATATATATGTTTTTTTTTTTTTGAGACGGAGTTTCGCTCTTGTTGCCCAGGTTGGAGTGCAATGGCGCACAATCCTGGTCCACCGCAACCTCCGCCTCTTGGGTT
>NW_012122687.1:23328-24144 GCF_000951035.1 Colobus angolensis palliatus
TTCACACACCATATACTACCTGATTTTGAAGCAACAAGAAACCAGCATACCAGCTATTAAGTATTCCTGACCAAAAGACAAATAATTCAAATTGAAATCTACCTACTAACTGCAAGTTACTAGGCAAAATGGAGAGCAAGCAGTTAATCAGTCAAATCCAGAATGTAGGAGTTCTACAGGACTTTGGGAAGGCAGGGAAGATTAAAGCGGGAAGATTGTTACAGAACCTTAAAAAACCAACTGCGGCCGGTGGCTAGTGCCTGTAGTCCCAGCTATTCTGGAAGGGTGAGGCAGGAGGATCCCTAGAGTCCAGGAGTTTCAGGCTGTAGTGTGCGATGATCAAACCTGTGAATAGCCACTGCACTCCAGCCTGATCACACAGTGAGACCTCATCTCTTTTTTTTTTTTTCAGACAGGCTCTCACGCTGTCACCTAAGCTAAAGTGCAGTGGCTCCATCCCCGCTTGCTGCAGCTTTCACCTCCTGGGCTCAAGAGATCCTCCCACCTCAATCTCTCGGGTAGCTGGGACTAGAAGCTCGCTCTATGACTCCCCACTGATTTTTTGATTTTTCTTTTTGCAGAGAAGGGGCTCAGTTTGTTGCCTAGACTGGTCTCGAACTCCTAGACTCAAGCAATCCTGCCCCCTTGGCCTCCCAAAGTGCTGGGATTAAAGGTGTGAGCTACTGGGCCTGGCCGAAATCCTATTTAAAAAAAAAGTAGTAGGAGAGACTGAATCTAAACTGAGATACAGTAATACTTAACACCAAAAGGTTCCAAGTATCTTTGACAGATACTAGTTCCACGTGCCAACACCAC
>NW_012122687.1:26346-26837 GCF_000951035.1 Colobus angolensis palliatus
GGACAAAGTTACATCACGTCACCCCACCTCCACTTTTATCTTCCGCGAGCCCTCATCCCACAACTCTTCCCCGCCCCCCAAGCCCTTCTTCCGCCTGGCGCGGCCTTCCCCACGCCGCCCGACCCACCTCTCAAGCTCCTCCCGCCCGCTACCCACACAATTGGCGGTACGGCCGCCTGCTCCTCACTCTCCAGCTCCCGCTCCCGGCACCCCGCCGACGAAGGCCAAGAGCCACACCTTACCGCAGCTCCATGAGTCGCTCCTCCGCCGAGCCCGGGTGGGGGGAGGGGTAGCAGTCACAGATGCGAGGGCCTCCGCAGCATTTTTAAATGGCGAGTAATGAAGCCGCAACTTCCGGCCTCCCACACGGCCTCACAGGAGGGCTTCCGGTAAGGTCTCCGGAAACCATAGATGGAGCAATGGGAGGACTACAGAGCTAGAAAGGCTGATCTCACTACCATAGAGTAGATCCTAGTCCGGGGAGAGAGTCG
>NW_012122687.1:33502-33809 GCF_000951035.1 Colobus angolensis palliatus
GTCTAGGCTGCTCTGGAACTCCTGGCCTCAAGCAGTCCTCCCATCTCAGCCTCCCAGAGTGCTGGGATACCACGTCCAGCCTTAAAAACCAGCTTGATACGTCCTGGTCCACTTCAATCAAATATGTTAATCCTTTGCTGAAAGGTGAATGGTGTCAGAGAAGGTTGAAAGAGCCGGATCCATAGGGTCTGTTCTTGTTACATCTTCGCCACTAAATCTTCACGTGCCTCCACGAATGCTTATTACATGTCAGACACTATTGCAAACAATGTCTATTTACTGTATTATTTAAATCTCACAGTCTTCC
>NW_012122688.1:0-1740 GCF_000951035.1 Colobus angolensis palliatus
AAAAAAAAGAATATATTTTTTAAAATAATATATTTTAAAATATATTTCCTGAGCAAAAAGAACAAAGCTGGAGGCATCACATGATCAAAATATACTACAAAGCTGTAGCAAGCCAAACGCATGGTACTGGCATAAAAACCAATACACAGACAAATGGAACAGAATAGAGAACCCATAAATTAATTCATGTTTTATAACAATCACTGCTAACTGATTATTACAAAAATGCCAAGAACACTCATTAGGGAAAGGATAGTTTGTTCAATATGGTGCTGGGAAAAGTACCCGTATGCAAAAGAATGACACTACATCTCCACCTTTCGCCCTATGTACAAATCAATCATAATGGATCAAATAGCTAAATTAAAGAACCCAAACTCTAAAACTACTGTAAGAGAACACAGGGGAAGTGCTTCAGGTCATCTGTCTAGGAAAATATTTTTATAAATAAGACCTCAAAAGCATAGATAACAACAGCAAAAATAAACAAATGACATTCCATCAAACTAAAACACTTCTGCACAGCAAAGGAATCAATTAACAGAGTGAAAAGGCAACCTACAAAATGGGAGATCCTGCATGGTTCTTATTCTGAAGATGTCATTCAAAGTTTGTAAATCAGGGTACTAGCTGTCAGTGAAAAAAATTCAATTCAGTACTCATGTTTTTTTAAAATACCTAGTATTGGCCAGGCAAGATGGCTCATGCCTGTGGTAACAGCACTTTGGGAGGCCGAGGCGGGTGGATCATGAGGTCAGGAAATCGAGACCAGCCTGACCAACATGGTGAAACCCCGTCTCTACTAAAAAAAAAATACAAAACGTAGTCAGGTGTGGTGGTGCACTCCTGTAATCCCAGCTACTCAGGAGGCTGAGGCAGAAGAATCACTTGATCCCAGGAGGCAGAGGTTGCAGTGAGCTGAGATCCGGCCACTGCACTCTAGTCTGGGCGACAGAGCAAGACTCCGTCTCAAAAAAAAAAAAAAAAAAAGAAATTGCCAAACTGCTCTCCAAAGTGTGAGTGGCATTTTATATCCCCACCAGCAAAACACGTGAGTTCTGGTTGCTCTACATTCTCACTAATATTTGGTATTATCAGGAATGAGTAAAATTTATTTTTCTTTTGGTTTTGTTTTGTAGCCATTCTAATAGGTATGTACTGCCACCTCATTCTGGTTCTAATCCACAATTTCATAATAGCAAATGGCGTTGGGAATGTTTCCATTCATGTGATTATTTGCCATGAGATTTTCTTCTTTGATGAGGAGGCTGATCAAATCTTTACTGCTTTTTAAAATTTGTCTTAAAATACACATAACAAAAACTTACCATTTTAACCATTTTTCAGTGCACAGGTGAGTGGCACTAAGTACATTCACACTCTTACGCAATTATCAATCATTGATCTCCAGAGATTTCTTCATCTTGCCGAATTTAAACTCTGTACCCACTGAATGATAACTCCCTATTCCACCCTGCTCCCAGCCCATGGCAACCAACTTTCTACTTTCTGTCTATAGTTTGCCTATTCTAGATACCTCATATAAGTGGAATCATACAGTATTGGTAACTTTTGTGACTGGCTAATTTCATGTGGCATAGTGTCTCCAAGGCTCATCTAAGTTGCAACATGTGTCAGAATCTCCTTCCTTTTTTTTTTTTTTTGAGACGGAGTCTCGCTCTGTCACCCAAACTGGAGTGCAGTGGCCCGATCTCAGCTCACTGCAAGCTCCGCCTTTCG
>NW_012122689.1:0-3606 GCF_000951035.1 Colobus angolensis palliatus
AACATTGCTTCATCTAGAGGAGGGAGGGCCTCCAAGCTGAAGTGTGGATGTTGCTCCCCCAGTTAAAGGGCATGTGATGACTTTCTAAACCTCAATTTTTTCATCTATAAAATGGGTTCATTAGAGTGAATGAATTCATTTGGTGGTTGTGAGGTTTGTTTTTGTTATTTTTTTATTTTTATTTTATTTTATTTTTTTGGGGACAGTGTCTCGCTCCGTCTCCCAGACTGGAGTACAGTGGCGCAATCTCAGCCCACTGCAACCTCCCACCTCCCGTGTTCAAGCGATTCTCCTGCCTCAGTCTCCCGAGTAGCCGAGATTACAGGTGCCTGCCACCACTCCCGGCTAAATTTTGTATTTTTAGTAGAGATGGAGTTTAACCATGTTGGCCAGGCTGGTATCAAACTTGTGACCTCAGATGGTCCACCCACCTTGGCCTCCCAAAATGCTGGGATTACAGATGTGAGTCACCATGCCTGGCTGAAAATTCATTTCTTTATTTTCTGGAGTTATTGTCTTTTTTTTTTTTCTCATTTGGAATTTATTAGAATATTTGGCTTCCAGTTTCTCTTTCTCTTTTTTTTAAGAGCCTGGGTCTCGCTCTGTTGGGCTGGAGTACCATGGCATTCTCGTGACTCACTGCAGCCTCAACCTCCTGGGCTCAAATGAGCCTCCCACTTCAATGCCTCCTGAGTAGCTAGGACTACAGGTGCATTCCACCACACCTGGCTAACTGTTACATTTTTTGTAGAGATGGGGTCTCTCGCTATGTTGCCCAGGTTGGTCTTGAACTCCTGAGCTCTAATAATCCTCTTGCCTGGACTTCCCTAAGTGCTGAGATTATAGGTGTGAGTTACCTCGCCCAGCCAGCCTTCTGGTCCCTTGATACATTTTTTTCATTTGTCGGATCTACTGGATGAGCTGCTTTGTTTTCTTGGAGATTTCCTTCCTGGAATTTTCCATCTTCCTTCTCTAGTCTGGTTGGCCCGGTTCTTGGGTGTGCTGTAGAGCCATTGTTCTTCAAACTCCCTTTGCCTCTCTGCTGTGTGTCTGATTCCCTTGCCTTCCCGTTTCCTGTTTTACTGCCTCCTTTCTGTGGAGCACATCCTGCAGTGACTTTCTGTGAAAGGGTACGGCAACGTTTTTGGGGCCTAGTATGCCTGAAAAATACTTTTGTTCTACCTTCACACTTGAGTGCTATTTGGGAAATACTTTCCTTTTCCCTCTAGGAATTTTGTTTTTCTTTTTTGATGAAGTCTTGCTCTGTCACCCAGGCAGGAGTGCAATGGTGTGATCTCCGCTCACTGCAAACTCCGCCTCCCGGGTTCAAGTGATTCTCCCGCCTCAGCCTCCTGAGTAGCTGGGATTACAGGTGTGAGTCACTGCATCCGGCCTTCCCTCTAGGATTCCGAAAGAATTGCAACATCACCTTCCATATTCCACTGTTACTTTTCAGGAATATGATGCCATTTTGAGTCCTGATCTTTGTGTATGAACCTCCCCCCACCCCCTTTCTTTCCTTTTCTTTCTTTCTTTTTTTTTTTTTTTGAGATGGCATCTCACTCTGTAGCCCAAGCTGGAGTGCAGTGGCATGATCTCAGCTCATTGCAACCTTTGCCTCCTGGGTTCTAGAGATCCTCCTGCCTCAGCCTCCTGAGTAGTGGGGACTACAGTCCAACGCCACTATGCTTGGTTAAGCAAATGATTTTTTTTTTTCTGAGAGGGAGTCTCGCTCTGTTGCCCAGGCTGGAGTGCAGTGGCGCGATCTAGGCTTACCACAACCTCCGCCTCCTGGGTTCAAGCGATTCTTCTGCTTCAGCCTCCCCAAGTAGCTGGGATTACAGGCACCCGCCACCACGCCCAGCCAATTTTTTTTGTATTTTTAGTAGAGATGCGGTTTCGCCATGTGGGCCAGGCTAGTCTCAAACTCCTGACCTCAGGTGATCCACCCGCCCAGGCCTCCCAGAGTGCTGGGATTACAGGCGTGAGTGAGCCACCACGCCCAGCTTCAACTTATTTTTAAGTGAAAGTTTCCCAACAGTGAAAGTTGCCAATTTTCCCTGGACAACCAACTGGAGAAAGGATTCTCATATTGTTTTGTAATCTGATGTTTAAAAATGTAACACTACACTGTGGAGTCTTATGCAGGCTGGGCGCAGTGGCTCACTCCTGTGATCCCAGCACTTTGGGAAGCCGAGGCAGGCTGATCACCTGAGGTCAGGAGTTTGAGACCAGCCTGACCAACATGGTGAAACCCCGTCTCTACTGAAAATACCAAAAAAATTGACTGGGCGTGGTGGCGAGTGCCTGTAATCCCAGCGACTTGGGGAGGCTGAAGCAGGATAATTGCTTGAACTCGGGAGGCGGAGGTTGCAGTGAGCCAAGATTATGCCACTGCACTCCAGTCTGGGAGACAGAGACTCCATCTCAAAAAAAAAATAAATAAATAAATAAAAAAGGAACACAGACCATGCGGAAAACAAAATGGTAAAGGTCTGGTCTGGTCCGAGAGGTGAGGGGCTGTATCAGTGCAGCCCACCCCCACCCAACTGATCTGGAGGGGTGACCTTTTTACTGCATGCAAAGGGCAGAAAAGTGTGGTGAAGGTGGACAGAACACAAAAGTCAGAACCCGGCATATCTGAGCTGGCAGAATGGCTGTAGCTGGTGGGAGGGGATGTGGGGAGGTGGGATCCTTCAGGTCCCTGAAGGCCAGTCATGAGGTCTTGGAATTTTAAACTGAGGAATGAGGAGGCAGTGGAGGGTTTAAGTGGAAGGAGTAATTGAAATTGAGGGACGTTTCACAGAACTGGTCTGGACTCTTAAAAAAATGTCAATGGTATGCAAGGCAGAGGAAGGCCGAGAACCGTTCCTGATTTTAAAAGAGACTGGAAAAATGCTACCGCTAAAGGCAATGTGTGGCTCTTGATTGGATCTTGGGATCAGGGAAGAAATTGCTCCAAAGAACATCATGGGGACAATTGAGAAAACTGGAATATGGACTGTACATTAGCGGATAGTATCAGATCACTGTTAGGTTTTATGAAGTGGATAACTGTGTGGTTGTGTAAGAGAATGTCCTTGTTCTTAGGAAATAAGAATACTGAAATGTTTACAGGCAAGGGACATAGAGTCTACGACTTGTCCTCGGAATGGTTCAGGAAAAGAAAAAATACATATATGGGAGACGATGGTACATCAAGTATTACATCAAAAAAGACAGCGAAGTGGGGCACGGGGTTCATGCCTGTAATCCCAGCACTTTGGGAGGCTAAGGTGGGTGGATCACCTGAGGTCAGGAGTTAAAGACCAGCCTGGCCAACGTGGCGAAACCCCATCTCTACTAAAAATACAAAAATTAGCTGGGTGTGGTGGAGGGCACCTGTAATCCCAGCTACTTGGGAGGCTGAGGCAGGAATATTGCTTGAACCCAGGAGGTTGCAGTGAGCCAAGATCGTTCCACTGCACTTTAGCCTGGGAGACAGGATGAGACTCCATCTCAAAGACAATGAAAAAATAAGACAGTGAGAGAGCAGACAGTTGTTGGATCTGGTGAAGGTCATAGGGCAATTCGTTGTACTATTTCTTTTTTTTTTTTTGAGACAGT
>NW_012122690.1:0-3030 GCF_000951035.1 Colobus angolensis palliatus
TAGCCAGGATGGTCTCGATCTCCTGACCTCATGATCCGCCCGTCTCGGCCTCCCAAAGTGCTGGGATTACAGGCTTGAGCCACCGCACCCGGCCAAAAAAGTTATTTTTAATAAAAATGTTTTTCAGGAGAACATGAAACAGACTTATAATTATGTAAGTTAATAAATACATATTTTAAAATTCTTTCATTTTTATTTTGAGTATGCTAAATATTGATAGATATAACCCATATAAACAAAAGTTCTTTGGGATCCTCGATAATCATTAAGAGTGGAAAGTGATCCTGAGACTGAAGGCTGGAGAACAGGACTGCTCTACAGCATCATTTTAATGGCTACATAGTGTCCCTTTGTGTGGCTCTTCCCTAATTTGTTTACCGCATTTCCTGATTGATGGACCTGCAAGTTCTTTCCAACCTTTCACTATCATAAAAACGCTGCACATTCAGTACTCACGTAAAGTGAAAACTTCTTTAAATGAGAGAAAACAGAAATCAGTTGGTAGTGTGAGTTGTCACAATGAGTGTATGATTACTCAAGTTAAACAAAATGTATTACAGCATGTGAACAAATAAAGTTGAAAAAAAGATGTATATCAAATACGCCTTATATGTATGTATATATAGCATATTTCTATATCGAGAGAGAGAGACAAACTCTGTAAAGAGCACTTTCTTTTCTGCTGCCCATGAAGTGTTTACAAAATGTGTTCATATTCTAGACCAGTGCTACTGACAGTGTAAAACATTTCGTTACCATAACAGAAATTGAGAGGAAGCGTTTAGAAATGTTTAAGCAATTTGACAGAGAAACTTTATTTTTATTGAATATAATTTAAAAATTGAGGCTTGTAAAAATAATCGAGTACTAAAAAATGCTGCACACATATTTTTTAAATACACTTGGGAATATTTCTGTAGGATGGATTCCTAAAGTGGAATTGCTAGGTCAGTAGACATACACCTTTAAATATTAATAGAAATTGCCAACTTGCCTCGTTTACATCTTACCAAGAGGGTATTTGAGCAGCTGCTCTCTCACACCTTTGGCAATACTGATGATTATTACTCTTTTAAATCTTTTCCAATTAGTAGGTTAAAATATATTTTTTGCCTTCTATGAATTGCTTATTCATATCTCCCTCCCTCCCTCCCTTCTTTCTTTCTCTTTCTTTCTCTCTCTCTCTCTTTCTTTCTTTCTGACAGAGTTTCGCTCTGCTGCCCAGGCTGGAGTGCAGTGGGGCGATCTCGGCTCACTGCAAGCTCCGCCTCCTGGGTTCACACCATTCACATCACCATTCACCGGCCTCAGCTTCCCGAGTAGCTGGGACTACAGACGCCTGCCACCATACCTGGCTAATTTTCTTTTTGTATTTTTAGTAGAGACGGGGTTTCACTGTGTTAGCCAGGATGCTCTTGATCTCCTGACCTCTTGATCTGCCCACCTCCGCCTCCCAAAGTGCTAGGATTACAGATGTAAGCCACCACACCCCACCTTTTCTCCCTTTCCTTCCTTCCTTCCTTCCTTCCTTCCTTCCTTCCTTCCTTCCTTCCTTCCTTCCTTTCTTTCTCTCTCTCTCTCTCTCTCTTTCTTTCATCTTGTTCTGTCACCCAGGCTGGAGGGCAGTAATGTGATCTTGCCCACTGCAACCTCCGCCTCCTGGGTTCAAGCAATTCTCCTGTCTTAGCCTCCCAAGTAGCTGGGACTACAGGCACATGCCATCACGCCCAGCTAATTTTTGTATTTTTAGTAGAGACGAGGTTAGGTTTCACCATATTGGTCAGGCTGGTCTCGAACTCTTGACCTCAGGTGATCCACCCACCTCGGCCTCCCAAAGTGCTGGGATTTACAGGCATGAGCCACCACGCCCAGCCTCTTCCTTCCTTCCTTCCTTCCTTCCTTCCTTCCTTCCTTCCTTCCTTTCTTTCTTTGAGACAGGATTTTTCTCCATTTCCCAGGTTGGAGTGCAGTGGAGTGATCATAGCTCACTACAGCCTCCAGTTCCTGGGCTCAAGCAATGCTCCCACCTCAGCCTCCCAAGTAGCTGGGACTTCAGGGCAAGCCACCATGCCCGGTTAATTTTTCTTGTTTTTTCTTTTCTTTTCTTTTTTCTTCACTTTGTAGAAACAGGGTCTCAGGGTCTCACTATGTTGCCCAGACTGGTCTCAAACTCCTGGGCTTAAGCGATCCTCCTGCCTTAGCCTCCCAAAGTGTTGGGATTTCAGGCGTGAGCCACGGCACCTGGCCCCAGTCCCATTTTTCTTTTTCTTTTCTTTTCTTTTTTTTTTTGTTGAGACAGAGTTTCAATCTTGTTGCCCAGGCTGGAGTGCAATGGCACAATCTCGGCTCACCATAACCTCTGCCTCCCGGGTTCAAGTGATTCTCCTGCCTCAGCCTCCCGAGTAGCTGGGATTCCAGGCATGTGCCACCATACCCAGCTAATTTTGTATTTTTAGTAGAGATGGGGTTTCTCCATGTTGGTCAGGATGGTCTCGAACTCCTGACCTCAGGTGATCTGCCAGCCTCGGCCTCCCAAAGTGCTGGGATTATAGGGGATAAATATTCTTAATGTGATTAATCATATATTGCATTTCTTCATGTAACAGTGTATCATATAAATAGTTTTCTCTTATTAAATATTACTCTGCATCTCTGGTCCTCAGTGTATGGTCTGGGGGCCTCTGGAGATCCCTGAGACCATTTTATGCAGTCCACTGGGTCAAAAGTATTTTCCTAATAATAAGACATTATCTGCCATTTCACTCTCCTTCTCTCTCTCGAGTGTATAGTGGGGTTTTCCAAAGGCTGCATAATGTGTGCTATGCAAAGCCAGCCAGCTGTCTTCTAATAAGCCAGACTAATATTAAAAAGATTTGCAAAAGTGTAAAATGATACCATTCTTCTCATTAACTTTTTTGTCTTAAAAAAAGTTATTTTTTATTTTATTTTATTTTTTTTGAGACGGAGTCTCGCTCTGTCGCCCAGGCTGGAGTGCAGTGGCCGGATCTCAGCTCACTGCAAGCTCCGCCT
>NW_012122691.1:0-1033 GCF_000951035.1 Colobus angolensis palliatus
AAAAAAAAAAAAAAAAGAATTTTAATTCCTGGGCCAGGGAAAATAAATAAAATATACTTATAGTTTGGGACACATATTGCCACATGCATTCTAAAATGTCTGCTACAAATTGCAGTGTGACCAACTCATGAGGATAACTACTTCACACTACCACCAGTATTAGATGAGTTACTTTAAGACTGTTAATTTAATCTTTTTAAGCGTTTCGAACAGGACTTCTGTGAGAGCTGTCAATGGGAAAATTTTTTCTTTCTTTTTGGATTTTTTGGAATTATCAGGTTTGTACCCGTACCTGCTTTGTACCCGTACCCCGTGAAGTTGAAGTGGAAGCATTTTTAAAATAAAACATCCCAGGGGCTCTTGACAATATATAATGTATCATCTACTTTGGGGCTCCTTATCCTCAAATATTTTAGTTCTTCTGCATTTAAAGATGACCTTTCTATGTTTACTGTAAGGAATTTCCTTTGAAGATTTTAATTTAGCCAAGATAGTTTGCAGTCAAGCTGCTATGAAGTGTAGGGACATAACTGAAGTCAGGGTTTCCCAAGCACTGTCTCCTGGCAATTTTCAAGGCACTTTGTATATGTTATAGAACACAGCTCTTTCCAGCCCTTCTCACATTCTTTCCTTAGTCTTCCATTTGGAAGGTCCTGCTCCCAGGAGACGTTAACTGAAAGCCCTGAGACACAGCAGAGAGCGCAGGGGTGCTGAGTATGCACGCAGTGCTTGTCGCCTAATACATTGATAGCTTTTACGCTTACGAAGACAACTGTGATGCCTCAAGTTCAATTTTCAATGTATTTACCTGCCTGTGATATTGACAGGAATCCCTAGGTGATAGGTACAGACGTTCCTGTTTCATTTCTGACTTGTTGGTGTCAAATGAATGTGCCCGTGAATGGGACTGTCATGGGAAAAAGTGACTCAAAGATAGTATTTCGGCCGGGCGCGGTGGCTCAAGCCTGTAATCCCAGCACTTTGGGAGGCCGAGACGGGCGGATCACGAGGTCAGGAGATCGAGACAATCCTG
>NW_012122692.1:0-1027 GCF_000951035.1 Colobus angolensis palliatus
TACAGGCGCCCGCCACCTCGCCCGGCTAGTTTTTTTTGTATTTTTTAGTAGAGACGGGGTTTCACCGTGTTAGCCAGGATGGTCTCGATCCCCTGACCTCGTGACCCGCCCGTCTCGGCCTCCCAAAGTGCTGGGATTACAGGCTTGAGCCACCGCGCCCGGCCTGCTTCCTCACTTTAAATGAGGACCCTGTCACACACACATACACACAGAAGTTTGAGAACCACTGATGTAAACAAACAAAATACATCATCATTGTAAAGGTTTTATTTAAAATTTCATTTTACTTCACAAGTGGCGTAACTATCATTAAATACTGTCGGGTACTTACATAAAGCAAGGTCTAGATTTTTCTAAATATCTTTAGGGCAAAAAGCTTTGCACAAAAAATGATTATAATTAATTGTGGTTATAATGACGGTTGAGATAAATTTTTATACAAATAGGTAAGTTTAGTAGCTTCAAATCTAATGAAGCCATTTATAATGAATACCATCTAATTCAGCTGCTAAATTCAATTCAAGGAATTTAAAAAAGACAATATTCCTGGTTTTTTACCATTAACACATGTGCAGGCAAGATACTAGTTAAAAGCATTTCAGAACTATACCCAGTTTTAAAGACTTGATCGCAATATTACAAAAAAAAAAATTTTTTTTTTCCAGACAGTAAAAGCTGAATTGTCTAGATGAATGCATACAATTTAATCAGGCATGCATTCTGGAGAAGATTTACTTTTTTGTGTTTTTGGCTGACTGAATTCCTAACACCAACACAATACACATTGAGCTATGTACCCAATAATGTACTATTACTACCTACTATATTATGAAATGAAGAAAGCCTCATAACTACAAATGAACACGTTTTTATTCCTTCATATGTAAAATACTTTTTTTGAGACAGTCTCATTCTGTCGCCCAGGCTGGAGTGCAGTGGCACGATCTCGGCTCACTTCAAGTTCCACCTCCGGGGTTCACGCTACTGTCCTGCCTCAGCCTCCCAAGTATCTGGGACTACAGGCGCC
>NW_012122693.1:0-1179 GCF_000951035.1 Colobus angolensis palliatus
GTTAGCCAGGATGGTCTCAATCTGCTGACCTCGTGATCCGCCCGTCTTGGCCTCCAAAAGTGCTGGGATTACAGGCTTGAGCCACCGCGCCCGGCCTGTGTCTTCAATTTCTATCTCTGATTTTAAAGTATTCTTCTAGCCTCATTTAACAATATATATGCAAAGGCCTAATTTTTAAAAAGATTTTTGTGACACATTTTAAAGAATTTTTTCTAAGGAAAAAATGATGTCTGCAAACATTCATTTATAAGACTGTACAATGAGAAATCTGTGTGAAAAAAATTGAAATGCCAAAATGTTTAGAAAGAAGAATATTTGAGAAATTAGAATTCCAGCAATTTAAGTGGAAAAAGTGTATCCTGGACAGGTGCAATGGCTCACGCCTGTAATCCAAAAACTTTGGAAAGCCAAGGCAGGAGGATCAGTTGAAGCCAGGAGTTTGATACCAGCCTGGGCAACATAGTGAGATCCTGTCTACCAAAAAAAAAAATACATTCTAAAACTGTAGATAACAGTCTGATAACAAATAGGAGCTAAGCTGTTAATGATTGTTTTTGTTTTTAAAAAAGGATTAGTTGTTGATTGCGCCACTCCAAATGCTTTTCATTTTCTACTTTTGTCTTTTCTCCCCTAATTGTAATAAGGAATAAAACATACTATGGTGTGTATGTATGTGCGTGTGCGTTGTGGGGAAAACCTGGCCTCTGTCTTACTGCTCCTGGTCTATACATTCTTTTTGATTTTCATAGCTGAAACTAATCTTTTCCTTCTCTTCCACATTTTGACATTCTTTGTAACTTGTTTGTAGTGCTTAAATTTTGATTTGTATGGTGGTGTGTTTATATCTTGTTTCTCCTACAAGACTTCAGGTTCATTGAGGACACAGTCTGTATCTCAGTCTTTATCTCTCATGCATGTAGAATTTTGTTTTTTAAATTTGTCTCTTCAGATGTAGTGGCACACGCCTGTAATCCCAGCACTTTGGGAGGTGGAGGCAGGCGGATCACCTGAGGTCAGGAGTTCAGGACCAGCCTGGCCAACATGGCGAAACCGTCTCTACTAAAAATACAAAAAGTAGCCGGGTATGGTAGCACATGCCTATAATCCCAGCTACTCGGAGGCTGAGGCAGGAGAATCACTTGAACCTGGGAGGCAGAGGTTGCAGTGAGCCAAGATTGC
>NW_012122694.1:0-1139 GCF_000951035.1 Colobus angolensis palliatus
TTTATTTCTTTCTCCTGCCTGATTGCCCTGGCCAGAACTTCCAACACTATGTTGAATAGGAGTGGTGAGAGAGGGCATCCCTGTCTTGTGCTGGTTTTCAAAGGGAATGCTTCCAGTTTTCGCGCATACAGGATGATATTGGCTGTGGGTTTGTCATAAATAGCTCTTATTATTTTGCAATACATCCCATCAATACCTAGTTTATTGAGAGTTTTTAGCATGAAGGGCTGTTGAATTTTGTCAGACGCCTTTTCTGCATCTATTGAGATAATCATGTGGTTTTTGTTTTTGGTTCTGTTTATATGCTGGATTATGTTTATTGATTTGTGTATGTTGAACCAGCCTTGCATCCCAGGGATGAAGCCAACTTGATCTTGGTGGATAAGCTTTTCAATGTGCTGCTGGATTCGGTTTGTCAGTATTTTATGAAGGATTTTTGCATTGATGTTAATCAGGGATATTGGTCTAAAATTCTCTTTTTTTTGTTGTGTCTCTGCCAGGCTTTGGTATTAGGATGATGCTGGCCTCATAAAATGAGTTAGGGAGGATTTCCTCCTTTTCTATTGATTGGAATAGTTTCAGAAGGAATGCTCCCAAGTCCTCTTTGTACCTCTGGTAGAATTCGGCTGTGAATCATCTGGTCCTGGACTTTTTTTGCTTGGTAGGCCATTAATTATTGCCTCAATTTCAGAGCCTGTTATTGGTCTATTCAGGGATTCAACTTCTTCCTGGTTCAGTCTTGGGAGGGTATAGTGTCCAGGAATTTAGCCATTTCTTCTAGATTTTCTGGTTTATTTGTGTAGAGGTGTTTACAGTATTCCCTGAGGGTAGATTTGTATT
Source organism: Colobus angolensis palliatus (assembly GCF_000951035.1). NCBI lineage: Eukaryota > Metazoa > Chordata > Mammalia > Primates > Cercopithecidae > Colobus > Colobus angolensis. The sequence continues at coordinate 841 of NW_012122694.1, forward strand.
TCTGTGGGATTGGTGGTGAGATCCCCTTTATCATTTTTTATTGTGTCTATTTGATTTTTCTCTCTTTTCTTCTTTATTAGTCTTGCTAGCGGTCTAACAATTTTGTTTTTCTTTTCAAAAAATCAGCTTCTGGATTCATTGATTTTTTGAAGGGTTTTTTTTATGTCTCTATTGCCTTCAGTTCTGCTCTGATCTTAGTTATTTTTTGCCTTCTGCTAGCTTTTGAATGTGTTTGCTCTTGCTTCTCTAGTTCTTTTAATTGTGATGTTAAGGTGTCAATTTTAGATCTTTCCTGCTTT
>NW_012122695.1:0-1372 GCF_000951035.1 Colobus angolensis palliatus
ACTTTCCAAGAAAGCTTCTTTCCAGGTTTTGTCTGAGGCTATTTCCCTTTTCATCATCGGCATAAACATGCTCCCGAATATAACTTGGTACCTGTTTCTCCAACAGGGTTTCCCTGACGCTGTATGAGAAGAGAGGTATAACACTGTGAGTAGAATGCACACGTCACAAAGCAGTTCCCCGGAAAGCTTCTCTTCAGTTTCGGTCTGAACATATTTCCTTTTACACCGTAAGCCTCAAAGTGCTCCCAAATGTCCCATCACACACTAAGCATACACAGGTTTTTAAAACTATTCAACGTAAGGAGAGACTTAACTAAGTGAGAGGAATTAAGACGTCACAAAGTAGTTTCACGGAAAGCTTCCTTCTGGATTTTACCTGAGGATATTTCTTTCTCCATGTTCTAAGGATCGTTTCCAAGTGTCCTTCCTCAGATTCCACAAAAGCAGTGATTTCAATCTGCACAATCCAAAGAACGGTTTAAATATACGATATGAATACACACATCACAAAGTAGTTCCTCAGAAAGTTACTCTGCAGGTTTCATCGGAAGATGTATCCTTGCTCAGCACAAGCCTCCAGGAGTCACTAAATATCCCTTCACAGATTCTTCAAAGACAGAATTTTGAAACTGGGCAACATATAGTAAGCATAAATTCTGTGAAGTGAATGCCCATATCAGAGAGCAGATTCTTGGAACACTTCTTTCTCGATTTTATTGCAGTATATTTCACTATTAGCCATAGTACTCAGTGTGCTCCGAAATATCACTTTTTCAGTTACACAGGAACAGTGTTTAAACACTGCCTTGTAAGAAAAGAGGTATAACTCCCTGAGCGGAATGCATACATCAAAAACATTTCTCAGAAAGCTTCCATCCAGTTTTTATCTGAAGATATCTCCTTTTTCACCTTAGACCTGAATGTCCTCCTGAATGTCCCTTAGCAGATTCGTGTATGACGGAGTTTCCAAACTGGGTAATATAAGAAAGGTTTGAACTATGTGAGATGAATAGATATATCTAACATGAAGCAGTTTCACAGAAATCTTCTTTCCAGTTTTGGCTGAGGATATTTCCTTTTTCACCATAGCCGTCTCTATACTCCCGAATGTCTCTTGGTAGCTCTTTCTCCAAAAGAGATACCGGAATCCTCTGGGAGAATAAAGGTATATTTCTGTGAGTGGAATGCACACATCACAAATTAGCTCCTCAGAAAGCTTCTCTCCAATTTCTATCCAAAGATGTTACCTTTCTCACTGCAACACTCAAATTGCTCCTGAATATCCCTTCGCAGTCTAAAGAAAAACAGTGTTATGATACTGCTCAGTGAAAAGAGAAGCTTAACTGTGTGAGTGGAATTCACGTGACACAGA
>NW_012122696.1:0-1191 GCF_000951035.1 Colobus angolensis palliatus
TTTTTTTTGAGATGGAGTTTCGCTCTTGTTGCCCAGGCTGGAGTTCAGTGGCGCAATCTCGGCTCACTGCAATCTTCACCTCCCAGGTCTCCAGGTTCAAGTGATTTTCCTGCCTCAGCCTCCTGAGTAGCCGGGATTACAGGCGCTTGCCAACACGGCTGGCTAATTTTGTATATTTTTAGTAGAGATGGGGTTTTACCGTGTTGGGCTGACCTCAGGTGATCCACCCATCTTTCCTCCCAAAGTGCTGGGATTACAAGCATGAGCCACCATGCCTGGCCTCAGCTAATTTAAAAAAATTTTTTTTTGCAGGCCAGGCACAGTGGCTCATACCTATAATCCCGGCGGTTTGGGAGGTAAAGGTGGGAGGATTGCTTGAACCCAGGAGTTTGAGGCCAGTCTGAGCAACATAACAAGACCCTCTTGTCTATAAGAAATAATAGAATTAGTCAGGCATGGTGTCACGCATTTGTGGTCCCAGCTACTTGGGAAGCTGAGGAGGGAAGACCAGTTGAGCCTGGGTGGTTGAGGCTATAGTGAGCCGTGATTGTGCCACTGCATTCCAGCCAGGGTGGCAAAGCAAGAAAGACCCTAGCTCAAAAACAAAAAACAAATTTTTTGTAGGGACGAGGTCTTGGTATTTTGCCGAGGCTGGTCTTAAACTCCTGGCCTCAAGCAATCTCCCCGCCTCAGCCTTTCTAAGTGGTTATTATTTTCACTACTATGGAGTGGGAGGCATGAGGCACATATAACCATCTACCTTACAAGTATATTGTGGGGATCAAAAAAGATAATGTATGTGAGAGTATTTCACTATCATCAGCAAAGTGATAAATAATTCAAAGTATTGCTATTATTATCACTACATTAACAAAATTTGGTTTACCACCAAGGAATAAGAATAGGAGGGGAAGGCCAGGTATGGTGGCTCATGCCTGTAATCCCAGCACTTTGGGAGGCCGAGGTGGGCAGATCACTTGAGGTCAGGAGTTCAAGATCAGCCTGGCCAACATGGTGAAACCCTGTCTCTACTAAAAATACAAAAAAATTAGCCGGGCATTGTGGCGTGTGCCTGTAATCCCAGCTACTCAGGAGACTGAGGCTGCAGAATTGCTTGAACCTGGGAGGCAGAGGTTGCAGTGAGCCGAGATCATGCCACTGCACTCCAGCCTGGGCAACAGAGCAAGACTC
>NW_012122697.1:0-1130 GCF_000951035.1 Colobus angolensis palliatus
ATTCTCCTGCCTCAGCCTCCCAAGTAGCTGGGACTACAGGCACCCGCCACCATGCCCGGCTAATTTTTTGTATTTTTAGTAGAGATGGGGTTTCACTGAGTTAGCCAGGATGGTCTCAATCTCCTGACCTTGTGATCTGCCCGCCTCAGCCTCCCAAAGTGCTAGGATTACAGGCCTGAGCCACTGCGCCTGGCCCATTTTTATGGTTATTTCTTGATGATATGCTAAGCAAGGGGTGGATTATTCACGTCTCTCCTTTTTAGACCATACACAGTAACTTCCTGACACTGCCGTGGCACTGGTAAACTGTCATGGCACTGGTAGGAGTGCAGCAGTGAGGACAACCAGAGGTCGCTCTAGTGGCCATGTTGGTTTTGGTGGGTTTTAGTCGGCTTCCGTACTGCAACCTGTTTTATCAGCAAGGTCTTTATGACCTGTATCTTGTATCACCTATCTTATCCTGTGACTTAGAATGTCTTAACCCTCTGGGAATGCAGCCCAGTAGGTCTCAGCCTCATTTTACCCAGCTCCTGTTCTAGATAGAGTTGCTCTGGTTCATGCACCTCTGACACCAGCATTTTGGGAGGCCAAGGCAGGCGGATCACTTGAGGTCAGGCGTTCGAGACCAGCCTGGCCAACATGTTAAAACCTCATCTCTACTAAAAATACGAAAGTTAGCTGGGCATTTGTGGCATCCACCCATAATCCCAGCTACTCAGGAGGCTGAGGCTAGAGAATCTCTTGAACCCAGGAGGCAGAGGTTGCAGTCAGCCAAGATGGTGCCACTGCACTCCAGCCTGGGCGACAGAACGAGACTCTGTCTCAGAAGGAAAAAAGAGGTCGGGCACGGTGGCTCGCGCCTGTAATCCCAGCACTTTGGGAGGCTGAGGCAGGTGGATCACAGGGTCAGGAGTTCGAAACCAGCCTGGCCAAGATGGTGAAACCACGTCTCTACTGAAAATACAAAAATTAGCCAGGCTTGGTGGCAGGCGCCTATAGTCCCAGCTGCTCAGGAGGCTGAGGTGGGAGAATCGATTGAACCCAGGAGGCAGAGGTTGCAGTGAGCCAAGATCATGCCACTGCACTCCAGCCTGGGCAACAGAGGGAGACTCCGTCTCAAAAAATAAAGA
>NW_012122698.1:0-332 GCF_000951035.1 Colobus angolensis palliatus
ATGTTTCAATTTAAAATAATCTAAAACAACACATTCCAATTCAAAAAAATCTGAAGCCAGAATGTATTATGTATGTTATATATGATGGGTTTGATTTCAAAGATGGCTACAAAAGGCTTTCTCACACATTATACACCTGAAGGCTATGCTTATTTTTAGAATTTTTTCATCCGTTTAAATTTTCTTCAGAATACAGCCTCCCACTCCCCACCTCTGCTAATAGCTATATACTATAAGGTAGTTGTCTGTTTTACAGATTGGAAACCCTGCATGGAGACAGAGCTTGCCAAGGACCCTTAGGAATGGATCTAATATTGGAAGTTCACATTGTC
>NW_012122698.1:382-2451 GCF_000951035.1 Colobus angolensis palliatus
GTATTTCTGGAAGGATAAATAAGAAACTGATCCAAACGGTTTTTTTCTCCAGGGAAGGCAATAGGATGGAGCACACAAGTGAGAAAACAACCCTTAATTTTCACTGTGCATCCTTTTGTACTTTTGAATTTTGAACTATGCACACATATTATTTATTCAAAAATAAATGCAAATGTATTTACAGTTTCTTGTTTAGGCTTGAGATAGCCTAATCTGGATGCTCTGGAATCGTGTGTCTTTCCAGTCATCAGAGAAACGTAGCGACCCAGTTGCAAGCGTCGCTAATACCATGTAAATACCACTTAATTAAGCAGAGAAAGCCTCTTTTTCTGTATCTTTTGATTTCTAGGATGATGAATTTTTCTAAATAATCTTAGCCTCTTGTACCACCCTTTGCTACTGAATGATTAACAGCAGGTGTTCCACTTTTCTCAATCAAGAGGAGACAATGAAAAGCACTGAGGAAGAGAAAATGAGACACAGAGAGAGAGAGAGCGAGAAGGCAGAGAAGAGAGAGAAGAGAAGGTTGTGGGGATAGTCTTTTTAATTCCCCCACTTCAGTATGAAGCAGTAGCATCTTGGGTAAGTGTGCGTGTTCTCCAGACTCAAACCCTCCCTTTGGCGAGCAGTTCTGATGCTTATTGGGCACCTTGCATGGAGAACAAGAACTCATCAGGCACGTTTACCTTTATCAGTAATAACAGTGATAAGTTGATTTCCCATCTGCCTGATGCTTTAGTCTTACTTGTCAACTGATTCAGAACTTAGGGTAGGGGGAAGAGGGGTGTTATCGACTGAATGCTTTCAAATCCCCAACACCACCTAGACAACCAGCTAAGACAGTAATGAAAAGGTTTGATGAATGAATGAATGATGATGAATGATGATGAATGATGAAAAGGCACGTTTGAAAAGGTCATAAATTCAGACTCTGCCTCTTCCCTAACACATCCTAGGGCTACTTTCCAGCTTCATCTCATCCTTTGAGAAATGCTGTCCTATCCAAAACTCAGCCTAGAGCCCAGCCCTTAATCTGATTCTTTCACTAGGTGTCTTGGAGGTTCGTCATCTGTACACGCCTACTCCTAAATGCAGAAAACAGACAAATACCATTTATCTCCCCTTTCCCCTTTGATATGCCTTGTATTGGGCAAAATCTAATTTTACTTTATCCATTACCTCTGCCAAGAGGCATGATCTTCAAATCCTACTGTTCCCATTTTACCTTCCCTGTGGCTATCTTCCCATTCAGAAAGAAACGAGAACTTAAAGCCCTAGTTAACTCTTAACAAAGCTTCCAAATTCCTCTGCCTTTGTTTCTTACCTTCTCCTGGATCCCTTCATCATCACCAGCAAAGTACAAAATAGGGACATTGAGCTCAGAGGCAGCTACCCACTGAAGGACGGCTTGGAGTTGCTTGTTCTGAACTGTATCCGTTAGGTTGTGATTGCTGACAATCACCTTGGGTGCTGCACACTCTTCAGGAGGCTGACCTGATATACCTCTCATTTCATTATGGATAGCTTGATAGGCATTCTGCAGGAGAGCTTCTGCTGACCCTGTGCCCTTGACTGGCAAACACTCATATAAACTATCTGGGAAGGCCGAAGTTAGCCTACTGGCATCTCCAGACTTGTCATCTCCCAGCTTGTCATCTCCCAGCTCTGCCAAAGAAGAATCACAGGACTTAGCAATGATGACACACAGCTTCACCACTGAGTTCATCAGATGTTCTACCATCTGCCCACTCATGTGGCCATCTATCTGGTTGACAACCATCTTGGTCAGCCCAGAAAGGGCACCAGGGGTCTCATCATCTTCACATAGTTTAGGGGGAGAAGGGGCTAAAGGTCTTTCACACAACTTCCTATCTTCCTTAACTGGCTGTTCCGGCACCTTGGGTTCAGAGCTCTGGTCACGCTTGAAAATGGTCTCACTAAGTAAGTTCCAGATGAAATTGAAGAAAACACTCCTTAGGTCCTTCTTTTCTGCTTGTTCTTGGTCACCTACAATGGGAGCAGACTTAAGGCAGGATTCATCAGCAACTACAGGAGGCTCATTGGCAGGA
>NW_012122698.1:2501-5757 GCF_000951035.1 Colobus angolensis palliatus
GCTTCTGCTGACCCTGTGCCCTTGACTGGCAAACACTCATATAAACTATCTGGGAAGGCCGAAGTTAGCCTACTGGCATCTCCAGACTTGTCATCTCCCAGCTTGTCATCTCCCAGCTCTGCCAAAGAAGAATCACAGGACTTAGCAATGATGACACACAGCTTCACCACTGAGTTCATCAGATGTTCTACCATCTGCCCACTCATGTGGCCATCTATCTGGTTGACAACCATCTTGGTCAGCCCAGAAAGGGCACCAGGGGTCTCATCATCTTCACATAGTTTAGGGGGAGAAGGGGCTAAAGGTCTTTCACACAACTTCCTATCTTCCTTAACTGGCTGTTCCGGCACCTTGGGTTCAGAGCTCTGGTCACGCTTGAAAATGGTCTCACTAAGTAAGTTCCAGATGAAATTGAAGAAAACACTCCTTAGGTCCTTCTTTTCTGCTTGTTCTTGGTCACCTACAATGGGAGCAGACTTAAGGCAGGATTCATCAGCAACTACAGGAGGCTCATTGGCAGGAAAGTTGGTGGTGCCAGCAGCTTCAAGGAAGCTCTGTGCATCCCTTCTTCCTCCCTGGGCCAGGTGATATTGAATCAGAAGTAGGGCAGATACGATCAGGTCCTTGGCCCAGGAGTCTGAATCACATATAAAATTCTCAGATTTCTCTGGGGGATATGGAGGAGGGCTGAGGTTGCAAATATCTTCAGGGTACTCAAAGGAAATGTCTGGTGAAGGCTTACACTGTGTGTTGGGAGCTTCAAATGCTGCATGCTGGAAACCTACAGATTTACATTCTTTCTGTTGACTTTTATGCCACAAGGTCAGCCCCTCTTTGATAATGTGTTCACCCAGAGTTTTGGCACACGTCTCCTCCTCTGATTTGGGTTCAGAATACATTTGTTCTCTTAATTTAGTTTCAGATTTCATGGCAAAGTTCACATTTCGGTTTTTAGGATCACCCATTCCTTTCACAGAGATGAGGGAATAACTCTCAGCCGTGTCTTGGGCTTTCCTGACATGCTCAGGGACTTTCTTGACAAACATTACACTGTACAGCTTCCTTAGCATGGCATCCATGATATCTGCAGCCGTTTGGCTTCCATGAGTGAAGACAGTTCTTTTCACAGCTGAGACAAACTGTGTGTCAGTCATGAGGGTCCCTGTGATGCTGTGGAGGTTCCTCATGAAGGAGTCGATGAGATCCGAGACCACATCGTTTGCATGCTTGAGCAGAACCTTCTTCAGTAGGATGGTGACACGGGTTGTGTCTTTCACTTGGACCTTCAGTGTCTTCATGATGGAGACCATCATATCAGACACCACACTGTTAGCATAGGTCATGATCCCTTCACTAACAGAAGCTGTAAAGTCGTCAGGCCTTTCCTGCCCTGGAAACCTCTTTCTCTCCCGAGGAAAGAACCTTCCACCCTCTCTGGCATAATCTCCCTTACGAGATTCAAACAATTCCTTATAGAAGAAAGACTTCTTAGAAGCAGGCTTGTCCTCTGGACCCTGTCTTTCTTTGGCGCGCTCCTTGATCTTCAAAGTGGGCTTGTATTTCAAATTTGGGGGACTTTGTGATGATCCTGAGGCTCTGTCTCCAGAGCCAGGAGCCTTGCCTGGGGCAGCATTCCTGGAACACGCAGAGACAGTCTCATTCACAAGCTCTGATGCTACCTTACTGAGGCTTTTGGTGGGTGGGGGTTCATTCCCCATGTACAGTGACTGATGGACACATTTGTTGTCAGAGCCATCAAACTTCTCATTGATCTCTTTGCGGGCCATGGCTATGACTAGATTCGTGAGGCGGTTAGCATAGAAGGAAACTTCATCTACCGAAGTCCCATTGCCAAGTTGGGCCCTGGGGCCCTGGCAAGGATTCTCTTTGTGAGTTATCTCAAAATGCAATCTTTCTGGAGTGCCCTTGGTGGTGTTGTAATAGTCTACAGAGAAACCTTTGTGTGGGTCTCCTGAGTTGGACGTTTCCCCACCAAATGATTCTCCAGGTTTGAACCTAACATCTCGGAACTCTGCCGTACTTTTCTCCAGGTCTCTGCGGAGCCAGCTGAGCACTCTGACAGGATCCGTGGAGGTGTCCTGAAAAATAGACAAGGATTCATCTGAGTATAACCAAGTAAAGATATGGGATATTCAAGACAACCTCAAAGTTCAGTTACACATGTTGTCAGCCCTCTCAAGATTTCTCCATCTTGGCAATAAAAGTAACCATTTGTCGAGTACTCACTGTGTATCAGACGTTGTTCCAAGCATTTTAAGACTATTATCTCATTTAATTAGTCTCATAATAAACCTGAGATTTAGCTCTTTTATTATCCTCATTTTACAGAGGAGGAAATTGAAGAACTGAGAGGTTAAGTTTGTAACTTATTTGAAATAATACAGCTAACCATTGATGGAGCAGAAATTCCAGCCCTGGCAGTCTGACTCCACAGCCCATACTCTCAGCTAGTGCGTTATATTGCTTCTAATGACATAAATCTTTAAGGTCTGATAGTCTGCTATTAGACCTCCAGCTCCATCCATGAACTTGTAGAGGACATGATCTCATTCTTTTTTAATGGCTGCATAGTATTCCATGGTGTATACGTACCACATCTTCTTTATCCAGTCGATCATTGATGGGCATTTAGGATGATTCATGAACAGAAAACCAAATACCACATGTTGATACTTATAATTGGGAGCTAAATGATGAGAACACATGGACACATAGAGGGGAACAACACCCACTGGGGCCTTTGGGAGAGTGGAGGGTGGGAGGAGGGAGAGGACAGGGAAAAATAACTAATGGGTACTAGGCTTAATACCTGGGTGATGAAATAATCTGTACAACTACCCCCATGATACAAGTTTACCTATGGAACAAACATGCACGTGTACTCCTGAACTTAAAAATTGAAAAACAGATCTGACAGTCATCAGCTAGATAGAAGAGTTAGCATTTGAACGGAATCAGATTTTTTTGTGTTTTAATATTAATTGCTATTTTCTATGGTTTACCTGTTTTTATTTAGATCTTATTACAAGTATAGTTTCCAAAAAATGAGAAAATTCAGGGAAAATTGTGCATCATTAATCACTTTGCCAGGTTGCACAAGCACTATCTGGATATGTTAAAGGGCTTCCAATGGACTGACATCATTTAAGTTAACAATCTGATTTATAATTCAGGAGTGAATATGTATGGGCAATTTATTCGTTTTGTGTGAATACAGATTCTTTGATGGACACTA
>NW_012122698.1:6427-11377 GCF_000951035.1 Colobus angolensis palliatus
AGCTACTATATGGGGTATTTTGTGCTTTAGCGGAAAACCACACATTATCTATAGCACACCCTTCCAGACGATCTGATTCTCATTCTCTTGGAGCTATTTTACAACTCTATTAACTGTAGATAACTGACATCAATGCAATATAATTTGTGTCTAGACACCGAAAAGGGGAGGGTCGACTGACTGCCTCTCCCACTGTAGCGAAGGTCAGTTTTGCCTCCAATGGCACATTCACTTCAATATCTCTAAGCTATATGTGTCTTTTGAACCTCACCAGTTCCTTGTTAATGCGTTAAATGAAATCTTTAACACATATTCATTTTTATATATGTATGGGAGTCATTATTTTACCCTTCTTTGAGAATTATCTTTTAACGGTTTTGGAAGTCTTCTGCCAAGATGCCCAATAGATCCACCTAACGGAGATAAACGTCCTCATGAGACAGGTGCACCAGGTGTGTCTTTTCTCAGCCCCCAGTGTGACAATAGAAGTTTGCAGACATTCGGTTTTTCTAGTTTTAATTTTCCTCTCTACTAATTTTGTTTTTGGTTCTCATTTCAGTTTGTTTATGGCCAGCTGGTGGCAGCAATGATTGGAAACTTGATTTTATTGTCTGACCATTTGGTAATCTCTTTTGTGGATTCATGATTTATAGAGTTATATCCTCTGTCGGGTGCGAGGCAACAGAAAATTTGTTTTGACAGTACTTTTTGTCCACCTTAAGTTCATCAGTTAAGACATTTGTGCTCACTTGGAAGGGGAAGTGCTCTTTGATATCTGGACAAGTGAGTTTCACGTTTCTGGTTTATTTTTGACACAACGTGTAGCTGAAAGTTTAGAATTGAAGCTATAAACTGTCTCTATCAGTGGCTGTATTGCTATGTGTCCGTAATTCAGAAAATGTGTCTGTAATTCAGAAAATGTTAGGTGTAAGCAGCAATGTCTTCCTCCAGAGAGTATTCATGTGTTATACTACGAACTCTCTTAAAGGATGTTTATTCTGATTGGTACATGCTCACACACACACACACACACACACACACACACACACAAACATACACTTATGTAAATTACATATTCTTGATATCCCTCAAAAATGAGGAAATCAAGCTCTTAATATTTAAAATATTCAAGGGGAACATGAAGAAAACAAGTATTTTTACAGAACCTACCTCAGAAACATTTTAGAAACCCAGGTTCACATAAATTAGGCAAATCTTTGGCAAATAATACTAGTTGAATAATTCTGGTTTAATAAAAACAGCTATGTCTCTTCTTATTTATCAGTGTTAAATATTATACAATTGTATGCTTTTATTTTACTTTGATATGCTTTTCATAAACTTATACAGGTTTACAGATCCAAAAATGCCAGCATTACTTCTATTTAATGTTTAAGATTATGAAAAATGTAAATTTGCATTTAACCAAGTTCAATAATCATTCTGACAAACTTTATTTCAACAGTTATTATGTTTTGTAGTATGTCAGCCTAATGATAAGTTTCCAACATCTTTATATAACTTAAAACACTGGATGGTATTACATTGAGTTAATGCATATTCATTGGATATGTAGATCATTTCTAAGACGGAACACTGAGACATTGATGGCTAAGCATAAAGTTTATATGCTTTTGCTTATTTTTTTTTATCACTTATAGAGAGGTTATATCTTTAAGTCTGTTAATGAGTCTGTTCATCTTCTCCGCTTAGGTGGTATAAGGGGTGTATGTGACTGGAGGAAGTCGTCTCCTCTGCAGTCACAAGTTCTACTCATCTGCATTTCAGCTGGTGTGTGATGTTCCCAATTATATACTCCTCACCCCTAGTTTTTTTGTGATATAGAAAGAGGGTATATTCTTTCATCATCATAACTGTTAACTTTGGGTTAGCAGTTATGATTAATATTAGTGGTTGAGACTATTTCAGAGAAGTCGAAATGTATACCTGCTTGTTTTCCTAGGGACTGCAGGTGAAACCTGGTGGACAGCATTTCTTAGGCTTGACCTCCTCATCTCAGGACAGTAAACAATACAGGGCTTTTTTTTTTTTTTGAGACGGAGTCTCGCTCTGTCGCCCAGGCTGGAGAGCAGTGGCGTAGTCTGGGCTCACTGCAAGCTCCGCCTCCTGGGTTCACGCCATTCTCCTGCCTCAGCCTCCCGAGTAGCTGCGACTACAGGTGCCCGCCACCACACCCGGCTAATTTTTTTGTGTTTTTAGTAGAGACAGGGTTTCACCGCGTTAGCCAGGATGGTCTTGATCTCCTGACCTCCTGATCCGCCTGCCTCGGCCTCCCAAAGTGCTGGGATTACAGGCGTGAGCCACCGCGTCCGGTCAATAGAGGGCTTTAAAAATCCAATCTGAGATTCCTTATGAGAACTTCCGGTAAAGCATCCTTAAGAAGGCCTATCCAGTTGCTGCACCTAAGTAAATAATCAGGCCAAATCTAATGAGACTAGCCTCATTTTGTGGTCAAGAATAATCTTACCTTGAGATTATTTTAATTTTTATCAAAATGGGGCAGCCTACAGGGAAAAAAAGTTGTGCTTCAATAGGAAACTAAGCATTGTCTACAGCCTATAGACTAAGTATAGTCTTCAATCTTCCACATTACCTGATTCTCAGTCTGTGAGAGCTGTTTTACAGTTCTGCAAGCTGTAGATAATTGATAGCAATGCAAAACAACTCTTGTCTATAGTTGTGAAAATTCCGTCTAGTGGAAGTCTGGTTGATTTCCCTTCCCCATTGTGGAGCAGGTCAGTTTTACCTTTGTTTGCACATTTATTTCAATATTCCTGATCTGTAAGTGTATCTTTAAAGAATTCTCCATTGAACTGGTGGTAATACCTAACCGATTTCCTCACTAGTGAGGTAGGTACAATCTTTCATATGTATTCATTTTTGTCTCTGTATCGAAGTGATAATTTTACCCTTGTTTTGAAAATGATAACTAGTTATGTAGGAACAAGCACATCAGCTTGCAAATAGGTGTGTTTCCGTAATTGGGCTGTAACAGTACAGGAAAGCCTTACTAGAGTGCAGCTGTGGGGTTTATTCTTTTGCCCTTTTCAGTTTAAAAAAAAAAAACAAACCCAAACTGATTGGGCATAGTGGCTCATGCCTGCAGTCCCATCACTTTGGGAGGCCAAGGTGGGCAGATCTCACTTGAGCTCAGGAGTTTGAGACCAGCCTGGGCAACATGGCAAAAACCCATCTCTACAAGGAATATATTTTAAAATATAAATAAAATTTAAAAAATAAAAAATAAAAAACCAAACCTACAGCATAGCATAGAGCTTTACAATGGAGTCCACAGAATTGTGTTAAGTTGCTGTGTTTATGGGTTTTTGATGTCTATATATTTTTAAACCTAAAATGTGTATACCGTATGTTTATTATTTCCCTGTATCCACGAGGATTTTGCAAAAGGTGTTAATCAAACTGTAGTGACTGGAAACTAAGTACCCACATTTCCTTTCTTTCTTATCAATGCAGTCCATGACCAAACATCCATCCCTTCAAACCCCTTTATCCTCTTGCAACCTTCCTCTTCTTACGCAATAGTATTCTGAGCAGTTAGGGAAGGAAGATGCCAAATTATCTCGGTATTTCTGAATCCTGAGGCAAATTTTCATGTCCATGAAGGATAATGTAAAAAGAATTAATGGGTTTCATTTTCTCTGCTCACCATCTTTTGCTTCAGTAGTTTTAAGTCAGCTATCTACCTCCCTGTCCTATTTCTCTTCTCCACCTTTGTCTCAGTTAAACATACTTTATAGAATTTTCTCTGACCACCTCCCATTTTGAAATGATCAATTCTTTAAACACTTACAGCAATTATTGTCTAGAAAATACATTTGACAAATAATCATGAACTGCTTTTCATTAGTCCAACAGTTATTCAGCGCTTTCAAGTGACATTTTTATTTCTTTTTTCTTTTTTTGCTTTTTATACCACTTTATTCAAATCTGAGAACCTCAATATAAAACTAAATGCTGGTGACCCATTTTCCTAATTCTGCATTATTGTAAATGTACAAGTTCTCCTAACAGTCCAACACTTAAATAGATTAAATCATCTCTGACACATGGTAGCTCTCATATAAGGAAAATACCGAAAATAATTAGTGCAATATACTGAACTGATGAAAATAAAATGAAGGTTGGAAAACAAGGCTGCAAGATTGTTACTAACATATTGCAATACTTTATGTTACAAATTATGGGTACATTGTTGGTTATGGTTCTAGTCACGGAGGAAAAACTGAAGCCCCTTCCTGTCAAAGGGGGAGAGAGAAACAATTGGCTGTTTTAGTAACTGTACATTTTGTATACTTTTAAGCAACTCTTAAATATTACAGAAAAGTGATACATATATGGAGACTATAATGCAGTACCCTATTGACAGTACAGCTGAAGATGGAATTTAAAATAATGAAGTTTAAATATACATAATTGTTAGTGCATTGACTACATTGTGTCACAAGCGAACGAAAGTCCCCTCCCTGCGCCAAACAACAAAACCTATGTCATGGCCAGCAGTGATTAATTAGAAATCACAGACACCTGGTTTATTTCATTTTTGTTAAAGAACTCACATGTTTGAAAGAAACACTATCCATTCAGATGCATTTATTAGTTCTCAAATTCCTAAAACAAGATGGGGTTGCATTTGATTTTTTTTAACCCCACTAAGAAAAAAAACTAAAAAACAGGACTGGCTATAATTTAGATGCCATTAACGCTCTTTCCACCCACCCCCCCACCTTGTATATGTTGTATAATTTATTAAAATATGGAATGTTCATTTTAAATCCTGATACCAGGAAAAAATGAACATTTGCCTGAATACTATGGCTAAGCATAAATAACTTTAGAATCTCCTTCTACAAAAAGAATGTTTTTGAAAAGCCCAAATTAGTAAATTCTAAATTTTTTTCACAGGTGACT
>NW_012122698.1:11488-11852 GCF_000951035.1 Colobus angolensis palliatus
CCATATTTCAAACTATACTGTAGTGTCATCAAGACACACACTTTGGGTTAGAAAATCAGCCGAATCTGTAAAACCACTTTAATTTATCCAAAACGTCTATTTTCTGGCTAAGAACCATCATCACTCTTAGAGCTCTTCATTTTCTCTTCACTGCCATCACCAGCACTAGCAGTTGGTTTTCCTTTCGGGCCCATATTTCACAAAGAAACAGCTTTTATCACTTCGAGAGTTAACCCAATGGTACTCTCTTGAAATTCATGAAACTGGCCTTTCACAAAATGAAGCACTAGGCTTGGTTTGCCAACAGCAGACTCTCCCACAAGTACCAGCTTGAACTGGCACATTTTATTTCCAGTATTTGGGC
>NW_012122698.1:17327-19227 GCF_000951035.1 Colobus angolensis palliatus
TTTATATAGATTGGCCAGATTTGGACAAATAGAAGAAGATGGGTCATTTGCATTTGATCACATGCAAATAAATGTTTGATAAATGTTAACTTTTTTTTTTTTTGAAACAGGGTCTCACTGTTGCCCAGGCTGGAGCACAGTGGCATGGTCATAGCTCACTGCGACCTCAAACTTCTGGGCTCAAGTGATTCTCCTGCCTCAGCCTCTCAAGTTGCTGGAACTACAGGGGTGTGCCACCACTCTGGCTAATTCTTTTTTAAGTAAAGACAGAGCTTCGCCATGTTGCCCAGGCTGGTCTCCAACTCCTGAGCTCAAACAGTCTTCCTGCCTTGGCCCCCAAAGAGTTGGGATTTCACGTGTGAGCCACTGTGCCCAGTCTGATCAATGTTGTAATAGTACAAAGAGTCTAGTAATAATAGTGATTCCATTAGATTATGAGATCCTTAAAAGGAGACGATTCTAGTTTATTGTTATATCTCTGACCCTGACAGTCAGGACAGTGTCTGTGCCAGTTACTGATTTACTGTCTCTCACTCCAAATCCACCTTTCTTTGCCTTGCTTTGTGACACCAGAGCTGAACTCTAAACATTTCTCCTTTGCAGTCGGCTTTGTCAACAGAGGGCACTGGGGGACACTGCATGGTCAGAGCAGGAGGAAAGGGCTTCCCTCTGGCAAATTTCCTGTGGCAGCCACATTCTCTCCAAAGAGATGGGAAGCAGCTTTGATGGAAGGAGAAGGAGCTCTTGTGAGTATTACTTAGTTTCTTCCCTGTTTATGTAATCTCAGCCTGGGGGTAGTAGCTGCTTGCTGCATTTGTTATTTCTGGGATTCCTAGAGTCCTCTTTTATGCCTTTTAGTAGTTAACTATGTTTTGTGAGTAAATAAGTTTTAAATGTTAAGTTACTGGTATGGTTTCTATCTTCTCACTAGACCCTGACTGATACATTGCCTTACACTAAGTAAGCATTTAATAAATGTTTGTTGAATGATGAAAGCACGATGACCATGTTACTTAGATCAGTTCTGAGAATTTTGGTTCTGAGAATTTTAAGGCATCCTATATTTTAGAAAATATTTTCTATAAGCCTTGGAGACATTTATCTCCAATTCCTCTCTGTTTGAAAATTAAAATTTTATAGCTGTAATGTACAGGTGACATATACATATTTATATATACCTATATGATATATGTTATACAGCTTATGTGTACATATATGTTTCATTACTTATAGCATATTAAATACCATAGGATGGGAATTGTTTCCAGAAAACTATAAATCAGAATGTTTTGTTCTATAGGGGCTGATTTCCCACCTGCCTCAAGAATCCCACCTTGAAAAATAAGAGGTTGGTGGTATGGTGGAGAGAATAAGGCTACTCTTAATGACAGCCCCCATATTCTTAACCTAGTGTTTATGAAGACGTTGACCCTTACCATTTTCCAGTCCTGGGCTTGGTTGTCTCCAGGAGAATAGACATCAACTCTGCATACTCCATTTTGGCTTTGTAACCAGTCAACCTTATCTGCCATCTGGAAGTAGGAAAAAAAAATGGAGAAAGGGTCATCACAAGGGCAGATTTTATGAAAGTGAGAAGAAACGTGGTGAAGGGCTGAGGCGTGGGAAATACGAACAATGCCTTCAGTAGAAACCTTCCCCAACAGCAACTTCAGACCCACTCCACTCTGAAAATCTTCATCCTCAGCTCTCAATGGAAGGAAGATTCCTTAAACATATTTGTACCTCTAAGGAAGAAGCTAGTGCCTGGTATCTGCTACAGGTGCTTAACACATCTTTGTTAAATGAATGAACCTAGGCAGACATGTCCTGCCCTTTTATGTCCTTGCTTGACGACCCTCCCCTGCACCCATAGGATTTTCAGTAGACACTCAAAACTCAA
>NW_012122698.1:22075-24290 GCF_000951035.1 Colobus angolensis palliatus
TCTCAGTTGTAAAGGATTTCATTTTTCCTTCGCTTATGAAACTTAGTTTGGGTGGCTATGAAATTCTGCATTGAAAATTCTTTTCTTAAAGAATGTTGAATATTGGCCCCCACTCTCTTCTGGCTTGTAGAGTTTCTGCTGAGAGCTCCACTGTTAGTCTGATGGGCTTCCCTTTGAGTATAACCCGACCTTTCTCTCTGGCTGCCCTTAACATTTTTTCCTTCATTTCAACTTTGGTGAATCTGACCAGTATGTGTCTTGGAGTTGCTCTTCTCGAGGATTATCTTTGTGGCATTCTCTGTATTTCTTGAATTTGAATGCTGGCCTGCCTTGCTAGGTTGGGGACGTTCTCCTGGATAATATCCTGCAGAGTGTTTTCCAACTTGATTCCATTCTCCTCATCACTTTCAGGTACACCAGTGAGATGTAGATTTGGTCTTTTCACATAGTCCCATTTCTTGGAAGCTTTGTTAGTTTCTTTTTACTCTTTTTTTCTCTAAACTTCTCTTCTTGCTTCATTTCATTCATTTGATCTTCAATCACTGATACCCTTTCTTCCAGTTGATTGAGTCGGCTACTGAAGCTTGTGCATTCATCACATAGTTCTCGTGCCATGGTTTTCAGCTACATCAGGTCATTTAAGGACTTCTCTACACTGGTTATTCTAGTTAGCCAGCCGTCTAATCTTTTTTCAAGGTTTGAGTTTCTTTGCGATGGGTTCGAACTTCTTCCTTTGGCTTGGAGAAGTTTGATCGTCTGAAGCCTTCTTCTCTCAACTCGTCAAAGTCATTCTCCGTCTAGCTTTGTTTCATTGCTGGCGAGGAGCTGCATTCCTTTGGAGGGGGAGAGGCGTTCTGATTTTTAGAAGTTTCAGCTTTTCTGCTCTGTTTTTTCCCCATCTTTGTGGTTTTATCTACCTTTGGTCTTTGATGGTTGTGACATACAGATGGGGTTTTGGTGTGGATGTCCTGTTTGTTAGTTTTCCTTCTAACAGTCAGGACCCTCAGCTACAGGTCTGTTGGAGTTTGCTGAAAGTCCACTCCAAACCCTGTTTGCCTGGGTATCAGCAGTGGAGGCTGCAGAACAGCAAATGCTGCTGAACAACAGATATTGCTGCCTGATCGCTCAGCTGGAAGCTTTGTCTCAGAGGGGTACCTGGCCGTGTGAGGTGTCAATCTGCCCCTACTGGGAAGTGCCTCTCAGTTAGGCTACTCAGAGGACAGGGACCCACTTGGGGAGGCAGTCTGTCCGTTCTCAGATCTCAAACCCTGTGCTGGGAGAACCACTACTCTCTTCAATGTTGTCAGACCGGGACATTTAAGTCTGTGGTGGTTTCTGCTGCCTTTTGTTTGGTTATGCCCTGCCCCAAGAGGTGGAGTCTACAGAGGCAGGCAGGCCTCCTTGAGCTGCGGTGGGCTCCACCCAGTTCAGGTTTCCAGGCTGCTTTGTTTACTTACTCAAGCCTCAGCATTGGCGGGTGCCCTTCCCCAGCCTCCCTGCTGCCTTGCAGATCTCAGACTGCTGTGCTAGCAATGAGCGAGGCTCCGTGGGCGTGGGACCCTCAGAGCCAGGCGCGGGATATAATCTCCTGGTGTGCCATTTGCTAAGACCGTTGGAAAAGCGCAGTATTCGGGTGGGAGTGACCCGATTTCCAGGTGCCATCTGTCACAGATTCCCTTGGCTAGGAAGGGAATTCCCTGAGCCCTTGCACTTCCCAGCTGAGGGAATGCCTTGCCCTGCTTTGGCTCACGCTTGGTGGCTGCACCCACCGTCCTGCACCCACTGTCTGACAAGTCCCAGTGAGATGACCCCGGTACCTCAGTTGGAAATGCAGAAATCACCTGTCTTCTGTGTTTTTCACACTGGGAGCTCTAGACTGGAGCTGTTCCTATTTGGACATCTTGGAACCACTGTATCCACCTATTTTTAATTAATTTCTAAAGCTGTAACTTACTTATACTAGCAGTAAGTCTGGTAGCTCTTTCTTAAGGCCAATCTCTTCTCATTAGCCAAGGATCCTGGGGGAATTCTCAGCCTCTATGGTTCAGCCCAATTTCTGAATATCAGTCAGGACAACAGAGATGTCATGTGCGCCATTCAAAGGACCTTTGTCCATGGATGCAGTGATTTCCTTGCTGATGTGAATTCGTTCACAACCTCCTAAATACTTTGGTATATTCCCTAATCTCAGTAATGGCACCACCATTTACCTGGT
>NW_012122698.1:32730-33665 GCF_000951035.1 Colobus angolensis palliatus
GTTACAAAGAAAATACAAG
The DNA here is from genome assembly GCF_000951035.1 of Colobus angolensis palliatus. Taxonomy (NCBI): domain Eukaryota; kingdom Metazoa; phylum Chordata; class Mammalia; order Primates; family Cercopithecidae; genus Colobus; species Colobus angolensis. The sequence goes on from NW_012122698.1 coordinate 32,750, forward strand.
ATCTCTTAAAAGATACTTATTCTTTGCTCCCACAAGGATTTGTACTCATTTTCACAGAGAAGTCACTCACTCAGATTACTGAGCTAAGGAAGCAGTTTATTTTAATCTTCCAGGCACTCAAATACAATGGATTCCTTCGGTAAACGGTGGGTTCTCCACCCTAATTAGACAGGAGCATCACCAAGAGAACTGTGTAAAGATACTGAATCCAAGTTACCATCCCCCGAAAATCTTATTTTAATGGTTTTTGGTTGGGGAAACTTAGGCATTCTTAAAATTCTTAGATGCTCCCTGAGTGATTCTAAAACATCTCAAGAATTGAGAATTCCTAGACCAGGGCTTATCTGGAGAGACTCCATGAAAAAAACAGGGTAGGTCCAGAAAGATAATTATTTACCCATTTCTCAGAGAAAAAAATTTTCTCTGAGACAGATTTTCTAACTTTCTTTCTTTTTGGGAGGGAAGGGAGGACACAGTCTCACTCTGTTGGCCAGGTTGGAGTGTACTGGCGTGATCTTGGCTCATTGCAACATCTGCCTCCCAGGATGCTCACCGCAACCTCCGCCTCCCAAGGGAATATCTAATTCCTTTAGATATTCCAGCCCTGCTAACATCCTGGAAGCTATGAATTTTTCCCATGGCCAATAGAAGGACTGGATTAAAATGTTCCTCAAAAATGTTAATGTGATGATTACCTGCCTCAGCCTCCCAAGTAGCTGAGACTACACCAGGCACACCACATCTGGTTAATTTTTGTATTTTTAGTAGGGACAGGGTTTCACCATGTTGGCCAGGCTGGTCTCGAACTCCCAACCTCAAGTAATCCACCAGCCTTGGCCTCCCAAAGTGCTGGGATTGCAGGTGCGGGCCACTGCACCTGGCCAGATTTTCTAATTTTCTTTGGTATCTTATTTTA
>NW_012122698.1:39100-44081 GCF_000951035.1 Colobus angolensis palliatus
TGTTAAGACAGGTGTAGAAGCTTGTCCAGGTCACAACTAATGACTGATAAAACTGGGAATGGGATCTAGTATTCTAGGTGTTAAAAATTGCTGTTCTTTCAGCCAGGCACAGTGACTCATGCCTGTAATTCCAGCACTTTTGGGGGCCAAGGTGAGAGGAGGTCTTGAGCCCAGGAATTTGAGACAAGCTTGGGCAATATAGTAAGACCCCATCACTGAAAAAAAAAGAAAAATCAGTGTTCTTTTAATTACACCATGCAACCTTGAAACTAGAACTGAGAACATGAGGCAGTGTTTAACTTCAGAGATTTTAAATTATATAATTGGCACTGTTATACAGGAGTTAGCAGGTTGCTGATGACAGTCAGGATCTGTTGATATGAATAAGGAAAGTATGTTAGCATCTATGTTAGTCCCACAATCAAATATTAGCAAATTGTGTTAATGAACATAGGATGAGGCCAAGAAACATGACAGTGGAGCATTACTGCTAAGCTTCTCTGATGAAATCCGAGGGTTTTTCAATTTAACTTATCAGTTGTCATTTATCTTGGCTGCCAAGATGCTCAGAACTGAATTTGTAATTATTTTATCCTTGATTTCTAGCAGTCATTTCCCCCTTTGCATATTTTCTGACTTCTTTTTTTATCTTTATTTTAACTGGGAGGCAGTATCTAGTATTGATACTAGAACTGGACTGCCTACTCTCAAATCCCAGCTCTGTCACTTATAGCTGAGTAACCTTGACATTGTAACCTCTGTATTCCTCAGTTTTCTCTTCTTTAAATTGGAGGCAATAATACTACTTGCTTCACAGAATTAATGTAAGAGTTGAAAGGGCTTATCTATAAAAGTACTTGGAATCGTGCCTGGCACATACTAAACATAATGTAGTAAATACAACTAAATCCGTGTTCTAAAATACTCTGTGCATATGTACTTTGCAAAGTACCACAAATACATTTGGGAAGCAGGCAGTATATAAACATTATTTTTATTAAATCTCTATTTTGTTTTAAATCACAGAATTATGTTCTGACAATAACCAGTTTAAACAACAGAAAAGTGGTTACAGAATCCCTGCTCCTCCCCAGGTAACCAGCAACCCCAGGTATGTGGAATTAACTACCGTGTTCCATTTCTTCGACTTCAGTCTGTTCATCCTCATCTGTTGAGATTTTTCTTTCTATACTACAAGTGCACACACTATATTGAATATACACTTTGCATGCTCCCTTTCTAACTTGATATGCCTCTTCCCTTGCCAAGTCACAAGACTCAGAAGCTGTCTACCCCAAATTAATCTGACAGTTTGAAAACTTAGTCTTATGTTTTGTTTGTTTGTCATAAACTTGGCTGACTGAAATTCACTTTCCTACAACAATGCCTACGTTAGGATTCGTTATCAATAAAGCAGGGACAATAACACCTCCTTTAGAAGCAGATTGCTGTGGGATTTGATGCTGTTAGGTATAATGAGAGTTCTGAGTGCTGGCCAGCTGGACTTCCCTTTCCCCGCCAGCGGGGGCGCAGTCGAACTGAAAAGGTGCCCTGGGGGAGAGCGTTCCGGAGAGCAGGAAGCTTTTCCCACGAGGTTTTTCTCACTTTGCCTCCGCAGTATACACGTACATCCAAAGCCGGTTCTACCGATCCCCAGAAGTGATCCTGGGCCACCCGTACGACATGGCCATTGACATGTGGAGCCTGGGCTGCATCATGGCAGAGCTGTACACGGGCTACCCGCTGTTCCCCGGGGAGAATGAGGTGGAGCAGCTGGCCTGCATCATGGAGGTACGGGGAGGGCTGGCGGTCGGCTCCCGCGGAGACCGTGGGCTTGGCCCTCAGACACTGGGCTGCATCAGACTCTCCCGGGGCCATGGCCTGCGTACTTTGTGTTGTGGGTATTTCCTAAAAGTAGTTTTAAATTGTGTACCCCCTTGTCCTTGTCAAGTCGACATCTAACATTTTTATCATAACTTTAAATAGTCGCAGAGGATGTCATTTCCATCATATTGTAAATAGTGACGTTTTAAAATAAAGCTGTTACACCACTCTTTCAAAAATATCCAAAAGAATGCAAAACCAGACTGACATGACACCCATTAAAATCTATCTGAAAGTATGTGAACAAGTTCTCAAGAGTTGTGCATTTCTTTTACTTTGTTCTTTTTTGCTTTTTGTTTCTACTCTTTCTTCTACTTCCTCCACGGAATTTTATTCTAATTTAATATATGTTTATGTTTAGAAACTTCTGTCAATCATTATAGCTTTAAACGTTTCCTGATACCATAAGCTTCATGTGTAAAAATTTCTTTTTGGTAAGTTACCATTAAAATATATCTGGTGTGCAAATTTTGATAATTATTGAAAATAAAATGTGAAATCTAATTGGGTGTACACCTCTTAGAAAAATGAATAGAGCTGGGTTTTCTTTTTCCAGTTAATGCCCATACCCATAGGTGAATAATGCGCCTTGCTAGAATGTCCAGGCTCAGGATCAATGTGATTCCAATTGCTTGGTGGTGTAGATGTGAACCCAGTGAGGAAACCTGTTCTAATTAATGTCGTCTAATTCGGTGACTCGTTTTGAGTTCTATGTAAGACTCAAATGGTGATCTGTCATCTAAAATTATGTTTACCAACCTGTCAGCTGACACCCCGATTAAAATGTTGAAAACAAGAATTGGAAATTATTTGACTTCAAAATATGTGTATTGTTCAGGCATTAGTCATTCATTGTGGGAAATGATAGTTTTCTGGGAAAACTATCTCCCTATAGCAAGGCTTTACCAAGACTCATTGTATGATTATTAATTATATCTATTATGCTTTCACTTGAAAGTCATCTTGTTATGGAACTAAATTAGACAAAATAGAAAAATAACCTTAAAAATTTTAAATTTTACATTTTAGGATTTTCTCAGTGAACAAAGATATTTTGTGTGCAAACACCAAGCTAGCTGGCTGGCTATCTGTCTGTCTATTTATCTGCTATCTATCTATCTATCTATCTCTTTGCCAAATTTCTGTTTTCCAGATTGTCTCAAAGTTACAGATAGAGAAACACACATAGCCTTGAGAATGACTAAACATAGATAATTTCATTTCATGATCGAAACTAATAATAAAATATTAAAATAACTTAGGTAAAAATAGCTGCGGTGGAATGAAAACTGGCCTGCGAGTCATTAAACCTGGGGTCTTAGTCCTGGCTCTGTCTTTTTGCCTAGTCATTTCCCGGCTCTGGACTGTAAAATGAGGGGAGCAGAGTAGATGGCTTCTAAGGTTGATAATGAATGATTTTATAAAGCATTCCCAGGCCACTCCTGCTCCCATTACCAAAGAGAACGGGGCCTATGTTTCAACTTTCTTACAGCCCCAGAACTGACTCAGCTTCCTCTTGACCTCAGTGTCAAAGGGTCTGAGGAACAGAAGAGCAGGATAATGCATGGATTATGACTGGGAACCGAGCAGCAAGGGCAGGTGACCCACACTGTAATTTCCTTATCTCTGTGTGCCCCTCCAAGTTGCAGTAGGAAAAGATGAACAAGTAGGTGCTACACTTTTCTTTTCAAGAAGGTATTTTGTCTTGTAATTGTCTGATGCTCATCTGGTGATTTTCATGTTCTTTTCTTCTCCCTTTCCAGTGCTCCATGGTGGGATATATCATTCTTTAATTCCGACATGGCAGCATGGATACTAGTTTATTTACTTTGACAATGACATCTGGCTGCTATCAAGAGTGGTGGCTCACCCCTAGTTGGTGCTGATGTTCGTGTAGAATAACATGGCCAGTGTTGATTCTTAGGATATGAAACCAGCCCTGGATTAGGAGTGAAAAGGCTCAGGCTCTGGGTTTGCTCTGCTACTGACCTGATGTTATTACTTAATGCTTTGGATCTTTATCTGTAGAAGGCAAAGCTTGGCCAAAGTACGCCCCACCCCTCAGCCTTTGAATCTGGGATCCCACAAAGAGTGAACCAATTGAATTATCCTTATTAAGGTGCTGGGTCTGCCGCCAGCCGGCTTCATTCAGACGGCCTCCAGGAGACAGACATTCTTTGGTAAGTGTGTCTAGTGTGTCTAATGAGGTATCACAGGCCTTGAAGACACCTACCACACCTTAAGGCCCATTTCATTCTTTCCCCTGGCCACATACCGAAGGGCTGTGATTAAGGGCTTCTTTCAGAGAAGTAAAAGAGAATGAGCAGGGGAACCAGATAGCATGATGGAGATGGGATGGGGGAGTCACAGTGGGAACGGGGTCTTGACAGTAACAGTGTTCAGGAGGAGGAGAATGGCCAGGTCCCTGCTCAGAAGAGCTATCAGTGAATATTGCAACCTCAAAATATTGTAACTGTATCCTCTCCTGGAAGTTCTCCCCACTCTCCCAAGCAACTTGCCCTCTCACACTATGCACTGTGCAGGGAAATCAAAGAGCAGAAGCCTCATTTCCAGAATAGTGGAAAATTCCATCGCTGCAGTATTGTTTCCCCTGCTAGAATTCTTCTTATCCTCCAGACCTTACTGTGCCAGGTTCATTGCAACGGTTAAGCAAGGACTTAGTTTTCCTCTGATGCGTTGTGGCTGGTAGTCATGTGTGTGTCATCTGTCTGATTGTTGGGAGTAAACTTCGTCCACAGTCCTGGCTGCCCCTCTCCTCATAATTCCCAGAATTCTGGATTTTTATGATCCTCTGCCTTTCTATTTAAGTGATCCTATACAACATGGAAGGATGGGTCAACAAGGCATCAACTGAGGCAGGGCTTTCAATGCACATCACCAAAAAGATGCAGCAAGTCCCAGACTTAAAATCCCTTTAAAGAACCACAGGAAGCTCAGAGTCCCAGATAGAAACAGCCAGAGTGGCCTGAAGGTCAGCAAAGTGGAGCAAAGCCAAATAGAAGGAAAAGGGAACTCCACAGACAGGGACTCCATGCTACCTGGAGTGACATTTCTCACCAGCCATTGTTATCAGGTC
>NW_012122698.1:45906-47700 GCF_000951035.1 Colobus angolensis palliatus
AGTCTGGAAATTCAAAGCTCTGTTTTTAATATTGTTAGCTTAGTAAATCCTAAATCCTATTGATTAAGCTTTTGCAAAATAATATTTCTTATAAGGAAATTTCTAGGAATGCTGGAAGACTTGGACTGTAATATATATCCCCTGGCTTGTTATACACATCTTCTAGAAAGATTATTTCCAATAGTTGTTTCCAGTACTTTTAAGTTATATGCCAGGATCTCTGTTTTGTGATGCTATATCTTTGAGATAGCAACATAGCTTAAATAAAAATCTTTATTGGGTTTTAAAAATGTTTTAATATATTAAAAGGAAGTAAAATAATAACCCATGCGGGGCTTTGTTGGGGTGCAGATGGGAACCTTCTCTTCGCATGACCCCGGACCAGGCCCTCAAGCATGCTTGGATTCATCAGTCTCGGAACCTCAAGCCACAGCCCAGGCCCCAGACCCTGAGGAAATCCAGTTCCTTTTTCCCTTCTGAGACAAGGAAGGACAAGGTTCAAGGCTGTCATCACTCGAGCAAAAAAGGTACAGCCTGTTAACCAGTCCTATTCCCACAGTCCAGGAAGCCAAGCATTTCTGAAGGATTTGCATGTCAATTTCTGTAACCTCACCCTGGGGTAATTCTTGTGGCTACGTCATGACTATCCTGCTATTTCTTACCTTTGGGATTTTCCTTTCCTGGGAAATATGGCATTAGTCTGGATCTTTTTTGCCCCTCGTTAGGATTTTCCATTTTTCTCCTATAATCAATTTCCTTTCTCCTATAATCAATTTCCTTTCTCCTCCTCCCCTTTTCATTAAATGCATCCACCCCTTTATGCCCTAGAATTTTATGCCCTTTAGAATTTCTGTCAGTGCCAGATTATGGCATTATGCAAATTTTTATGTGCAATATAGTCTAGTTAGGTTAGGTAGATGGTCATAAGAGTCAGGTTACCTGGAGATTAAATTCTGGTTCTACCACTTATCAGGTGTGGACTTAACCTCTCTGTAGCTCAGTATCTCCATTTATGAGAATGAGAATCATGCCTATTCTCCAGGGTTGCTGAAATGATCAGATGAATTAGTGAATGTACAGTGCTTAGAATAACGTCTGGCGTGTTGAATGTGCTTTGCAAATGACCTGGTTTTGTATCATCACAGTCATGGTTTCTGCTAAGTGATGTACAACCTAAAGGACAATTACCATATAATCCACATTTGAATCTTGTTCCCTTCTGTCTTCTCTCTCCTTTAGCAGATGAGATCACCAACGAGACTACAGAGAAAACAAAAGATGGTTCCACGAAGCATGTTCAGCCTTCAGGGGATCAGCAGGACTCTCTCCAGCAGGGAGCTGATACTGTTCAGCTGCCTCAACTGGTAGAAGCTCCCAAGAAGTCAGAGGCACCTGTTGGGGCGGAGGTGTCCATGACCTCCCCGGGACAGAGCAAAAACTTCTCCCTCAAGAACACAAACATTTTACCCCCTATTGTATGACCTTTGCTGAGGGTATGTCCTGCTCCTCTCCACCAGTGATTTCTATTGAGACAGCACTTATATTGTACAATACTTCAGACTGTTTTTTTTTAAATACATAAAAGTTTATTTTAAAAAACTCTGTTAATATGGCCAATTGGCATGATTCCTCTTATGAGGGATGGGGAAGGATGTCCTTGCACTTAAATTCATTCCATATGTGTTTGTGTGTGTAGAGGGGGCAGGTAGTTTTTAACTCTCAGTGTTGTAGCATCATTAAGGGAACTCTTAAACAAAAGAAAATTTTTTTTCTTCTTGCCCATGACTGCCAACC
>NW_012122698.1:48877-49749 GCF_000951035.1 Colobus angolensis palliatus
TAAGGTTGAAAGCAAAAGTAACTGAGGGTTTTTTCAAAGTATGTAGATTAAATACATAAAGCAACTCAACTATAAAGGGAGAAGGAGAAAGGAACCTTATATGGTAGTAATATTTCTACATTCCAGCTTAAGTGGTAAACTATTGATGCTACATGGATTCTGAGAAATTGGTATGTATATTATAATCCCTAGATTAACCACTAAAAAAACTACACAAAAAGATATAGTCAAAAAAGCAATAGATAAATTAAAATGGAATACTAAAACATGTTCAAATAGTCCAAGAGAAGGCAGCAAAGGGAAAACAGGGAGAAAAAAGAGAGAAGCAACAAATAACAAAATGGTAAACTTAAATCCAAACATATCCATAAATTGGGCTAAATGTAAATGATCTAAACATATCAAATGTCAGAATGGACAAAAAATATAACCCAAGTGTATGCTGCCTACAAAAACCTTACTTCATATATAATAAGTTAAAATTATAGGAAAAGATGTACCATGAAAATGCCAATCAAAAGAAGACTCGAATCTAACATTAATGGTCAATAGGATTTTTCAATAAAGGAGACGGATAATTCAGAGGGGCCAGATACCCAGTGGTCTTTTCAACAAATGGTGCCAAGATAACCTTCATATCTATATGCAAAATATTGAATTTGGACTCCTACCTCACAAAAATTAAGTCAAAGTAGATCATAGACCTAAATATAAGAGCTAAAATTATCAAACATGTAGACAAAAACAAGGAGAAAATCTTCATGGCCTTGCATAGGTCAAGGTTACTAGCTCTCAGCACTCCCGGCCTTCTTCTGGGTTTGTTGTGGGGCTATTTTGCTCATTGCATGTTGTTTAGCAGTATCCTTGGCCTC
>NW_012122698.1:51429-53009 GCF_000951035.1 Colobus angolensis palliatus
CTTTATGGCTCCATTACATAAAACGTCAAGGAAAGGCAAATTTATAATGATGGAAAGGTTACTGGTTGCACATGGATGGGGGATGAAAACTGGGAAATGTAAACAAGAATAGCCTAGAAAATTCTGAGGCAGAGAAATAGTCTCCAGTCCTATCGGATATTCAAAAATATTATAGAATTACAGTAATTAAAACAGGATGCCATTGGTACAAGAGTAGATGGACAATTCAATGGCACAGAGTAGAAAGTTTAGAAAAAGAATAGGAAAAAAATAAGAGATTATGGCCAGACGCGGTACCTCACGCCTGTAATCCCAGCACTTTGGGAGGCTGAGGCAGGTGGATCATGAGGTCAGGAGTTCAAGACCAGCCTGGCTAAGATGGCAAAACCCTGTCTCTACTAAAAGTACACAAATTACAGCGCGCCTGTAATCCCAGCTACTCGGGAGGCTGAGGCAGGAGAATCGCTTGAACCTGGGGGACGGAGGTTGCAGTGAGCCGAGATCACGCCACCGCACTCCAGCCTGGGTGACAGAGAGAGACTCTGTCTCAAAAAAGAAAAAAAGGGATTGTAACCTTACTTCACACCTTATATATAAATGAATTCAAAATGTATTAGAGTCTTAAATATATTTTAAAAATCATAAAAGTACAGTCATGCACTGCATAATGATGTTTCAGTCAACCACAGACTGTACATATCATGGTGGTTCCATATGCTTATAATGGACCTGAAAAACTCCTATTTTCCAGTGGTATCATAGTTATCGTAACATAGCACAACACATTACTCACTTGTTGGGGGTGATGCTGCTGTAAACAAACCTACCATGCTGCCAGTTATATAAAAGTCTAGCACACACTATTACATATAGTGCATACTACTTCATAATGAAAATAAATGACTACAGTACTGATTTCTGTATTCACTGTACTACACTTTTAGTGTTATTTTAGTCTACTCCTTCTACTTATTAAAAAAGTTCATTGTAAAACAGCCTCAGGCAGGTCCTTCGGGACAAAGGCATTGTCATCATAGGACATGATAGCTCCCTGAGTGTTACTTACCCTGAAGGCCTTCTAGTGGGAGAACACGCAGAAGTGGAAGGCAATGATATTGATGATCCTGACCCTGTGTGGGCCTAGGTCAATGTGTGTGTTTGTATCTTCATTTTTAATAAAAAGTAAGAAAAATTAAATAGAAAAAAACTCATAAAAGAGAATATAAAGAAAATATTTTTGCGTAACTGTACAATGTGTGTTTTAAGCTTAAGTGTTATTACAGAAGAGTCAAAAAGTTAAAAAAATTAAAAGTTTGTAACATACAAATGTTAGAGTAAACTGTTAATTTATTATTGAAGAAAGAAAAATATTTTAAAATATATTTGTTGTAGCCTAAATGTACAGTGTTTATGAAGTCTACAGTAGTGAACGGTAATGTCCTAGGCCTTCACATTCACGCACCACTCAGTCACTCACTCATCCAGAGCAACTTCCAGTCCTGTGAGCTCCATTCATGGTAAGTGACCTGCACAGATGCACCATTTATCTTTCAAACCATATTTTTACTGTACCTTTTCTA
>NW_012122699.1:0-1789 GCF_000951035.1 Colobus angolensis palliatus
TTTTTTTTTTTTTTTTTTTTTGAGACAAAGTCTCGCTCTGTCTCCCTGGCTGGAGGGCAGTGGCGCGATCTCGGCTCACTGCAAGCTCTGCCTCCCAGGATCATGCCATTCTCCTGCCTCAGCCTCCTGAGTAGCTGGGACTACAGGTGCCCGCCACCGCGCCCGGCTAATTTTTTTGTATTTTCAGTAGAGACGGGGTTTCACTGTGTTAGCCAGGATGGTCTCGATTTCCTGACCTTGTGATCCGCCCACCTCGGCCTCCCAAAGTGCTGGGATTACAGGCGTGAGCCACCATGCCCGGCGAGAAATTTTTAAAATCTTAATTTAATCTTGACATTTATTTTCATGGTTTAGGCATACTAATTTAGACTATTTTATTGATTGTAATGTAGTGGACTACTGACTATTTTCTCCTTCCAATGGAAGACTTCTCTCTGACATGACAATGGACATTCATGAATTTTCCACTGAAATAGTTGGGATTATAAAGTTATTTTCTAATAACTTTATAATGTACTACATTTATTTATTTATCTATGAGACAGAGTCTCACTCTGTTGCGCAGACTGGAACACAGTGGCACTATCTCAGCTCTCCCAGGTTCAGGTGTTTCTCCTGCCTCAGCCTCTCAAGTAGCTGGGATTACAGGCACCCACCTCCATGCCTGGCTAATTTTTGTATTTTTAGTAGAGATGGGGTTTTGCTATGTTGGCAAGGCTGGTCTCTAACTCCTGACCTCAGGTTGTCTGCCCGCCTTGGCCTTCCAAAGTGCTGGGATTACAGGTGTGACCCACCACTCCCGGCCACTACAGTTTTTTGTTTTTTGTTTTTTCGAAACAGAGTCTCACTCTGTTGCCCAGGCTGGAGTGTAGTGGTGTGATCTCGGCTCACTGCAACCTCTCCTTCACGGGTTCAGGAGATTCTCCTGCCTCAGCCTCCTGAGTAGCTGGGATTACAGGCGCCTGCCAGTACGCCCAGCTAATTTTTTGTAATTTTAGTAGAGATGGGGTTTCACCATGTTAGCCAGGCTGGTCTCGAACTCCTGACCTCATGATCCACCCACCTCGGCCTCCGAAAGTGCTGGGATTATAGGCTTGAGTCACCGCGCTCGGCCGATGTTGTGCATTTTAAACCACCTTCACTGTCTTCTAATTTTGGCATCATAACTGGGTGTGTTTACCCTTCTTCCTATGTGTGCTGTTGGAAGGACCGTGTCCTTTCATCTTTATATGCCTAGTGTAAAACATGTTGCCTGGCCGTGTAGTTGATATGTAATGTTTGAATAAAGGAAAAAGCAATCTGTGTATTGTTCATTGAAAAGAAAATGTAAGCTATTCTTCACTGATTTAACATTCATCTTTTTCTCACCTTTTAAATTTTGTTTTGTTTTATATAGGCCCTCAGTTATATTAGGAGTAACCAACCCTTTTTTTGCTAAGACACTCCAGCACTGGCCACACATTATTCGAATAGGAGACCTTAAACCTACAGGTAAAGTATAAACTTGGTGTTCTGTTTTTCGTGTGCAGTGTTGCTGAACAGGTTTCTTTCTTCCTTTCTTTTCATCCTTGATTACTTTTTATGTTGATGGCAGCTTTCTTCAAGGCCTTTGGAGAAGAGTATAATTTCCTGCTAATTTCCAACTAAAATATGCAGGTTCTTATAATATGTATAATTTGTCATATCCTCCTACCAAAAAGTGTACTTATAGTGTTACAGACATTGAATGAATTATAGTAAAATGAAGTCTCAAAAATGTTAGCTTTATATATATGTTAAATATCATATA
>NW_012122700.1:0-1700 GCF_000951035.1 Colobus angolensis palliatus
AACTCTTAACCTCAGGTGATCCACCTGCCTTGGCCTCCCAAAGTGCTGGGATTACAGGTGGGAGCCACCACACCCGGCCTTCCCCGCCCCCACTCTTAGGACACAATCTAAACCCAGACACTGAGCTCTTCCACTCCAACCCCGACCCTGTGGTCCTGATCCTCCACCCCAGGCACTGCTCCTGCTGTCTCCCTTTGTCTCATCCAGTGTAGAGCAAGGGCACCTGCTCCTAAAAAGGGCTGAATGTAGGGTTCACCCTGGGCCTCGGTGGAAACCCCACACAGAACTTGTGGAGCCTGCTGGAGCCGGCTGGACTTACGCATCTGCAATCAGCCGCAGCCCTGTCCTGATGCAAAGTCCACAAGGTTACCTGGTGCTGCAGGCTCTGTCAGGCCTGGGGGTCCTTGCCACTGGCTGTCACAAATGAACACAAAGTGGGGGGCATGAAAAACAGAAATTAATTCCCTCATTCAGCAGGCCAGAAGTCAAGGGAATGGGGCTGGGCACCGTGGCTCACGCCTATAATCCCAGCCCATTGGGAGGCAGAGGCAGGTGGATCATTTGAGGCCAGAAGTTCGAGACCAGCCTGGCCAACAGGGTGAAACCCATCTTGACTGAAAATAGAAAAATTAGGCCGGGCGCAGTGGCTCAAGCCTGTAATCCCAGCACTTTGGGAGGCTGAGGCTGGCGGATCACGAGGTCAGGAGATCGAGACCAGCCTGGCCAACATGGTGAAACCCCGTCTCTACTAAAAATACAAAAATTAGCAGGGTGTGGTGGCAGGTGCCTATAATCCCAGCTACTTGGGAGGCTGAGGCAGGAGAATCGCTTGAACCCAGGAGGCGGAGGTTGTAGTGAGCCAAGATCTCGCCACTGCACTCCAGCCTGGGTGACAGAGCAATACTCCCTCTCTCAAAAAAAAAAAAAGAAAGAAAGAAAAGAAGTCCCTGAAAGTGGGAGAACTGCCTCCATCCTCACTCTCCTTGCTAACCACCCCCAGCCCCTGCAGCTGATGTTCCTTAACACTTGAGGTCAGTGGGCCTTAAACTGTGTGGGAGTCCCAGAGGCCGGCCAGTCCCTTCTGTGAAGGGCCAGATGCGACTCACGCCTGTAATCCCGGCTCTCTGGGAGGCCAAGATGGGAGAATTGCTTGAGCACAGGAGTTTGAGACCAGCCTGGACAACACAGTGAGAAGACCATGTCTCTACCAAAAATAAAAAAATTAGCCGGGCATGAGGGCTCACACGTGTGGTACCAGCTACTCAGGGGGCTGAGGTGGGAGGATCACTAGCGCCCAGGAGGTCAAAGCCACAGTGGACCGCATGATCTCTGCTGCATGGGACTATGCTGTTGTTCCACAAAAGCAGCCCAGAAAACGAATAAATGGTTGTGCCCCTGCTCTAATAAAATAAAGAGACGTAGTTTACAGAGCTCTGGATTAGTAAATTCTCAGTTCAGTGGGTCCCAACTGGCACTTTTTATTTTTTTCTTCTTTGTTTCTTCTACTTTTTTTTTTTTTTTTTGAGATGGAGTCTCTTTGTCGGCCAGGCTGGGAAGTGCAGTGGTGCAATCTCAGCTCACTGCAAACTCCACTTTTCAGGTTCAAGCGATTCTCCTGCCTCAGCCTCCAGAATAGTTGGGGTTACAGGTGCCCACCACCATGCCCAGCTAATTTTTGTATTTTAGTAGAGATGGGGTTT
>NW_012122701.1:0-1267 GCF_000951035.1 Colobus angolensis palliatus
CCAGTTTGGCCCTGAGGCTGGTGAATGGAGGTGACAGGTGTCAGGGCCGAGTGGAGGTCCTATACCGAGGCTCCTGGGGCACCGTGTGTGATGACAGCTGGGACACCAATGATGCCAATGTGGTCTGCAGGCAGCTGGGCTGTGGCCGGGCCACGTCGGCCCCAGGAAGTGCCCGTTTTGGCCAGGGCTCAGGACCCATTGTCCTGGATGACGTGCGCTGCTCAGGACAGGAGTCCTACCTGTGGAACTGTCCCCACAATGGCTGGCTGTCCCACAACTGTGGCCATAGTGAAGACGCTGGTGTCATCTGCTCAGGTGGGCCCTCCAGACTTTCCAGACCCAAGAGTGGGCTCCCTCTCTTTGGGTGGAGTTTTTTCCAGAAGAAAGCCCTAATTACATTGTGATCTCCTCACTCCAAGCTTCTTTTATGTTTTCTATATTTCTGTAGTCTCGTTAGCTCTCTGCTAAGAATCTGTATGAATTTTGCTACAGTACCTGATGTAGCTGTGGTCACTTAGGCCAGGGCTCCAAACTGAAACAGCCCCCCAGACTATCCCCTTCCTGAGGTAGTGCAAGGAAGAGGAAGAAGAGAAAGGTGCTGGCTCCCCAGGGCTCCATTTCTCCCCTGCTGAGTAGCGCTGGGTGAGGGTATCGTGGACACAGCACAGACAGCAGACAGCAGGGGCAGGGAGGGATCCTCTCTCTGTGAGGAACTCTGAACTAAAGATGCTTCTCTGGAGACGGGTTCTCAGCTGAGACCCAGTGAGGATGTCTGGAAATAGCGGCTCAAGGGTCAGGGGTGCAAATGAATGTCTGTTTGTGTCAGGCCCGGGTTACATGGGGTTGGAGTCCTTGACCTCAAGTCCTCTCAGAACACTGCAGGGCACTGCCTGTGCCCCAGGTCTGGTGCGTGGAGGGCAGTCCCCATGAAGCCAGCCAGGCATGGCTTGTTATTGCCTGTGGTCTGGTCTGGAATTTCACACAAGGCATTTGGGCTGGAGTGGCCTTCTCAGCCTTGCTGACTCAGGAACTGCCAAAACATGCAAGGGAGAAGGTTAGCTTTGGGTCAATCTGGTCAGCCTGGGCAGACATAGTTATTCACCTCGGAGCTGACAATAGTGCCTGGGATATGCCCGGACCCCTATATGGTGCATCTCTGTGGGGATGTCCATGGCAATGCCTCTCCCTCTGTGACAGGGACTAGGATGGACTGAGTGTCAGGCTTGCCCAGTTCCTTCTACCTTTGTTCCAGTTTTGCCATTTTGTG
>NW_012122702.1:0-1221 GCF_000951035.1 Colobus angolensis palliatus
GAGTCTCACTGTCGCCCAGGCTAGAGTGCAATGGTGCGATCTCAGCTTACTGCAACTTCTGCCTCCCAGATTCAAGCATTTCTCCTCCCAAGAGGCTGGGATTACAGGTGCCTGCTACCACACCCAGCTATTTTTTGTGTGTGTTTTTAGTAGAGATGGGGTTTCACCATATTGGCCAGGCTGGTCTTGAACTCCTGACTTTGTGATAGGCCCACCTCGGCCTCCCAAGTCAAATCTTACCTCTACAATTAATGCGCACCATATCAACCAGAATGTACCTTGTACAGCATAAATCAGATCACTGGAGTGATCTGCTTAAAACCTTCCAAAGGCTTCCTGCTGTAACCCTACCTGCATTACAACTATGAACTACTAAGACACTACATGATATTAAAAATGACCTACCCTATATGAACTGGTATCTGTCTACAACTAACCTCATCTTTTTTCTTTTCTTGTTTTTTTGTTTGTTTTTGAGACAGTGTCTTGCTCTGTTACCCAGCCTGTTGTGCCGCGGCATGATCACTGTTCGCTGCAGCCTCAACCTCCTAGGCTCTAGGGATCCTCCCACCTCAGCCTCCCTAGTAGCTAAGACTACAGGCATGTGCCACCATGCCTGCCTAATTTTTGTTATTTTTTGCAGAGACGGAGTTTTGCCATGTTGCCCAGGTTGGTCTTGAACTCCTATGCTCAAGCAATCCACCCACTTCGGCCTCTCAAAGTGCTGGGATTACAGGCATAAGCCAACATGCCAGGCCCTGACCTCATCTGCTTTCCTCTTCATTCAGCTACTCTCTAGCCTTACTGGTATATTTTCTCTTCCTCACATTTTGTTCCTAATGTAGGGCTCTTGTACATGCTGTTCTTTCTATTTGCAATGTGCTGCCTCCAGGTCTTCTTCCACTTCATAACATTTATGTTTTAACTCAAAGTTACCTCTTCTAAGAGGCATTCTATACAGTCTCACAGTTAAGATAGCAACCTAGGTCATTATCTACCACATTACTTTATCATCTTTATAATATTTATTAATAATCACAATTCTCATTTATTAATATAAATATTTCTACTGGAGAATAGAAAAGTCTTAAGGAGGCCGGGCGCAGTGGCTCAAGCCTGTAATCCCAAAGTGTTGGGAGGCTGAGACGGGTGGATCATGAGGTCAGGAGATCGAGACCATCCTGGCTAACACGGTGAAACCCCGTCTCTACTAAAAAAATA
>NW_012122703.1:0-1120 GCF_000951035.1 Colobus angolensis palliatus
CTTTTTCTTTGTTTTTAGACAGAGTTTCACTCTTATTGCCCAGGCTGGAGTGCAAGGCGTGATCTTGGCTCACTGCAACCTCCACTTCCTGGATTCAAGCAATTCTCCTGCCTCAGCCTCCCAATTAGCAGGGATTACAGGCATGTGCCACCATGCCCAGTTAATTTTGAATTTTTAGTAGAGACAGAGTTTCACCATGTTGGCCAGGCTGGTCTTGAACTCCTGACCTCAGGTGATCCGCCCTCCTCAGCTTCCCAAAGTGCTGGGATTACAGGCGTGAGCCAGCATATCCAGCCTAATCAATATATTTTTATAAAGCTTTTTGGGAACCAGATGTAGTACAAATATATTCATGTTATTTATAGATAAGTACATAAATGACTATATAAATGCACACACACACACAGCAAAAAACAACTTGGTTATTAAATTGTTACTTTCCAACTGCCCTACTATTTTCACTCAATTGTTAAAGCAATGGCATCCTCTTTCAGAGTAGCTCTTATATCTATCTTCCTAACAGTTTAGCTCATAAGCAAAAATGAATGTGAAAAGCAAATGTAAATACAGGTATACCAATATGTAGGTATTTTTATATAAGTACATATTGTTCTAAATAAAAATAATACATCAAATTAATATTTATCAGATCAACTATATTTCAAACACTAGAATACTATTACAAGGACAGCACTGAACTAGAAAATCAGGAGTTCTAAGTTTGCTTTCACCAATTAAATGTATGACCTTAGCCATATGAATTGTCTACTCAGAATGTAGTATGTGCCCAGTAAACGTTTGTCAAATTAATAAACAAAGGAACAAACAAATGAATACTTATTGTTTAATAACCAAGAGCAGAAGTTCTCAAGAACTACATCTAACCTGAGAGATATACAGCCTCTCTACCATATCCCCAAAGCCTCAATGGCATAACGACTCTATTTAACACTGTAGAAAAAAAATATTTCTTGAAAAGGCTCAGTTGATCACTTAAAGCAAATTTATATCTATAGAAATTTCAGCCTTCGGCCGGGCGCGGTGGCTCAAGCCTGTAATCCCAGCACTTTGGGAGGCCGAGACGGGTGGATCACGAGGTCAGGAGATCGAGACCATCCTG
>NW_012122704.1:0-1591 GCF_000951035.1 Colobus angolensis palliatus
AAAAATTCTTCAAAAACTCAATGAATCCAGGAGCTGATTTTTTGAAAAGATTAACAGAATAGATAGACCACTAGCCAGACTAATAAAGAAGAAAATAGAGAAGAATCAAATACACACAATAAAAAATAATAAAGGGATTATCACCACTGATTCCACATAAACACGTCTACGCAAATAAACTAGAAAATCTAGAAGAAATGGATAAATTCCTGGACACACACACCTTCCCAAGACTAAACCAGGAAGAGGTCAAATCCCTGAATAGACCAATAACAAGTTCTGAAATTGAGGCAGTAATTAATAGCCTACCAACCAAAAAAAGCCCAGGACCAGATGGATTCACAGTTGAATTCTACCACATGTACAAAGAGGAGCTGGTACCATTCTTTCTGAAGCTATTCTAAACAATAGAAAAAGAGGGACTCCACCCTAACTCATTTTATGAGGCCAGCATCATCCTGATACCAAAACCTGGCACAGACACAACAAAAAAAGAAAATTTCAGGCCTATATCACTGATGAACATCGATGTGAAAATCCTAAATAAAATACTGGCAAACCAAATCCAGCAGCACAATAAAATATTATCTATCACAATCAAGTTGGCTTCATCCCTGGGATGCAAGGCTGGTTCAACATATGCAAATCAATAAACGTAATCCATCACATAAACAGAACCAATGACAAAAACCACATAATTATCTCAATAGATGCAGAAAAGGCCTTCAATAAAATTCAACATTCCTTCATGCTAAAAACATTCAATAAACTAGGTATTATGGAACATATCTCAAAATAATAAAAGCTATTTATGACAAACCAACAGTCAATATCATACTGAATGGGCAAAAGATAGAAGCATTCCCTTTGAAAACTGGCATAAGACAAGGATGCCTTCTCTCACCACTCCTATTCAACATGGTATTGGAAGTTTTTGCCAGGGCAATCAGGCAAGAGAAAGAAATAAAGTGTATTCAAATAGGAAGAGGGGAAGTCAAATTGTCTCTGTTTGCAGGTGACGTGATTGTATATTTAGAAAACCCCATCATCTCAGCCCCAAAACTCCTTAACCTGATAAGCAACTTCAGCAAAATCTCTGGATACAAAATTACTGTGCAAAAATCACAAGCATTCCTATACACCAATAATAGACAAACAGAAAGCCAAATCATGAGTGAACTTCCATTCACAATTGCTACAGAGAAAATAAAATACCTAGGAATACAACTTACAACGGATGTGAAGGACCTCTTCAAAGAAAACTACAAACTGCTGCTCAAGGAAATCAGAGCAGACACAAACAAATGGAAAAACATTCCACGCTCATGGATAGGAAGAATCAATATAACAAAAATGGCCATACTGCCCAAAGTAATTTATAGATTCGATGCTATTCCCATCAACTACCATGACTTCCTTCACAGAATTAGAAAAAACTACTTTAAATTTCATATGGAACTGAAAAAGAGCCCATATAGCCAAGACAATCCGAAGCAAAAAGAACGAAGCTGGAGGCATCACACCACCTGACTTCAAACAATACTACAAGGCTACAGTAACCAAAACAGCATGGTACTGGTACCAAAACAGA
>NW_012122705.1:0-1320 GCF_000951035.1 Colobus angolensis palliatus
CTCGGCCTCCCAAAGTGCTGGGATTATAGGCATGAGCCACCACGCCCCGGGCTTTTTTTTTTTTTTTTTTTTTTACCCAGAGACAGGGTCTTGCTCTGTCACCCAGGCCAGAGTGCAGTGGCACAGTCATAGCTCACTGCATCCTCAAACTCCTGGGGCTTAAGTGATCCTCCCACCTCTGTCTCCTGAGTAGGTGGGACTACAGGCACAGGACACTGCACTCTGCTAATTTTTAAATTTTTCTGTAGCCATGAAGTCTCGCTTTGTTGCCTAGGCGGGTTTCAAACTTCTGACTTCAAGTAATTCTCTTGCCTTGACCTTCTGAAGTGCTGGGATTACAGGTACTCGGCCTCTGTTTAGTTTTTTGAGGAACTGCCCATCTGTTTTCCACAGTCACTGTACCATCTTATATTTCTACCAGGAATGTATAAGGGTTCCAATTTCTCTGCAATCTCGCTAACATTTGTGTTTTTTTCTGTTTTGGTTTATTTTGTGTAATTGTAGTCATCCTAGTAGGTGTGAAATGGTATCTCATTGTGGTTGCCACTTGCATTTTCCTGATGGTTAATGATGATGAGCATCTTCTTACGTACTATTTGACCAATTGCACATCTTCTTCAGAGAAATGTCTGTTCAGATTCTTTGTCCATTTTTAAATTTGGTTGTCTTTTATTATTGAGTTGCAAGAGTTATTTTTGTGTTCTGAATACAAGTTTCTTTTCAGATATGATTTGAAAATATTTTATCTCGTTCTGTGGGTTGTCTTTTCATTCTTTTTCAAAAAATAATTTATTTAGGTGAAATTAATATAACTTAAAAGCAACCATTTTAGGGCTAGGCAAGGTGGTTCATGCCTGCAATCCCAGCTGGAGACCAAGGCAGGAGGACTGCTTGAGCTCAGGAGTTTAAGACCAGCCTGGGTAACATAGCAAGACCTTATTTCTACTAAAAAAAAAAAAAAAAAAAAAAATTACCCTGGTGTGGTGTGGTTCATGCCTACAGTCCCAGCTACTCAGGAGGCTGAGGTGGGATAATTGCTTGAGCCCAGGAGGTTGAGGCTGCAAGTAGCCATGATTGTGCCACTGCACTCCAACCTGGGTGACAAAGGGAGACCCCATCTCAAAACAAAACAAAACAAAACAAAAACAAAAACAAAATTAGCCGGGCACGGTGGCTCAAGCCTGTAACCCCAGCACTTTAGGAGGCTGAGGCAGGCAGATCACCTGAGGTCAGGAGTTCAAAACCAGCCTGACCAACATGGAGAAACCCTGTCTTTACTAAAAATACAAAATTAGCTGGTGTGGTGGCACATGCCTGTAA
>NW_012122706.1:0-1363 GCF_000951035.1 Colobus angolensis palliatus
TCAGCCTCCCGAGTAGCTGGGACTACAGGTGTGTGCCACCACACCCAGCTAATTTTTGTATTTTTAGTAGAGATGGTGTTTCACCATTTTGACCAAGCTGGTCTCAAACTCCTGACCTCAAATGATCTGCCCTCCTCGGCTTCCCAAAGTGCTAGGATTACAGGCGTGAGCTGCTGCACCTGGCCACTTCTTAATTTCTGAGCCTCAATTTTCCCATTTATAAAATGGGTAAAAAGCGGCCAGCACGTGGGTCAGGCCTGTAATCTCAGCACTTCGGAGGCCCAGGCAGGAGAATCTCTTGAGGCCAGGAGTTCAAGGTCAGCCTGGGCAACATATTGACATCACGCCTCTACAAAAAATAAGCTGGGCAGAGTGGCGTGCACCTATTGTCCTAGCTATTCGGGAGGCTGGGGTAGGAGAACTGCTTGAGCCCAGGAGTTCAAGGCTACAGCGAGTTATTGATTGTGCTGCTGCACTCCAGCCTGGGTGACAGAGCGAGACTCTGTCTCTACAAAAAATAAAACAATAAAGTGGGTAAGATGGAAATAATAGGACCTAGAGTGTCATGAGGGTAAGCGAATAAAATAAATCACTTATTTTAGTAGTTGGCAAATGGCACTCAAAAAAATTAGTTGGTGTTGCTGTTGTTATTTTATTGACTTTTGTCTGAAACTCTTCGTATTCTATCAGATTACAGCCTGTGGTGGCCAATTCAATTCTATTTCCCCAGCCTCTATTGTCACTCAGCTCTTCAGCTTTGTGCCCTACCAACCTTAATGAACAAGTGCCACACTCTAATTTCACAGCCTCTCCTCCAGGAATGTTGATGCTGGAGAGAGCCTTGTAACCAGGCTGATTGGTTCAACAATAAATTCTTGCTTCTGAACCTCAGCTGAGCCCTTTCTGCTGCTCCACAAACCCTTTGCTGCTAGTTCTCAATTGTGGATTCTCATTAGAGTCAACAGAGGCACTTATGAAACCGCTAGTGCCTGGGCCCCATCCCAGGATAATTAAATCAGAATCCTTGGGGCTGGGGTCCACCATCCTTTTTGTGTGTGTTAAGGCTTCCTGGATGATCCTAATGTCCAGCCAGGAATAAGAACCACTTAATTGTTCTTAAAGGACAATTATTTTCTACTACAGCATTCCAGATATTTTATTCTATCCATAAGCTTACCTTCAAATCAAATAGAAGCTTCATAAACTTTCATAAATCCACAGAAGCTTCATAAACTTTCCACCTCCATCCCTGACAGACTTCATTTTGTTCCTTTCTTGGTAGATAGAGCATCACACCTCCTATGTAAGGCTAATCTATCCTTTTTTAAAATAAAATATTCCGTTGGTTACCTCCTTTCCTTTA
>NW_012122707.1:0-2096 GCF_000951035.1 Colobus angolensis palliatus
AAGACTTCACAGTTGTAAAGAGACATACAACAATTCATTGCAGAATTCCTCGTCATCATAAAAAATAAAAGCAGCCCAAATGTCTACCAAATTAGAATGAAAAATAAATTTTGTAATAGCTGTATCACAAAGTACCAAGCAACAGGTTAAAATAATTAAGTTTATTATATGTACTAACAGGGAAAACTCCTCAAGGCATATTATTAAGTGAAAAACAAGCTATAGAATAACAGTCATTTCATACCAGCTATATTAAAGATATCTCAAAATACTCTATATTTTATCAGGAATTATATATGTACAGGCAATGATCTGGGAGGATGCACACTAAGCAAATAGTAGTTTAAACATCTAGGAAGGAGACCTAGTTTCTAGGTGCTAGTCAAAAAGATTGTATCTATATTGTCAGAGTTTTGATTTTTACTTTAAGAATGTATTCATTTACTGCTTGTATAATCAAAATTAACCGTAAATATTTTAATACCTTTAAAGTAAAATATGAGGTATATTGACATACTAGTTGAACTTTTATACCTATAATAGAATGAAGAAGAATATTAAATAAGTGACTGTTAAAAGAGTTATGCAATATTCTTAAATTATCCTAAAATACAGTTTCACAAAAATTACTACTATAGGTTTCACTTTCATATTTTATCAATTTATTAATATTTTCTAAAAGAATATTTTAGAATATATTAAGTAGAATATATTAGAAATATTTAGGTATTTAGAAGTACCTAAAATGTCTCTGACCACAGGAAAGCATTAGTACTGTGGTCACATTTCTGTAGTAGCATGAAATAAGTAAGGCATTTCTAGCTTTAAGAAATAGCAATGGGGCCAGGCACCGTGGCTCATGCCTGTAATCCCAGCACTTTAGGAAGCTGATGCAGGCGGATCATGAGGTCAAGAATTTGAGACCAGCCTGACCAACATGGTGAAACCCTAGCTCTACTAAAAATACAAAAATTAGCCAGGCGCAGTGGCATGTGCCTGTAATCCCAGCTACTCGGGAGGCTGAGAAAGGAGAATTGCTTGAACGTGGAAGGCAGAAGTTGCGATGAGCCGAGATTGTGCTACTGCACTCCAGCCTGGCAACAAAGTGAGACTGTCTCAAAAAAAAAGAAAGAAAGAAATATTTGCTGCACTTTAAGCACAGAGTTAAAACCAAACACTAAGTATTGAATTGATCTCAGGTTGCCATTGCCTTGCCTGAAGTCAAAAAAATAAGAAAAAGAGGTGCTGGGCGTGGTGGCTCATGCCTGTAACCCCAGCACTTTGGGAGGCCGAGGCAGGAGGATTACTTGAGATCAGAAGTTTGAAACCAGCCTGGCCAACATGGTGAAACCCTGACTCTACTAAAAATAAAAAAATTAGCCAGGCACGGTGGCAAGTGCCTGTAATCCCAGCTACCCAGGAGGCTGAGGCAAGAGAATCACTTGAACCCAGGAGGCGGAGGTTGCAGTGAGCCGAGATCGTGCCACTGCACTCCAGCCTGGGTGACAGAGTGAAACTGTATCTCAGATAGATAGATAAATAAATAAATAAATAAATAGGAAAAAGAAGGAAGTAGGGGAAGAAGGAAGGAAGGGAGGGGAGGAGGAAGAGAAAAAAGGGGAAGTAAGACATTCAGTATACATGGATTACTTTCTGTAGCAAATAATAGAAAATACCACAAAAAAATCAGCTTTTCAGGGTGGATGTACCAAGGTCCACTAGAAATTTCTTCTTTTTTTTTTTGTAACAGAGTCTCATTCTGTTGCCCAGGTTGGAGCCACCAAGTCCAGCCTCACCAGAAACTTTCTCTCTCCCTACTCTGCATCCTTGGCATACCTTCATGAACAAGGCCCTGCAGTGGCTGGTGCACCTCCAGAAATCACATCCATGTTCCAGGCAAAAATGAGGCAATTAGGCCTAAAGACTTGTCCTTGAAGGGCTTTGTCTTTTTGCTGGTGAAAGGAAGCCAGTCTCAGTAGACTTCTCTCTATATCTCATTGGCAGAACTCTATAAAACCATCAGATCTCATGAGACTTATTCACTGCCTCGAAAACAGTATGGGGAAACTGCTCCTATGATTCAATTATCTCCCACC
>NW_012122708.1:0-2959 GCF_000951035.1 Colobus angolensis palliatus
TTTATTTGTTTTCTGAGACGGAGTCTCGCTCTGTCGCCCAGGCTGGAATGCTGTGGCATGACCTCGGCTCACGGCAACCTCCGCCGCCGAGGTTCAAGCAATTTTCCTGCCTCAGCCTCCCAAGTAGCTGGGATTACAGGCATGTGCCACCACGCCCGACTAATTTTTGTAATTTTAGTAGTGACGGGGTTTCACCATGTTGGCCAGGCTGTCTCAAATGCCTGACCTCAAGTGATCCACCCGCCTTGGTCTCCCGAAGTGCTGGGATTATAGGCGTGAGCCGCCGTGCCGGCCGTTCGTAAGGTTTTGAGGACATGTAGCATGTTATGTTTCAGAGAATCAGCAGTATCCACCATTTCTTTTTAGATCTCTCAATGTTATGTTCTATTTAGATTGCAGACGGCAATTGAAACATCGAGTATAGCTGAATACAATCACAGGCCACCTTTTCCTGGGAACCTGGATATTGAGCTCTTACTTTTCTCCATTCCAGGGTCTTGTTAAGCAGTGATGCTAACCAGTGAGTAGACCAGTAAGAGGTCTATGCATATTCTATTTGCTGATCTACCAGCTGTTTTAAGGGACTGGTCAGTGGCAGAATTAACATATTTGCAATATCTACAAAATTCACAAGTACATAGACTTCATTTTCCATTTTTCTACAAAACTCAAACTCTGTTTTTGTGACCTATTACTCACCGTAATCCTACTCAGCATCTTTCTTATTGGGATCTTGAGTAACATTTACCCCGAGATTACAGTAGTTCCATTCTTCTTCCTTTCCTTATCAAGTTATTATTAGATGCAGACAATTTGATTAGCCTAGGTGCCTGTTTTTTGTCTTGCAATGCTTCCTTGGTGTTAACTTTAAAGTTAATTGATTTCTTTTTTATTTTTATTTTTATTTATTTATTGTTTGAGATGGACTCTCACTCTATCACCCAGGCTAGAATGCAGTGGCGCGATCTTGGCCCACTGCAACCTCCGCCTCCCCGGTTCAAGCAATTCTCCTGTCTCAGTCTCCCAAGTAGCTGGGACTACAGGTGCCCGCCACCATGCCCGGCTAATTTTTTTTGTATTTTTAGTAGAGACGGGTTTCACCATGTTAGCCAGGATGGTCTCGATCTCCTGACCTCAGCCTCCCAAAGTGCTGGGATTACAGGTGTGAGCTACCACGCCTGGCCAAAAATATAAATATATGTATTAGGAAAACATACCTAGATTATCCATATAATTATATTCTTTGTTCACCTAAATACAAAACCAACCTTTGTTCTGACCTCTGGCTACCTCGCCTATTGCTCTTAATGCGTATATTTATTAGTAATACATTTCCATAGACTCCCCGCTCTGTGTGTAGCTCAAGCTGTGGTCCTGGATTCAGAAAAACTCCTCTGGAAGGGGAGGCTCCATGCTGCTTTGAAGTGAACTTTGCCCAGACGGGGAGGTTTCTCATAAGACAGGTATTACAAAGAATTACATTCAACTGTTTCTCACTCCTTTATATTCACCCAGTTAATTATTCATGATAATACTATTTAGTTATAAATAGCACATCTCAACTAGTCTCATGGGCATCCACTTCTGAAGGAAGCAAACACTGGGGAAAAATATTTAATACTTGCAAGCTGAAGATAGTAGTTTTTCCAGGTTTAAAACAACTCATTTGAGGAAAATATGCAACTTAATTTAGCTTCCCTATAAGAGATATTTTGTTCTCTAAATGTGTTTCCCTACCCTTTTTTAATTTTTCCTATCAGATGGTCTCTGAACACAGGAAAGCTGTGGAAACTTCAGAGGGGGTGCTTGGTCTGCTCTTTGCTAACTTGATAGGCAAAATGGTTACTTGGTTGGCTTAATTTAAATTATGTAGTAATGAGAAAAATTGAACATCTTTTCATATTTTTAAGAACCATTCTCATATCTATTGTGAATTATCTGTTTATCTCCATTTACCTTTTCCACTGGGTTGTCTTTTTCTTGTTGATTTAAAAGAAGATATGTATACACACTATATTTTTTTTTATATTTATGTGTGTGTATATATATATAAAGAGATCAAGTATTTTGCATGCTATTTAAGCGAAAAACGTTTTTCCACTTGATCTTTTGACTTTGCTCATAGGTTTTTGTTTGTTTGTTTGTTTGTTTTAAACAGGGTCTCACTCTATCACCGAGGCTGGAGTGCAGTGGCACTATCTCGGCTCACTGCAACCTCCGCCTCCCCGGTTCAAGTGATTCTCCTACCTCAGCCTCCCGAGTAGCTGGGACTACAGGCGCCCGCCACCACGCCCAGCTAGTTTTTTTGTTTTTTTTAGTAGAGACGGGTTTTTACCGTGTTAGCCAGGATGGTCTCGATCTCCTTCCTGACCTCGTGATCCCCCCGCCTGATCCCCCCCGCCTCGGCCTTCCAAAGTGCTGGGATTACAGGCGTGAGTCACCGCGCCCGGCCAGGACGTTCTTGAAAAAAGTAAGCCAGAAAGAAACCCACTGAAAAATAGCAGAGGAGTCAGAGGAGGGGCCCGAGGAGAAGCAAACATAGCACAGCCTGAGTAGCAAGCTAGACAAGGCATGGAAGAGACAGTGGCTAAAGTGACTGCAGTGGAATCTCCCAGAGGATAATAATATTACTGCCTAATAGAGCACACTAGTTAGCAGAACAGAACCCAGGGCCAGACTGTCTTTGTAAGAATCCCAGCTGTGCTGCATACTAGCTGTGTAACTTCAGGTTACACAGTTAAGTTACTTAAATTCCTCCCCCGCTCTTTTTTTTTTTTTTTGAGATGGAGTTTTATTCTTGTCGCCCAGGCTGGAGTGCAATGGCGAGATCACCGCTCCCTGCAACCTCTGCCTCCCGAGTTCAGGTGATACTCTTGCCTCAGTCTCCCGAGTAGCTGGGATTACAGGCGCCCAACCGCCACGCCCAGCTAATTTTTGTATTTTAGTAGTGACGGGGTTT
>NW_012122709.1:0-10189 GCF_000951035.1 Colobus angolensis palliatus
GGCTAATTTTTGTATTTTTAGTAGAGACAGGGTTTCACCATGTTGGCCAGGCTGGTCTCAAACTCCTGACCTCA
Source organism: Colobus angolensis palliatus (assembly GCF_000951035.1). Lineage (NCBI taxonomy): Eukaryota > Metazoa > Chordata > Mammalia > Primates > Cercopithecidae > Colobus > Colobus angolensis. The sequence continues at coordinate 75 of NW_012122709.1, forward strand.
GGTGATCCGCCCACCTCGGCCTCCTAAAGTGCTGGGATTACAAGCATAAGCCACCGTGCCTGGCCTGCAATATCTAATTTTAAAAAGAAAAAAAGAGAGAGAGAGAGAATGTATTTGCATATCACTTCTGTAATTAAAAATATAATTTTTAAACTTGAAAAAAAAAAAGAAAAAAGAAAAAAAAAAGTGCACTTTCATCTCAGAGAGATCTTTCCGGGAAGATTTTGTCTAATGGTGAAAGGCTTGCCTTATGTAAAGGACAACAACAGGGTAGATACTTGGCTAATGTTTCTGTTGGCAAAGTCATCTGCCCCTCAGTGCAAAGTTTGCACTTTGGGCCATATAGCCCTGAATGCACCACTTATCCTGTCTGCATTTCTAAAAAGCATTACTTGAAAATGTAATTTGACATTCTTGCCAAAAGCCCTGTGACACATGTAGTCCAAGACATACTTGTGAATTAAACCCCAAGACATACTTGGGCTACTGGGGATTTAGTGCCATAACTAGTTAGTGCTAATGAGAAGCACAGGGAGGAAAAGGAGGACAAGTCTGGGTACATTTGAAAATGAAATTATAGCTCCATATTCTGGTAAAAAATCTTTGAAGACTCGAGCAACTAATTCAGTTTTTTTTTTAACTTGAATATTTCTACTTTAAGCACCCAAAATGGTTTATTTTGAAAGCTAGGGCGTGCATATTATTTGAAAGGCATTCTGTCTTATGTGTTTGAGACTGCTTCTAAAAAATGCTGTGTCTGAGTGAGAAATCTTTTCTTTCTGGAGATTTCCTTTCTAAGCCCGGTGATCTTATATTCTTCTCATTGAAGAAAGATGCCACAAATTTTCCTTTAGGCTGAGAGAGCTGAACACGAGGACAACAGAATAAAGATGGGACAGGTAGACAGCCACTGTGGGGGTAGCATTGGACACTTGTACTTTTTAACAAGGGCTCTAGGTGATTCTGACCCTTCCTTAAGAATTGTTGCTAGAAAGGCTTCTGAATTCCAGCTGTGGAACAGCTGGTTATAGCAGTTGACCATTAGTCTACTACCTTAGCGAATAGTAGATTATGACCTACAACTGGCATTTCTCTCCCGTATTTCCCTAATTCAATCTCCTGCTTCCATGACTCTTGACATAGTTTCTTCTTCATATATCGCTTCTAGTCCCTCAAGACTCTCCTGTCTGCTTTCCACTCTCTTTTCACTCTACCCATGTAGTTCTCTCTGATCCCACCCCACCTCTTAAATGGTGCATAATATGAAACTGAAGGGTTTTTTTATTTGTTGTACTTGTTGAGAATTCCTTGTTCTTAATTTAAAAAGCAGGTGAATTCAATGCTTTATGGTTTTCTAAGGAAGCACCTAAATTAAGTTGCTTTTTGTACATGGCCCTTGATTAGTTTTTTTCTTTGTGGGTCAGTGGCCCTCAATAGAAAAAAGGTCCCCCAGCCCTGTCCTAGGAGGCTTGGATGGGATTCAATGAAGCGTGCTTTTAAAGCTTAACTCTCTGGCATTAAAAACAAAAAAATCACTCGAAAGAGCCAAACTTTTTTCAATCACACCAGCTCTATGTAATTTCTCTTTAGTCTTAATATCAATGCCTTAGTTTTCAAAGCTGAACAAAGACAATCACAATAAATTACTCTCAATCCTGCTGAGTATGTATTGGTTCTTTTTTTGAAGCACTTCAAATCAATGGTTAAAGAAGTAGGCATTGAATATGAGGAATCTATTCCATCATTTAACAGCGCTCTGAGGCAAACAATCTGTGAAACTGTGCTTTCTCATTTTATCTCATTTATTCCTCTCACCAAAGGCTGGCTCTGATGTACAAATGGGATGCAGCTCATGTTCGTTTATTTTCAGTTGCTCATAACTCAGCTTCCCATAGAAAATGTTATAAATGGTAGATAGGTTCTCAGGCCAGCCCTCAGTTTATTTACTACTAACTTGACTATTTTCAACTATGTCTTACAAGCATTTTCTATATGTCTCTCAGAAAATACATTTAGAAATCCAACTAGATGCCAAGAAAGTGTCTCTCCAATTCTCACACTTTTTTGGGAGGTGGGGCAGTAATAGAGGAATACTGGTAGTTACCACTGAGGGGTCAGCTTTCTTTCTGTACCTGCAGGAAATAAAGTAAATCTCTAGTGTTTACTCCCCCAGTGTCCTAAATGGAGAAAACAGAGCCAGAAAATATTGCAAGACACTGGGAGAGAACCCAGGCTTTGCCTGCACCAGTGGGATTTTTAAGGTAGACACTCTTGGTACTCGGACTGATTTTACCAATAATGCAACCAAATGCCTTTGGTAAATAAGAGAGACAAACTGTTCCCTAAGGGTAAGGACCATAGTGAGGAACATTTGAGAAGAACAGACTGGAAAGCACTATGTAAATTGCAAACATAAGAGACTATGATTTTGCATTGGCCTTTCTTGAAGAGTGCCTCACTTGAGTTATGAAGAAAACTTAGCTTTTTACAAGGAGTTTTTAAGGAGTGAATTTAAAAGGTTCCAAATATTTAAAACTACTTGGATCTTTTATTCTGCAGAGATAGCAGCAGTCTAGGGATAAGAAGTTAGATCTAGCCGGGCACGGTGGCTCACACCTGTAATCCCAGCACTTTGGGAGGCCGAGGTGGGCAGATCACGAGGTCAGGAGATCGAGACCATCCTGGCTAACAGGATGAAACCCCGTCTCTACTAAAAATACAAAAAGATTAGCCGGGTGCCTGTAGTACCAGCTACTCAGGAGGCTGAGGCAGGAGAATGGCCTGAACCCGGGAGGCGGAGCTTGCAGTGAGACGAGATCGCATCACTGCACTCTAGCATGGGTGACAGAGCGAGACTCTGCCTCATAAAAAAAAAAGAAGTTTGAGCTAGAAGTCAGGAATATGGATTTGAAGCCCAGCTCTACATGATTGGAAGCTTTTGGTAAAGACTCTTGGGAAAGTCAGTTACCACTGGAACCTTAAAACGAAAAAAGCCCTTTGAAAACAAGGAGGTATTATGTAAATGTAAAAGAGTACAACTGCAAAACAAAGAAAGAAATGAACATATCTTATGCTAAGTTACTGAAGTTTTGTGTGAAGAACAATTTCTGACAACTTGTACTAGGTGAGGGAGCGGGGCCAGAAAAGCAGCACCTTGTTAAATTCAGTTCAGCCTAAAGTGCCTCCTTACACATTTAAAGTTTGGTCTAAAGGTTTCTCCATACATAGTGAACTGTAATCTAAACTGGGTGTGTAAACAGACTGTAACCTGCTCTTGCACCAATCACAGGTGGCCAACGGTTCAAACCATGTTCAAATAAGAAAATCACTGAGCTGTAACCAACTCAGCTGTTTCTGTACCTCACTTCCGTTTTCTGTAAGTCACTTTCCCTTTTCTGTCCATAAATCCTCTCCGACTACATGGCAGTACTGGAATCCCTCTGAACATATTCTGGTTGTCGGGAGGGGTGATCAATTTGCAAATCACTCTTTGCTCAGTTAAATTCTGTTAAAATTAATTTGTCTGTTACCAGTAGAGGGTCTTGACTGCAAGTTGTCCAGGTTCTTGGTGTTTTGAACAAAGAATTGGACAAAATGCACAGCAAAGCAAGGAAAGAATGAAGCAACAAAATAAGAGATTTATAGAAAATTAAAGTATTCTCCACAGGGTGTGAGCCACCCAAGCAGTGGCTCATGGGCCCTGGTTACAGAATCTTCTGGGGTTCAAACACCCCCTAGAGGTTTCGATTGGCCACTTGGTGTTTACCTCATGCAAATGAAGTAGTGGCCTGCAATCAGTCTGAGGCTAAAATGAAGTTACAAAGTTACACTCCTATGCAAATGTCTGATTGGGAAAGCAACCAATCAAGAGGTACTTTATTTTTTATTTTTATTTTTATTTTTTAATTTTTTATTTATTTATTTATTTATTATTTTATTATTAGTGTTGCTGTCGCCCAGGCTGGAGTGCAGGGGCGCAATCTCGGCTCACTGCAAGCTCCGCCTCCCGGGTTCACGCCATTCTCCTCCTGCTTCAGCCTCCTGAGCTGGGACTACAGGCTCCCACCACCGCGCCCAGCTAATTTTTTGTATTTTTAGTAGGGACGGGGTTTCACCATGGTCTCAATCTCCTGACCTCGTGATCCACCTGCCTAGGCCTCCCAAAGTGCTGAGATTACAGGTGTGAGTCACTGTGCCCAGCCCAATCAGAGGTACTTTCAGTTTTCCTCCTGCCACACAGAAAAAGGGGGAAGGTAGGGTGTGGTGTTGCAAAGGAAGTAGCCTCTGGTCCTTTTGTCACTTAAGCGTGGAAGGTTGGGGTTTTCCTTTCAGTTTAGTTCTTGGAAGTCAGCATGAATTAGCCTCAGGTTCTTTGCCTCCAGATCCTATTCTCCTGCCTCATGTCCAAAGTTTTTCTTTTAACGAACTTTCCTCTTCTAGCAAGTACAGAAAGATGTGGAAATAGGGCATATCAAGGAGTTGAACTGCATGCATATGTGATGGTGAACTGATGGCGACCAAGCCATCAACCAAGGAATTCAAATGGCCATCAAAAGCAAAGCCACAGGAGCTGAAGGAGACATGATGAGGAAATATAATGTGACATCCTGGATGGGATCCTGGAACAGAATAAGGACACTGGTGGGGGCGGGGGTGAACTAAGGAAATCAAACAAAAAGTTGTATGCAAATGTTCATAGCAGCATTATTCATAATAGCCAAATTTCCATCAGCAAATGAATGGATAAACAAAATGTGGTCTACTGTATCTGTATAACAGAATATTACTCAGCCATTAGAAGGACGGAAATTCAGATACATGTTACAACATGGATGAATCTCAAAAACACTGCTAAGTGAAAAAAATCCACATTCATATAAAATGTCCAGCATAAGCAAATCTAGAGATAGAATGTAGATTCTTGGTTGCCCAGGGCTGGGGGAGAGGGGAAAGGATGAAAGTGAGGATGCTAGCTAAAAGGTGCGGGGTTTCTCTTGGGGGTGATGAAAAATTGATTTTGGTGATGGACGTACAACCTTGTAGATTTAAAGTCACTGTACACTTCAAATAGGTGAATTATTTGTTACGTTAACTATATCCCAATAAGACAGTTACCAAAAAGATCAGGAAATCAGAATTAAGTGTGGACTTTAGTTAATAATTTTACATCAATATTGGTTCATCAATCATGAGAAACATACCACCCTAATGTAAGATGTTAATAACGGGATACTGGGGGTGAGATATAGGAAAGTCTATGTGCTATCTTCCCAACTTCTGTAAATCTAAAACTCTTCTATTGGAAGTTATTTTTTGGGCCGGGCGCAGTGGCTCAAGCCTGTAATCCCAGCACTTTGGGAGGCCGAGAAGGGCGGATCACGGGTCAGGAGATCGAGACCATCCTGGCTAACACGGTGAAACCCCATCTCTACTAAAAACTACAAAAAAAACTAGCCGGGCGGCGTGGTGGGGGCTGTAGTCCCAGCTACCCGGGAGGCTGAGGCAGGAGAATGGCGTGAACTCGGGAGGCGGAGCTTGCAGTGAGCTGAGATCCAGCCACAGCACTCCAACCTGGGTGACAGAGCAAGACTCCGTCTCAAAAAAAAAAAAAAAAAAAGAAGCTTTTTTTTAAAGAAAAGCGAGTCTTGGCTTTCAAATTAAAAAGCATAAATACATGTGGCCAGCAGGGAAAAACTTTCATCACACTTTCAAAAATATAAATACTTGATGTAATTCTAATATTGGGGAGCTGTATTAAGCTATTATTTGCTGGAGCAATTTTCCTAATCCCTCAATTGCTACTTTACTCTTTTTCTAATTTTTATTGTTCTAAAAGTAAAATAATTCCTTGCTGTTGGTCTAAAGCATTACCAAAACAGTTTCTGTTCATTTCTTAGATCTAAATTCATGTATCCACAAAGTGAACTAAAATGCAGGTTGCTATATAACTCCAGCCCCTCTAAGCTATCTAAGAACCCCATGAGGAACATACAATGCTCTGCTTCATGGGAACAAAGAAAGAAAATCTCTAAAGGTTTTTAATAACTCCAGGGAGGTGGAGGGACGTGTACATTAATCCATCCTCCCTCCTTCCAAAAGGAATGAAATTACTGCATAAAATGTGCTATGTGCATCCAAAGCCTGGAGTCATCTGACCTTAATAACAAAGCACGTAAATTACAGTCATTATGCAGATGTATGATTTGAGATCACCTACCAATCAGTAGGAGAAATGCAGCCAGTTAGCATTTTGCAAAACCTTGCCAAAATATAGCTCTGGAGGGCTTAAGACTGCCAATTATTTCTAGGTCCACTAATCCTGCAAGGTAGGATACAGAAGGCCAGTCAGAAACACATACAGTTCAATAATCAGTTTTATTATATTTTTGTAAGAATAACTTTATGTAAGGGTAGTTGGAAGAGTTAGGGTTGCTACTTTAAAACTTTACATTTCATTTCGATGAGCTTATAACAGCTTTAAACTGCACTCCAGATAGAAATCAATCAAGGCTTCTTACTGCTTTTTAAATGATAAGCAAATTGGGAACCAATCGGACAAGTTAAGAACCAATTCTGATAATCTTAGATCCCCATTTTAACTGTACCAAAGGTTTATTAAGTAAGGCACACCAAACCAAACTGAGTGAATGGCCTGAAATGCACACTTTGACCTTGTGTTGCCATCACTTCTGAGCAGCTAGAGTGACTGCATCTATTTTGCACATTTACAACCACTACCTCCAGGACTCAAAAGGAATAGTAATACTACTAGTGATTAACCCAAAACTCTCCAAAAATTCTGAGGCTCCTGTAAATACTTTCCAAGTAGTGCTAATAAAAGGCTCACGAAGTGTGCTGGGGACCCTTGCGGGATAGCAAGGAGCAGACAGGAAAAGATGGAGCTCTCTTACTTGTTTCGCAATTAACAAAGGAGATCTTTTCTGTCAATAATTCAGGTGCACATATCTTGGTAGCATTGTTAGAGAATTTCTCTTAAGTAGCAATTATGATTTTCACTAGGCTCATAATTTAACAGATGGCCTAGGGATAAATAAATGATTCCAAATGCCTCTATGGATTTCATACTCATTCAAGTGATTTAAAGGCGTCACATGTGAGTTTCAAGCTCTTTAAGAGAAAAACAAACACACAGACTTTGAGGGTGTTTGTTACATAGCACCTATGAAATTAAGATTTCCACAACTCTCCTCAAAGTCCTTCTTGCTTTACTGGTGAATTTTTCTCATACTCCCACTCCCCCAACTCTGAGGTTTTCTTTTTACAGAGAGTGAGATGAGAGACAGTATAGAGACTGAGATTCCCAGGGTTGATCACGTCTGTTAGAGCCCCAGTGATACATTCAGTTACGAATAAAAAGCAGCCTAGACAGAAAACGCCATGGGTGAGGATTTTATTTTCCCTCTGGAACCTGTACCCCCAAGCCACGCATCATAATCACCGGTAGACCAAGGCCTTGGCAGGGCCATCTCTGAGACAGCTGATCAGACCTGGCTTGGAAGGTCATGGTGATTCCCAGAATAGGAGAGGGCTAGCCGCCAGCACTTTGCCCTTTCTTTGCATCTCCAGTGACTGCCCCAGTGGGCAGTCTCCTGCACACCATCACAGAAGACCTCGGAGAAAGTAAAAGGAGGAAGGTATCCTCAGGAAGACATCAGAGACACCCCTTTCCTCCTCCCCCAGGGGCTGACTCAACACTGACTTCCAACAGCAGGTAATTTTCCTTATTATTTCCAAATAATCTCTAAAGAAGATCCTGGGAATCTCATTCTCAGATAGCCTGCCACAGCCGTTTAGAATTCACAGGAATATCCGAAATGGTCAACAGCTGAATTTGCTGCAAGTATAGAAGAAAATACAGTTGGTGGGTGGGAAGGCTCAGAGATATCAGACATTTCTCTGATTGTTCTAATTGAATGATTAAAGCCTGCCTTTTTACATACATTTCATGGATTGTGTGAGTCATGACAATTTGTTGCTGTTGTTGAGACACAGCGTCTTTGCTCTGTCACCCAGGATGGAGCGCAGTGGCGTGAGCATAGCTCACTGCAGTCTCGACCTCCTGGGCTCAAGTGATCTTCCCACCTCAGCCTCCTGAGTAGCTGGGATTACAGGCGTGTGCCACCACACCTGGTTAATTTTTGTATTTTTTGTAGAGATGGGATTTCACTACGTCGCCCACGCTGGTCTCGAACTCCTGAGCTCATGCGATCCTCCCCCTTAGCCTCCCAAAGTGCTGAGATTACAGGCATGAGCCACTGCACTTGGCTGAGTCATGACAATTTTTAACATCAAATTATTTTCTCTTTCTTAGTAATTGCTTTCAGCTTAAACAAAAGGGAAGGTAAAAGCTGTCTTTACCTTCTCTTAACCCTCCTTTTCACAGTATACCCAAAATTTCTCCCCTCAAAATACAGCATGATAAGAGGTTTTCAGTAAATTTACTGTCTAGAAAAAATACACCAGAAGAATAACATTTTCATTCATCATGAATTCTCCAAAAGATATTTCTCCAAATGGCTATCTAGAAAGCCTTTACATAAACCTACCAATGGCAAAGTCCACTTCGTCACATAAAGAAAAATGATTCTGGGACGGGCACAGTGGCTCATGCCCGTAATCCTACCATTTTGGGAGGTCAAAGTGGGAGGATTGCTTCAGCCCATGATTTCAAGATCAGCATGGGCAACATAGTGAGACCCTGTCTCTACAAAAAATTTAAAAATTAGCCGGGCATGGTGCCACACACCTGTAATCCCAGCTAGTCAGGGAGGCTGAGGTGGGAGAAACACCTGAGCCCAGGAGGCTGAGGCTGTAGTGAACCATGATCATGCCACTGCACTCAAGCCTTGGGGTGGGGGAGGGGGGAAATGTTTCATTCTGAAAACAAAACAAAAATACACAACAACAAAAAACAGTAATCCATGCAAACCATTACTCAAAATTCTAGCTAGGCATCGATAAAATGGTGCAGAGGAAAGTAAGATTTACATTTTTAATGTTTGTGCTTAATTACATCCTTTAAAACCCACTTCCACAAAATTCTTGTTAAAGGTCATAGTTAAGTTACAGCTTACTCTAATACAGATCTGCACTGAAGGACTCTTAATAAGTCCCAGTTCCCATGGATATGGACATGAGCCACAGTTGACCAGGGGTTAATTTTATAACATGAGAGAAAAATTGTTCTGAACCTTGGAATGGGCAGATGAGGGAGGGGCAGAGCCCTCCTCATACTCCCCGTCGTTTTGCAAGGCTGAGTTTCCCCAACCCTCCCAATTGGCCATGAAAAGTCTTCAAGCAGCATGTTACGCAATATGAAGCATGCCATTTTCAGTAAAAGCAAAACAAAAACTCCTTCTCCCCCATTATCTAATGCCCTAGCACCTGGGGCACATGCCCTACAATTTACTACCATTTAATAGGCTCTTTGCTATTTAGAAAAGTTTTGTTGACAAATGTAACGATTTCAATGTGTACTTCCTTTTCTAGGTCAGTTCCTGGAGCTTTAAGTAAAACTTGTCTCAGTCCTAATTTTGGAGTGAATGCCACTGTTGATGTTGCTATCCAGAGAATTACCTGCGTTTATGCCTTATCCTTTGTTTCCTGCCTCAAAGTCAATCATAATATTTGACGAAACAGTCCCACAATTCCATGGTGTGCCAGTTATTTTGAGTTTCCTTGGCTTGGTGTGAACCCCTACCCCCTCACCGGCCACCGCCCCCCCCCTCCACCACCAAGAAAAGCTTTTTGAAAACCTAAATAGATCACATGCACTGGTTTTCCTTTCTCTACATATGCATTAGCCACTTAAAAAACACAAGGTCACTAGCAAAGCACAGATTCCCCTTATTTAACGAAGTTGCCTTTCCTGGAAGACTGAGTTTGCTCAAGTTTTCAGCGTCCTCAGCCTTTATTATAGACTCTACCAGCTTGCCTTTATTAGTGAGGCACCCCAGGTCTGACTGGGACTTATCCTAGTGGCTTCTTAACACCATTTGATTCTCTTCAAAGAGAATAAAATACCTAGGAATCCAACTTACAAGGGATGTAAAGGACCTCTTCAAGGAGAACTACAAACCACTGCTCAGTGAAAT
>NW_012122709.1:11624-22944 GCF_000951035.1 Colobus angolensis palliatus
GCATTGGGAGTTATACTTGATATAAATGACGAATTGATGGGTGCTGACGAGTTGAAGGGTGCAGCACACCAACACAGCACAAGTATACATATGTAACAAACCTGCACGTTATGCACATGTACCCTAGAACTTAAAGGTATAATAAAAAAAAAAAACACCATTTGATTCTCCAGTCTCACCTTTCAGAACCTTTCCTTTAGAATCAAATCTGTTAAATAACCACATTTGATTTATTCAGTAGGATTAGAAAATCCAGTATATTTACCACTTTGTGAACTCGTTACTTCAAGTAGAACACTGCGAGAGATTATCTGGGAATGGAACTCTGCCCTAACATTTTCCCCAAGTCTAAGTCAAAGATTTGATTCACTTCTCCCAAACTAACCTTTGACCTGATTTGGCAACACAAAAACATTGTTGGTGCTTAATGCAGTATTTATCAAGTGCCTCTTAAGTGCCAGATGCCATCCATCAGTGCAGAAAATACAAAAGGTTTGGTCTCCGCCCTCTTGAAAATTACAAGATGAACAGACATGGATTTTATTGTTGTTCTCTAAGCTTTTTCTCTCTCCTTCTTACTCTATAATGCTAATTCCTCCAACCCCCTCCCCACCACAAGATCTCTGAGGTCCTCTAATCTTATCTTGGAACAACTCAAGTCCAAAAGACAGGAGGAGAGATGATGCTAAATCAGGCAAATCAACTCAACCTATGTTTCTTCTCACTTTGGGACTTTCGACCGATGTGCCACAGGGGTGCCTTTGGACAAAGTAGGAGAGAGTCGCACACTCAGATATAACCTATATATTGCCATATATACTATAGCCATTTTCTGAGACAACCAAAACTACTGAAGGCATTATCTCGGACTCAGAGCAAAATCTGACAAGGTAAGGGTGAATAAACAAACTCCTTGGGGACCTAGTTCTGCTGCCTTTCTTGGTCAACAAAGCAAAATCGGCAGAACAAAGACTTCCCACACACATGCTGTTTCATTTCCTTGGCTTGACAAATCAGAAATCACTAAACATTCAAATCTTCTTAAAAAAACAAAAACAAACAAACAAAAAACTCAGACAATATCAGTGCTTTGATTTTTAAAGGCCCTAACCTGGTCACTTGATAACAAGCTTCCCTAAACTTATATTTGGATAGTCAATAAATTATTGGCATAGCTCCATTCAATTTTTGTAGCAGAGGTCTCACCAGAGGAGAGCTTCTATGCCCTCAAGTGACTGATATATACTCAACAGTGAACAACTTGAGATACCACCCAGTGCCTCTCCAGCACATACCAGGAATAATCCCTGTTATTTTCTGGGCTCTGTAAAGCACTGATAAAAAGGTGCCTGAAATCAAAGGCAAGGTATTGATTAGCCAACTCTTCAGCTGGGCTGCCATCCAGCCTCCCACCATTTTCCTCTGGTTTCTTAAGTACCACAGGGAAGGAAAAATAAAGCCAGATCTTAGGTGCTATATTAAAGTATTAATGTGTCTACTTATTCATGACATAAAAAAATATACTCCCTTAGAGAAGAAGATGGAAAAGTTATTGCCTCTTTGTCAGCAAGTGACACAGAAAAGAGAGAAACCATTTACTACACATTCAAGTCAGGCCTGTTCAATTCCTAGCCATCTTCAGATAACCCTAACCATACCAGGGCCCTCTTAGGCACCACTGGGCCAAAGAGATAGATATGAATGCTCCAGAAAGTGCATTGCAAGTGTCCTGGCCTTCTTTACTGAAGAACTAACCAAAAATGAAACGGCTGCCTGTTACCATTTTTGCTTTGGGTATGAATGAAAGGATAGGAGCCACTCTAATTTGAGCCTCTAAGAACTTAGGGTTCCTTCCATGGGGCTGATGTTGGAGTCACTATACAATGTAATGCCTGTCACAGGAGCTAAGAGAGACACCAGCACTTCAGAAATCTGGCCCACAGACAAGCTTGAGACCTGAAGCTCACAAATTCAAAGTATCAGACAGCTTTCTCTGACCTGGTGCAACTGGGTGAGTAAGTGCTCATTCCGTTATTTCAATGTCTAGCTTGCCCTCCCTAACTCTTTTTGGCAGTGGGCCAACTGCTCACTCATAAACCAATTGATTTGGTCAAACATTTGATCCGAAAGAAGTTCCAATTACTCCTCTACCCCTAGAATGTGGCCTGTCAGCTACTTTAGGATAAGCAACAAACATGGGGGATGGGAAAGTTCTTTCTCTCTTACTCCTGCACATTAGAGGCCTGTAGGAGTGAGAGAGAAAGAAATGGAAAGAAATGGGCCAAAGGAGGGAGGAAGAAAAAAAGACAGTATATATGACCAAGGGCCCAGGAGTGGGAGAGTCACCTACAATTGATGCAAGTGGTGATCTGGCACCAGGGCCTTTCGTTCTATGGTAACTCCCATCAAGCACAGGGACACGTTTTTCTCCCTAGTTTCCATTACACAGAGCCTGCAGATGGCACGCAGCATTACTACTGCAATTACTGACTATAATTATCATGAAAAGTCTTTGATGTGATAGCAAAAATTATTAAAATAGCCTTTCTTAGAAAAGAAGGGCAATAAATACAACCTCATTTGGAAAACTGAAGGACCTAATTTTGTACCAGGACCTTCTGCCAGAAAAGAGTAAGTCACTTTAATATACTTGTTTTTGTCCCCTCTCCTTGAGGATGTTTCATCTTATGTGGAAAACACATAATGGTATGCAGTTCAGGATATATTTTAAGAGTACACTTAAAGGTACTTCAAAGGAAAATAAAAAATAAAGTAACCTTCTCCTTTCAGATAAACACATATTTACATAAGCTCCTAGTTTTTCCTGATCCCACAGTAACCAATGAGAGGCAACTGTTTTTTAAACTGCCTTCAAGGATAAGAACAAATGACAACTGAATTAAATGTTGGTCCTGTTTTAAAGATAATACCTGGCGGCAGTGCTATGCTTATCGGTTTGAAATAGTAAACATTGTAGTGTACTTTAAAAAGTATCAGTAACTAGAAGTACGAAAGAACAGAGAACAGCCCACTTTGTTCTCTTTATCTTTCATTGGATCATAAACCGTGCAAGGTCATGTTTGATTTTTTTAATCTAACTACTCTTACGTTTTAACTCTGAGTCAAGACAGCATAATCCTAAATTGTATGCAATGCTACAGCAGCACATACATTAAATCATATTCTGAAATCAGTTTCAATGTGGGGAAGAACGGCCTTTCAAAGGCTGAAGCCAAACTAAATGTCCAACAGTATAAGACCTAATTTTTGCAAATGAACTGCCTAAATATTTGAGTTCCACCAGGCTATCCAGAAAACATGCTTATGTTTTTGCCCATGAGTGTTTCTATTAATATTTTTTAGATATGACGATTAACACAGACCAGTACAAAGACCAACTAGCCTAACCCAAATTTACTTGACTAGAGTTAAGTTCAGTCATACAGAATGACTATACCAGAACTGCATGAGCTTGAAAAAGAAAAATAGTTCAATCTCAAGTTTCATAAATATACATAGAAAAAGGTGCTCAGTGGCACCAAGTCTGAGCTTCCATTTGGCCGAATGACTTGGTGGGTATGGGCAAGTAGAATATATACTCTTATAAAAAAAAGCATTGTTTCGTTATTATGAGATGAACTTTCATAGCTCCATGATTTGTGGCTACAAACATAAAACAAATTACATCAGGGACTATTACAAAATGAGCCTATATCAAGAAATAGTCATGATGCATTTTGCTTATTGGTTTAAAACTCTTCTAATGGCACTGACACATTTGGTAGCCTTGGGATCGCATACAGAATCCAAACTTCTTTTTATTCCACCAGTAAGTAGCAGTAAGTAGCAACTTAGAACAAGAAGGGTCAATGATAATGTTTTGGATGTGTGCACCATCCAAATTGCATGTTGAAAAGTGGCTCCCAATGTTGGAGGTGGGTCCTAGTGTGAGGTGACTGGGTCGTGTGGTTGGGTCCCTCATGAATGGCTTAGCACGAGCCCCTGGGAGAAAAGTGAGTTCTTGCTCTGAGTTCCCATGAGACCTGGTTGGTTAAGAGAGTATGGCACCTCCCCACTCTTTCTCCCTTGATCCCACTATCACCATATGACATGCTGGCTCCTCCTTTCCCTTCCACCATGATTGGGAGCTCCCTGAGGCCTCATTAGAAGCAAATGCTGGAGTCATGCTTGTACAAACTGCAGAACCATGAGCCAATTAAACCTGTTTTCTTTAGAAATTACCCAGCCTCCAGTATGTCTTTATAGTGATGCAAAAATGGTGTAACAGTCGGGCACTTCCAGAACCAAGAGTTTTAGGTTATTCTGTGCTATCGTGTAGATATGGTTTGTACGGCCCCTTCAAGTCTCATGTTGAAATCTGATCCCCAATGTTGAAGGTGGGGCCTGGTGGGAGATGTTTGGATTGTGGTGGGCAGATCCTTAGTGAATGGCTTGGATCTCGCAGCAGTGAATTCTTTTTTTATTTCAGATGAAGTCTTGCTCCGTCACGTACACTGGAGTGCAGTGGCGTAATCTCAGCTCACTGCAACCTCCGCCTCCTGGGTTCAAGTGATTCTCCTGCCTCAGCCTCCCAAATAGCTGGGATTACAGACACCTGCCACTACACCCAACTAATTTTTGTATTTTTAGTAGAGACAGGGTTTCACCATGTTGGCCAGGCTGGTTTCGAACTCCTGACCTCAGGTGATCCACCCACCTCAGCCTCCCAAAGTGCTGGAATCACAGGTGTGAGCCACCACACCTGGCAGTGAATTCTTACTCTTAGTTCCCAAGAGAGAACTGGTTGGTAAAAAGAGCTTGGCACCTCCTCTCTCACCATGTGATGCCTGCTCCCCTCCCCTTTCCACCATGAGTAGAGGCTTCCTGACATCCTCACCAGAAGCAGATACTGACAATATGCTTCTTGTACAGCCTGCAGAACCATGAGCCAAATAAATCTCTCTTCTTTATAAATTACCCAGTCTCAGGTATTCCTTCATAGCAACACAAATGGACTAAGACACTCCACATCACCAAGGATCCTCAATCAGAACAGTTCAGTAAAAAGCAAATGGATAAAGTCACAACAAGTGGGAAACTCAAGAGAACAGAAAAGCTTGTCTGGACTATGATTTACTATCTAACTACATACTGTATAGTGTACATGTCAGAACACTGTGGAAAATTAGCTATAAATGTTTGGACTGGACTCTCTTTTCTGAGTCTCAGAGGCAGGGAGGCATCATGTTATATGGAAAGCATAACAGCTTCAGAGGTAAATAAGCCCAAGTTTAGGCTAAGTTCTTTCTTAATTAAAAAAATGATTTTTAGGGCCAGGTGCAGTGGGTCATGCCTGTAATCCCAGCACTTTGGGAGGCCGAGGCAGGTGGATCACTTGAGGCCAGGAGTTCGAGACCAGCCTGGGCAACATGGCAAAACCCTGTCTCTACTAAAAGTACAAAAATTAGCCAGGCATAGTGGTGCATGCCTGTAGTCCCAGCTACTTGGGAGGCTGAGGCAGGAGAATTACTTGAGGCTGGGAGGTGGAGGTTACAGTGAACCGAGATAGCACCACTGCACTCCAGCCTAGGCGACAGAGGAAGACTTTGTCTCAAAAAAAAAAAAAAAAATTTTTTTTTAGAGATGGCGTCTCTGTCACCCACACTGGAGTGCAGTGGCATCATCGTACCTCACTGTACCCTCAAACTCCTGTGTTCAAATGATCCTCCCACCTCAGCCTCCTGAACAGTTAGGACTACAGGTATGCACCATCACGTCTGGTTATTTTTTCATTTTTTTAAGAGACAGGGTCTCCCTGTGTTGCTCAGGCTAGTCTGAAACTCCCGGCCTCAAGCAGGAGCCACCTCACAGTGGCTGAGATGAAAGGCCCACGCCACCATGCCCAGCTTAGCCTCAGTTCTGTTGCTTGCCAACTGTGCAAGTTTGAGCCACTCTCCTAACTTCTCTGAGACTAGTTCATCTTCTGTAAAATGAGGACAAGAGCAAAACCTACCTCAGAGATTTGTTGGAACCATTAAAATTATACAGTATACCTCAATCAACAGTAGCTATTATCATAAACACTGATATCAGAAGCTGCTATATATTTCTCAGAAAGGGGATCCTTTCTATGTATCAGAGTTCAGCTATGTTTAACCAATGGGGGAGTGTTTGTTTTCTTGTTGTTGCTATTGTTATCATTACTATTATTTTTAGTCTTTGGAAATATTTTTTTCTAAAAATTACAGATCAAATGGAAATTTAGCTTTATTTAGCAGAAAGACAAAATAGTCCCTTGATAAAAATTCAGGCTACAGCCTGCAATACTACTCTAGGATTGTGAGCTACAGAATCTTTTCTTTAGCTTTTGACATGGTTCTGTTATGAGCTTTGAGAGATTAAATAAAAACAAAATATTAAAGGTTGATTCTTATGAGAATGCCATTATTTTAGGCCAAATAGGTCAAATATCAGCAATTTCACATAGTCTGACCAAATATTTTGGGGAATCAACTTAGCAACAATATCCAAAGGTTTCTATGTATAAATATGATTCACTTGCATCCTAGAATACCTAACTCATGAACAAAATTCAAAAGATTAAAACAAGACACTATTTGCTTGAGTAGATATGCATCTGACTTTACAAAAAATATTGTGTGCCCTGAATATGCACTATGTCTGCTGCACTATCCTGACAAATGATCAATTTCTTCCTAATGGCCAATCATTTTGTTGAAAGAACTCTCTGCTCTATGAAATAAAGGCAGATGCTTTGGAAATTTAGACTGTCTAAGGATAAATGTATGTCAAATAAAAACAACAACAACAAAAATCCACCCTGAGATGAAGGGAGTTTGTTCCCTATCACATCAAAGGAAGGGAGAACAAAGATGGAAATGACAGCTCTCTGTACCATTGTGATGCATTTAAGTGCTGACTTTTTTTTTATGTTGCTGATGAGAGTATATCAACCTTAGAGCGTCTGTCAGTTTATCACCAGATCACCTCCCTTATACTATCTTTATGTCTTAAATATTTCTGTCAAATAGGTCTTCCTCTACTCAGCTTTAGATTGGTACCATAGATTTCCCTCCATTATCCCCTTACATTTGCGCATAAGATTCACAGACATAAATGAAAAAAAAATCATCAGCATAATACTTACCTGCCAACATCTACAGCCAAGATTTGGAGACATGAAAAATGATTACTTCCTGAACAAGTGTTTCTAGAATGGGAGTACGGGGGATGGAGGGGGGAAGGGAAGAAAACAGGTGTCCCAAGAGATACGTGGCCTTGGCCTTGAGTAGTGTATAGGACTTAGGACACCAAGTAGGTGTGGATAAGCAAATGTGTAATGGTGACCACACAGCAATATTAAATTTAACAACATGATGAGAGAGGAAAAGTACAAACCCCCGTATATAATTTTTGCTATATTAGAGTAAGAAACTATGACAAAAGCAGGGCATTACTGAGGGAGTTCGGAAATTAAACAACCCTCAAGATGCCTGGAGACTGTTTTAAAAAGGGGAAAGAGAAAAACTTACTTATAGTTGCCCCAGAATAATTACTTATATTTGCGGGGGGTGGAGGCTGGAGAGTGAAGAGAACCTTCACTGTGGTTAAAAGGCAGAAGAAAAAGCAGTGGTGATTAAAGAAAGAAAAAAAAAAGTCCAGAGAAGGAATAGAGAAAATCCTTTAAGGCACAGCAGGTTAAAGACAAAATAAAATCTAGGCAGGAACAACTTGCAAGAGGTTGCAAAGCCAATAGTAAGAGGTTCTTTTGCTCTATCAAAGGGAGGAAGCCAGTTAGAGGAACCACTTAATCACAGTCACAGGGCTAAAAAGGAGATGGTGGAGAGACTGAATGAATTCTTTGTCTTGTAAGGAGATGCGCATTTCCAAACCAGAACACTGAACTCCGCAGGTCAGAGGTACTAGATCAAATAGTGGTAAACATGATGCCCTGCGTCTAATCAACAAACCAGGAGTAGATAAATCACTGGGACCAGATGGTACCCACCAGCCAGTTTTGAAGTAACTCAAGGGTGAAATTGTTTTGGCCAACATGTGTAGGCTGTCTTTACAAACAGCCACTGTGCCCAAGAGACTGGTGCTTGTCAATGTGATTCCTATTCATAAGAGGGGTTCTAGAAGGGATCCTGGGAAGTAGAAACCAGTAAAGCTCATTTCCATATCAAGCAGGCTGGCCAACTTTACAGGAAAGGTGAAATCACTACACATTTATGAAAATAAGGCCTATGGTGGCGGGGGCGGGTGAGGGGGGTCAGGGGAGAGAAAACCAAGTATTTTGGCAAAGGAGAAAAATCATGTTCATCTAATAAACCAGGGCTCTTGGGGTGGGTGGTGCAAGGAGAATATATGAATAAAGGGGACCCTGAGGATATAATTTATACAAAGTGTGCTAAAAACACAACAGAAAGTATTATCATGTTATCTATATTACTGTGCATTGTCATTGAATCTTAAAGGACACACACAAATGAGATAAGGAAAATTCAGATGTTAGATTAAAAGGTCAGGGCAATAATTTGCTTTATGAGAGGTTAGGAAGACAAATGAAAATATATTAAGGTTCAGTGCGTAAAGACAAGAATATTATTCCTTTTAATCAAACATATGGAGAGGTTTTAAAATGGTTGTCTCTTTTATCACCTCCTGATATACTAAGTTTATTCAATAAACAACCCTAAAAGTATAGCAATGGCTTGCTTATACATTACTTCAAATTGCGGATGACCCAATAAGCAAGGGAAGCCTTGGTTTGCCAGAAAAAAAATAAATAAATAAGAAACATTCAAAGTCTGTAAATTTACTGTAGAAGACTGAAGGCACCCTCTGGAACATAGTCTTTATTTTGTACACAAATACTCCAGTTGCATATTTAACCAACTCTGCTGTCTGATTTCTAGACATTCAGTTCTGCACTGGATTAAAAAGGGTCAAAGAGTGAACCCAAATCAATGACAGCAGAAGTGACAGCTGAAAAGGAAGGCAGAAGCAACTGCAGCAGAACAGTCTGGGGCCATTTAGCTTAGGGGCAAATAGTTCCTCATACTTCAAAGAGCCCTAAGGACATTGCTGCATTGGAGCACCATTTATTAAATGATTCTCATAATGATGACCCTGAGTGTTTTTTAACTGGTTACAGTTTTTATCCTTCTGTTTAATAAGTTAGGAGAATAAATATTTTAGAAATATTTTCATTGAAATGTTTAAAATACGTTTAAAAGACAGCTTGATAGGTAAAGGAAAAATCTCTTACTCATAATATTTTCTTTTCAGATGAAGCAAGATAACTAAGACATTATTTTAAAGCTACAAGCAAAAGGTCAACAGTTGGTATAGTTTGTAACTCAAGAGCTTCACAAAAATTCTAGATGTTAGAGAAAACAGACCTACGAGGTGATTTATTAAGGAAAACTGGTTTGTTCAGTATACATTTATAACCTTTGAAATGTTCCAAAAAAGAACATTCATTTTCCTTCTACCTGAGTGTGATGTCCTTGCTGGTGATGCACTACCAGAAAACTGACTCATGCAGCAAGGCTGTTACTTCCTTTTTTTATTTTTGAGACAGAGTCTTGCTCTGTGGCCTGGGCTGGAGTGCAGTGGCCGGATCTCAGCTCACTGTAAGCTCCGCCTCCCAGGTTTACGCCATTCTCCTGCCTCAGCCTCCCAAGTAGCTGGGACTACAGGCGCCCGCCACCTCGCCCAGCTAGTTTTTTGCATTTATTAGTAGAGACGGGGTTTCACCGTGTTAGATTTTTTGACCTCGTAATCCGCCTGTCTCGGCCTCCCAAAGTGCTGGGATTACAGGCTTGAGCCACCACGCCCGGCCAAGGCTGTTACTTTCAAAGGGCATCAAACAGCTGGTTCACATTACTAAAAGTATCAATCCCAGAAGATACAGAAGAAAAGAGCTACGTAAACAGGAAAATAGGGTTAATATCTTAGAATGGGCTTATTTATTTCTCGAAACACATAGTTTGCCATTTGGGAAGAGAGATTCTGCTAAATACACTTTACACCATTCATGAGTTCTCTCAAGACAACTTGGACTCAACGGAGGAAATAGATCCAAAACACTCAAGAAAAAAACAAAAACAAGATGATTAAGTAGAGCCAACTCTCAAACCACATGCCTTAGAACAAGCTGCTGCATACACCAGAAAAGCACCATTGCTGGTCTTTGTCATTAAATGTGTTAAGTGCTCCAGGGAAATGAAATGACACAAAACCTGGGTAACCTTGAAGGCGGAAATAATAAATTTTCTAGAAAACAAAACTGCATAAATTGTATCGTTCATTTTCCTGTAAATTAGAGTGTCCAAAAGCAAAAGTTGCTCTTCTCTCACAAAAGAGAAAGAATGATGAGGCAGGATTCTGAGTAAGAAAGAAACTCCAAAACAAATTAAATACAATAATAGAAACAAAGATCTTGAAAAATACAGACAAGGCCCAAAGCAATGGCTCATCCCTGTAATCCCAGCATTTTGGGGAAGCTGAGTCGGGAGGATTGCTTGAGCTCGAGAGTTCAAGACCAGGCCGGGCGCGATGGCTCAAGCCTGTAATCCCAGCACTTTGGGAGGCCGAGACGGGCGGATCACGAGGTCAGGAGATCAAGACCATCCTGGCCGGGCGCGATGGCTCAAGCCTGTAATCCCAGCACTTTGGGAGGCCGAGACGGGCGGATCACGAGGTCAGGAGATCAAGACCATCCTGGCTAACACGGTGAAACCCCGTCTCTACTAAAAAAAATACAAAAATCTAGCCGGGCGAGGTGGCTGGCGCCTGTAGTCCCAGCTACCCGGGAGGCTGAGGCAGGAGAATGGCGTGAACCCAGGAGGCGGAGCTTGCAGTGAGCTGAGATCTGGCCACTGCACTCCAGCCTGGGTGACAGAGCGAGACTCCGTCTCAAAAAAAAAAAAAAGAGTTCAAGACCAGCCTGGGCAACAGATTGAGACCTCGTCTCTATATAAAACTTGAAAATTAGCTGAGCATGGTGGGGTGTGCCTGTGGTCCCAGTTACATAGGAGACTGAAGCAGGAGGATCACTTGAGCCCAAGAGGTCGAGGCTTCAGTGAGCTGTAATTGTGCCAATGCACTCGAGCCAGGGTGACAGAGTAAGACAGTTTCAACGAGGTCAGGAGATCGAGACCATCCTGACTAACACGGTGAAACCCCGTCTCTACTAAAAAAAATACAAAAAACTAGCCGGGCGAGGTGGCTGGCGCCTGTAGTCCCAGCTACTCGGGAGGCTGAGGCAGGAGAATGGCGTGAACCCGGGAGG
>NW_012122709.1:23244-56711 GCF_000951035.1 Colobus angolensis palliatus
GGGGAGGGGAGGGGAGGGGAGAGGAAAGGAAAAATACAGACAGAGAAGGGAAGAGAAGAGGCAAGAAAAAACAATGGGTCACTCATTTTCATTCTAAAAATGCCAATGTACCAAATATCACATGCCATATCTGTGCCCTACATGTAACACAAATAATACAAATGTTCTACATTTTAAAGAACAAGTTAAGAATGGTTTTACAATTTTAAATGGCATTGATTTTGAGATTGAACTTTGATATAAACCCAGCAGTGCTCCCAGTTTTACAAGGCATTTTATAAATGGGCATGTGTGTGGTCATAGATGGCACTTAGCACTGATATTTGGGGATCATTTTTTTAGAACAATGCCTTCTTAACATTTCCTATTTTTTAGCAGAATCAGACACTAAAAGCACCAGAGTAATGCCCTGCTAAAGAAGGGATGAAAAGCTTACAATATTGCCAACAGTTCTGGAAGGAACAAACATCCTCTGTGAGAGTTGTCCTGAAAACAGCCCTGTGTGATGGCTCACACAATCTTTATTTCATGAAAACCTACACAATGATGACTTTTCAGTGAAAGCTTATAAACTGCTTGTTTCCTCTCTGAGTGATGAATGAGTGCTGCTGTGGTCCTAGAAAAGGTTTCTGGGCTCCCTCAAGCTCCCATCCATTGCACAGCTGTCTCCCACTACAAAGAACAGGTAAATTCGGACAAAAAAAGCCAGGCTGACGGCAGAATGGGGCAAAAGGGTGTTCCTTCTGGAAAAGCAAGTGTCAGCTACGATTTGCTATTCTGACAGAGAGCTGGGAATGCCATGGCAGAGAGACCAAGGGATGTCTGGATAAGCTGTAGTCAAAATCCTGCCTGGTTCAGTATTAGGAATTAACTACACATCCTCATCCTGAGGAATAATGTTTATTTCTGTGTTTTTAAATCTTTTATTATTTTTAAGTTATTTTTAGTGTTTTTTTTCCCCCCCCCAGGAATGAGGTCTCACTATGTTGCCCAGGCTGGTCTAGAATTCCTAGGCTCAAGTGATCTACCTGCCTCAGTCACCCTAAAGTGCTGGGATTACAGGCATGAACCACCACACCTGCTTGGCCTGTTTCTATTTTTAAACATACAGCTCTTTTTACTCTTGTCCTTCCCCAAACACTCAATCATTTAATTATGAAAAGGATATACAGTTTTTCTCACTCCTCTCTTCCCAACATCTACAAGGTTGCACAGTAGAAATGCATTTGGTCAGGACAAGAACCCTGGTCTCCTGTGGTCCAGCTTTTGATTTTCTTTTTCCCCATCCCTTATCAGCCAGGCAAACCCTGCTGTTAGCATTAGAGTACTACAAATCTGAAACTCAAGTGAATAATGTCCTGCTGGGAATGCTGCTTGCTCCCCACTCCAGAAATTGCCCCCCTATCATGTTTTTAAATTAAAATGTAATTCACATATTGCACAATACACTCATTTAAAGTGTACACTTCATTGAGTTTTAGTATATTCACAGGGCTGTGCAACCATCACCACTATCTAATCCCAGAACATTTCCATTACCCCAAAAAGACATCCTGTGCCTATCAGCAGTCACCCTTCCAATCCTCCCCCAACACACACACCAGCCCTGGGCAAGCATAATCTATTTTCTGTCTTTATGAATTTGCCTATTTTGTACATTTCATATAAAAAGATTCGTGCATATTGTAATCTTTCTGAATTGGCTTTTTTCATAAAACATAGTGTTTTCAAGGTTCATCCATGTTGTAGCATGTATCAGTATTTCATTCCTATTTATGGCTGTATAATATTCCATTTCATGGGCATGCCACATTTTGTTTATTCAACAGTCGATATCAACATTTAGGTTGTTTCTACCTTTTGGCAACTGTGAATAATGCTGCTACCAACATGCCTATATTATTTGATTTTTAAACCAATGCTGGATATATTTGATATAGAAACCCTTTCAGAACACTAAAATTTCAAGAATTTCCAAAGTTAGAATGAGTCCCAACCTCCATCCCAGCATAGGGTTTCAATTCTCTTGGGTCATATGAACCAAAAATTCTATGTTAAACTTTCTGAGGAAATGCCATTCACAGACATTCTGGAGTGAAAAATTCCATCTGGACTGGCCTCAAATGTAAGCTTAACACAAGTTATTGGTCTCCACAAGCTGATGTTTCATACTGCTCAGGCCACCAGAAACAACAATAGCATTTAAATTGAGAGTGATGACCAAAACAAAACAAAACAAATTCCAAAACAAGGGTTTTAATCCCTCAAATAAGAAAACACACTTAAATTTAGTCACAACTTCCTGTTTTCAACCTAAAATTTAGACAGGGCATTCTGAACTTCAATATACACACATAATTGTAAAAGTGGAATGAAATAGTAAATAAGAATCAGATAACCCTCTGTTTAATAACTTTCATGTGAATTATATCTTTCAGAAATGGTAAAGGGAACACATAATCAACTCTCAGGATCAGAACACAACAAATTATTCCAAAGATATCTAGACACGAATGCTGCTGAAAATCTAAGAATACTCACTGTTCCAAACACAGCTAAAAAACGTGCTTCCTAGTAGCTGAGAAATTTAAGACCGTTTCATTCTATATCAAGATGTTCTACTAATACAGCGAGTGCAAACATTATCAACTTATTTTAGAAGCCGGCATGGGTGGGTAAATGTCATTCTTGTCAAAAGATGGTGGGAGGCAGAAATTGGCCTTTCTGGTGGGGAGTCACAGAGCTTGTTGATTTCTTTTCTCTCTGAAAATTCTTCTTATTCATTACTCAGGCTGCTGGGCAGAGCATTTTCCCTGATTACAGCTGTGGAATTTTAGCTCCAAAGCCAAGTACGTTTTTTTTTGTTAAAGCTTCTCAATTTTTTTTCCTTAATGTTTTATTTTATTGCAACTGCAGTTTTGGTGGCTGCCTGTAGACACACCCTGTGGTTTCCACCTAATATTTAAAACTTCATCTTTTTATGACAATTTCATCAACCATTCACCACTACTGGTGTTTGCTCTACCTTGACCTTCACCAACTTTCTTTTCTTTCTCTAGTCACTCAACCAACATTTATTGAGTAACTAGAACACATCAGGTACAGTGCCAAATGCTAAAGATAAAAATGAGCACATTCTCTGCCCTCGGGAAGCTTAGAGTCTAATGTGGATCATGCCACAAATCCACCTCTTCTCACCTCCATTTCCATTGCAGTTATGACAATATCTTACCAAACCTCCAAGTCAAAACTACCTATTTGAGAGGCTGCTGAGCTTCAGATTTGGGTCTCTTGAGCCCCCCTACCCTCAAGCAGACCCTCCAACTAACAGCTCTATCGTACTCAAATTACTTGATTTTTAATCTGATGCTGGATGCAAACAATGATAGTAAAGATGCTTCAGAACTCTAACATCTTAGGAATCGCTATTAAAGAAATAAAAGTTATAATGCATTCATTTTCAAAGATCTAAACCTGCAGACTCACTTCTCTTTAGTTTTTGGTAGAAGAGGAAATAAGCCTGTTAAAACCTGCAAATATGCACTATTTTCTGCATTACTCATCTTTCCTAAACAGTTACAGCTGTTTCACATACTTTTCTCTGCAAAAAGATGGAGCAACGTCCTATACTGGATGTTAGGTTACAGGGCACACTTTTTAGTCAGTAAGATCAGAAATGGCAGATGACTGGATAATGAAATGTTAATAAGCAATCCCTCAAGAGCTGGACAGAAAGGATATAACACTACAGCAGAACATTCATCAGCCTTCCAAGTGTTTACATGCTATGAGAGCACCCTTCCCAAGTCCTTATCAGCTTCATGGATTTCAGAGGTCAAAAGTATGTAATGAAGGCATGAATCAGGTATGCACTGAGATGATTCAAATGTAAAAACATGTCAGATCATAATATCAAGTTCCAAGACCAAAGTTCCAAACGTTATTACATAATAGCACACACATATGTTTTCAATGGTTCAGTTCTGTGATTCCCAGCCTATGGATCTTAGAGATATTTCCAAAAGTCCATGGATTTATAGTCCTGCCAAGTACCTTCTGCACACTGAATACTGTCTCACTTATAGAGCACACCACTGGTTTTCTCTGACTACAAAAGGTTGGGCTCCACTACAGCCAGCACTAAGCACTACAATGCATGGGATCTTCAGAGAATAGAACACAGGCCAGCTTGTGAGACTTTGTGGGCAGAAAAAGTGGCAGGTAAACCTCAGTAAGCCACTGCACTTAAGAAAAATTATCAAAATGATTTATAATAGGATGGCGAATACTTCTCACTTATGGACTCAGCAAACGGTCACCATAGATCAGGTGTCTCCAACCCCCTAGGCCTCGAACCAGTACCAGTCCATGGCCTGTTCGGAACCAGCCTGCACAGTAGGAGGTGAACAGTGGGTGAGCAAGTGAAGCTTCATCTGTATTTACAATTGCTTCCCACTGCTCGCATTACCACCTGAGCTCCACCTGTTAGATCACAAGTGGCATCAGATTCTTCTAGGAGCATGAGCCCTATTGTGAACTGCACATGCAAGAGATCTAGGTTGCACACTCCTGATGAGAATCTAATGCCTGATGATCTGTCACTGTCTCCCATCATCCCCAGATAGGACCATCTAGTTGCATGAAAACAAACTCAAGGCACCCATTGATTCTACATTAAGTTGTATAATTATTTCATTACACACAAGTTGTAAAATTATTTCATTACATACATTACATACTACAATGTAATAATAGAAACAGCCAGGCACAGTGGCTCACGCCTGTAATCCCAACACTTTGGGAGACTGAGGTGGATGGATCACTTGAAGTCAGGAGTTCTAGAGCAGCCTGGCCTACATGGTGAAATCCTGTCTCTACTAAAAGTACAAAAATTAGTTAGGCATGGTGGCACATGCTTGTAATCCCAGCTACTCGAGAGGCTAAGGCAGAAGAATCGCTTGAACCTGGGAAGTGGAGGTTGCAGTAAGCCAAGATCACACCACTGTACCCCAGTCTGGGGCAACAGAACAAGACTCCATCTCAAACAAACAAAGAAATAAAGTACACAATGTAATGTGCTTGAATCATCCTGAAACCACTCTCCCGACCCCCAACAACAGTCCATGGAAAAATTGTCTTCCACGAAACCAAACCCTGGTGCCAAAAATGTTGGGGACTGCTGCTATAGATGACAACAAACCAAATACACTGTTGGGGCCAAAAAGAGGGAATGCAACATTGTACAGTATCATTTAAAGGACAATAATACAGTTAGTTAGAAGGAATAAGTTAGTGTTCCACAGCACAGTAGGGCGACTATAGTTAACAAGTTTTTTTTTCTTTATGAAATGGGGTCCCACTCTGTCACCCAGCTGGAACTCAGTGGCATAATCAGAGCTCCCTGCAACCTCGAACTCCTGGGTTCAAGCCAATCCTCCATTTCAGCCTCCCGAGTAGCTACGACTATAGGTGAATGCCACCATGCCAAGATAATTTTTAAATTTTTTTTAGAGATGAGGTCTTGCTATGTTGCCCAGGCTGGTCTCAAACTCCTGGGCTCACACAATCCTCCTGCCTCAGCCTCCCAAAGTGCTGGGATTACAGGTGTAAGCTACTATACCTGGACTCAAGAGTAAGTTACTGTACATTTCAAAATAGCAAGAAGATTTGAAATATTCCCAAAGAAATAATAGAGGCGATAGCTATCCTAATTATCTGGATTTGATTGTTACACATTGTATACATTTATCAAAATATCACACGTACTCCATAAATATGAACATTATGTATATGTATCAATTTAAAAAAATTTTTTTTAAAAAAGAAAAGAATGGCAAAGATCAGAAACCTTGGTCCTCAACCTAATTCTGCCAAAACATGGCTAGGTGACATTGGGGAAGGTTCTATTTCCCTCTTTGGGTCTTAATGACCTCATCTGTAAAATGTCTTCTGAGTTCTTCTCTGGCTCCAACATTGATAAGAGTTCCAAGATGCTAGGTTCCTGTGATTGTGGGTCTAAGGGGCACTCAGGAGTGAATTATGGGAGGGGAGAGCTGATGAGTATCAGCCCCCAAATGAAATACAAGACTCTGTGCTCCTCCAGTAGCCAGAGATTTATTTTTATTCGCCTGAGCATCCTCAGGCGAATAAAAATAAACTGAACCTGGTTCAGTTGCTCTCAGTAAATACTTGTCAGATGAATGTGAGGGCTGGTAAGGATCTTCAGAGCAACCAATGACCCATTTCTTAATCAACTGAGATCCTCAGAGGTTCTTAGGAAGATATTCTGATCATTTCTGATTCCTTCTGCAGTGTACTTTTTCTTCCCTAACTCTGCCTCTACCAAGTTCATTGGTTGATTTCTGCATTCTGCCTTTAGTTAGCAGGCCAAATAGGTTGCTCTATTTTTGTAAATTATGTGACTAACTCTATGTCTACCTCTGCAGGGTGGTTCAGTCTGTACATTACAATCTATGAATGCTGAAAGCTGGGAGCCAGCAGTTTTCCATCTATAACATCTGCAGGGCTGGAGGCCTGCCAAAGCTAATGGGGTGGGGGGATTTCTAAAGATAATAAATGGGACCCCTTCGCAGACTACTTTTGCTTCAGAAACCAATTTAAACTTATCCACTGACAAACAATATGATTCCTGCTCTATGCAAGGATAACTGAAAAACAGCAATGACTTAAAGTAAAACATTCTTCCCATGGCCACTGGCAGACTAACCCATCCTCAGCACAGGCCTGGCAGAACAGAAGTTCAGAGGACCAACTTCATAAACTTTATTTAAGCAAAGCACTTACCTCTTGGCGTTTCAGTTTCCCCATCAAACTGGATGTCTCATAGACTACTTGCAGCTCTAACATACTGTGGTCTTTTTCTACTTAATTTTTCATTTAAAAGAATCCAGTGCTCTAGAGGAAATCAATCACGACTGATTAAGGAAATGAAATCCTAACAAGTAGGTGTTTGCATAACCACTGAAAGGGAAAGTTAGCAAAACTAACATAACCTGCTCAACCTTACTATAAAGGCCATACCTGGAGCCCTTGGACCATGAACTGCAAGGGCATAGAGCACCAAAGAAAGCATGCTTAGATGGTCTAGAAACTTCTAGGTACCGAATCTACCCTTTAAACGCTAACGTACTTTCTGACCCTGAGGATTCATTGTTCAATCATTGCTACTTGCTCTGTTCTCTTCTCTATCATTGTATCTCTGAATGAGACTGCTTAAGAGGTATTTACCAACTGCTACAAGATAATGCAGTTATCTTGACTACTGATATCTACTGGTAAGCAAGTAACTTAACTGACCTAACCAGTAGTGCCCAAATAACTAGGTTTTACTATACTCAGCAAGGACTGGACTAGGACCCCATCCTGGCCTGCCTTAAAGCTTTATTTACCAGAGAACCCTGCCACTTAAGGCTCCAGTTTAATACACTGCCCTCAAAAGGGAGCTGACCCACCCTAGTGTCCCTGGAACTAAAAATAAGCCTGCACACCTGCAGGCTAGCCAGCTCCAGCACGGAGGAGCAGGTGTTCAGGCCTTCTTACCTCCCAGTAGACTTAGGATGCACATTCTTGCGAAAGGACTATATTCTGAGTCTCATTATACTCCAGGCTTGGGGCAAGGGTTGGAGTGAAGGCAATTATAAAGCCCTCCATGACCTCTCCTATTTTATCAAGTGAGACACAAGGGTAAGTGAGTGAATACATCTCCAGGAAGCAAGCAATTCACTTCTTTAACCCCAAGAGAGGATTTCTTGTGGCCTTGTTAAGCCCCAGAAAATAAAAAAGAGACCTAAGGCACAAAGTGATTAAGTGACTTGCCCAAGGTCATCCACTATAGCCTAGGAATCAGTATCCTAGCTCCAAGTCCACCAAACCATATGCCATGATAATCAACACATAAATCCGATTCCAAAACACCTATTCTACACTATTTGGACATTTCTGTACAACTCAAGTATTATGCTGTTCCCTAGGCTGGTGATCTTTGATCACTGGACACAAAACCATAATTCATACTTTAGTTTAAAACACCATAACCAGCTTAAAAAACAAAATGCACCAGTGAAATAGAAAAGAGTGCTTTTTTGCTGCTTTTGTGGTTTCCTGGAAAAAGATTCACAAAGAATGAGACTCAATTTATCGGTCATATCAAAAAGAAAAACATCAACAGGCCCTGGAAAAACGCAGTTGCACATTTGGCACTCAACTTTCACACAGAAGCAATATAGGGAGGGAGGCAGATATTTGGTACTTTGTCCACACAATTCTTTCTAGAGTGTGGGCCTGGCCTCTTACTGCATCTGTGTGTGTAGTCAGGGTAGAAGTTAAAAGATATTCGAAACGATGGCCCTGAGGTGCCACTGAGGCAGGAGAATAGGGTCTCGAGGCAGGGAACCTAACACTGATTCACGGTGACTTCCCAGAACTAAATCGAAAGGAAAACCCCAACTTTCCACACCTAAGTAACAAAAGGACCAGAGGCTACTCCCTTTGCAAACCCCCATCCCTTACAGAGTGGCAGATGGAAAACTGAAAGTACCTCTGGTTGGTTACTTTCCACAATCAATCAGATTGCAAACTAAGTCTTCATTTGCATAGGAGTATAACCTTGTTACTCTACTTTAGCCTCTGATTGGTTGCATAGGGTATAATCTTTGTAACTTCACTTCAGCCTCTGATTCCGGCTGCTACTTTATTTACATAGGGTGTACACCAAGTGGCCAATAAGAAACCTCTAGGGGGTATCTGGACTCCAGAAGATTCTGTAACCAGGGTCCTTGAGCCGCTGCTCAGGTGGCTCCCACCCTGTGGAGTGTACTTTAACTTTCAATAAATCTCTGCTTTCATTGCTTCTTTTATTCCTTGCTTTGCTGTGCATTTTGTCCAATTCTTTGTTCAAAACGCCAAGAACCTGGACAACTTGCAGTCAAGAACCTCCACTGGTAACACCATCAGAATCAGATTAAATTCTACTCTGCGTGATCCTTTTCAGACACTGTATAGGGCTTTCTTGCCTCTTTGTAAAGTGCTCTTGCAATGTATTGTAACCTGCTTAGCCAGGGGATCAACTTGATGGTGTCTCCTTCCTCAACCTTAGGCTAAATTATGTCTAGGAAAAAATGTAAAGTTCTCCTAACCTTTTTTTCCTAAGCAAAACTATTTTAAATCATTTTTAATTAGCAAGTTCTTTTTGTGAATATACTGTTTCCTGTTCTTAGGGTGACCATAAATTATAGGCCAAACCAGAACACATTGGAGAGTGAAAGAAGGTACCATTAACAATTATGCTGAGGGCTGGGTGTGGTGGCTATGCCTATAATCCCAGCACTTTGGGAGGCCGAGGTGGGAGAATGCTTGAGCCCGGGAGTTTGAAACCAGCCTGGGCAACAGAGCAAGACCCAGTCTCTACAAAAAATTAAAAAATTACCTGGGCATGGTGGTGCCTGCCTGTAGTCCCAGCTACTTGGGAGGCTGAAGTGAGAGGATCACTTGAGCCCAGGAGGTTCAGGCTGCAGTGAGCCATAATTGTGCCACTGCACTCCAGGTAAATTGACAAAGCCAGACCAGACCCTGTCTCCAAACAACAACTATGCTAGGACAACAGGTGCAAAGCTGAACTGTGCTAGGCGAACTGGAACAATGAGCTGCTCCCTTACCTATAATTTTTCAAGAAAAGTGGCCAGGCACAGTGGCCCAGTACTTTGAGAGGCAGAGGCAGGACTGCTTGACGCCAGGAGTTTTAGGCTGCAGCAAGCTATGATTGTGCCACTGCACTCCAGCCTAGGTGACAAAGTGAGACCCCATCTCTTTTTTAAAAATTTAAAAAGAAAAGTATCTATTTGCTGAGATTCTTTTGAATAAAATGATAAAAACATGGTATACCTGTTAAACACCATGTTACCTATCTTCCAATTGTGAATCATCTTAAAACACTATTGGAGTTTAACTGGATGTGTTGTTGTTTCCTTGGCAGCATATGAAGTTTTACTTTAATTTCAATTATGTGAATAGCCAATCTAGGCCCAAGACACCTTGGAGGCAGCAACACTTCATTTACACAGCTCTGCAGCACATTTTCCAGGACTCTAAACATCCACGGTGATTGTGGAATTCATTCCAGCCTCCATATCTAAGACAAAGGGAAGGTTTTCAATTCATAAAAGCACTGTTAATAAAATTTACCATTTTTCTATGTGTTTTGTGTTCCCATGACATATCATCTAAAAATTGTGTTGATTCATTTAGAACTTCACTTTTAAGATTTTTTTTAAGATCATGGTAATTTTGTCATCTAAGAATATACAGAAAAATTACTTCAATATAACATTGAGTAACATTATTATTATTTTAGACAAAGTCTAGCTCTGTTGCCCAGGCTGGAGTACAGTGGCACAATCTCGGCTCACTGCAACCTCCACCTACCGGGTTCAAGACATTCTCCTGCCTCAGCCTCCCGAGTAGCTGGGAGTACAGGTGCCCACCGCCATGCCCAGCTAGTTTTTTGTATTTTTAGTAGAGATGGGGTTTCACCATGTTGGCCAGGCTGGTCTTGAACTCCTGACCTCAGGTGATCTGCCTGCCTTGACCTCCCAACGTGCTGAGATTACAGACCTGAACCACCACATTCGGCCGAGTTACATTATTTTTATACTTTGACATGGTTTCTTAATTTTGTTCGCATATCCAAGTCTAGGTACTACCTTAAACATAAAAATCACAGCAGATATAAATTATAGTATCTTATGATATGCAAAACCAGGAAACTAATCTTATTCTACTCACAATAATTTTATATAAAATTACCTCTTTTAATCCCCCCCAAAGCATGGCACACCATTAATTTAATCTTCATTAGTGCTGTATGTTTTCTTTAAATCCTGTTACTGCATTCCTTCATGCAATCAAGTGCCCTTTAAAAACTAGTATATCAGTTACATTTGCCTCCTCTGAGAGAGGTTATGACCCTTTTATACCCTGTGGGGCTTTTGACCCTAGTTCCTGTTTTTCTTATATTTCTGTTAAGTTACAGTACCCCCAGAACAATTGTCACTCAAATGAGATAACTAGTCTGTCTTGAATGATATTGAACTTTTTCCCATTAGACAGTGTGAGTTAAGCAAAGAAACCTAATATAGTAGTACGATGCATTTGATAAAGAGTGACATGAAAACATAGTCAATAATGTCAAAATATTTTAAAAATACTTTGCTCGCAATGTGAATTATAATGCAGCCATTTTGTAGTATTCTCTTCTAAATGAATTTAAATTGAATTAAACACCGAAGTATTTACAAAGCTTTCTTTGCAGGATAAATAATTATTTCTGCATATGATACGATTATTTATGTGAGGATTCTTGAAAAGCAAGTAACTAGTTAGGGGTGCAGTACTGGTCATTTAATTATCCTAAAGGATTGTGAAAAGCAAGAGGTCGAGAATTGGAGTTTAAATAAATCATTTTCAACAGAAAATTGTTTAATGACCTATGAAATATTGAACCAAGGAATCTGGAGTTGAGCACTCACATACCAGCTGTGACTAATACTACTATTAACAAACCACCATTCAAGAGGCAGATCAAAATAATTAACACTCAACTTGATAAAAAAAAAAAAGGTTAAATTGCTCCCATATGATTGCTTTAAAAATAAGCATGTTACGTCAACTAGTTGATTACTTCGTTAAAAATCAAAGTTGACAAGGTAGATAAGAGTGGAGGTGGGAGGTCAGCTCTCTCAAGCCAGTACACATGAAAATAAAATTTCAAAGTCAAGTGTCTTCTTACCAAATGCTTTAAAACAAAAACAGAAGAGCACGCCTCAAAACCCACCCACATTGCTTCAAAAATAAGTTTTTGCCCTGAAAATAGAAGATATGCAATCTGAGGTTTTTGTTCACGTCAGAAGCAACAGCAGCAAAATCTGTCCCCAAAAGTTTCTGGTAAAAAGTCAACAATCTGTTTTGTCTTTTACTTTTAACCCAAAACAAAACATGGCTGGAGGGAAGACAGAGGGGAGCCATTTTGCAAGAGTTGGTTAAGACTTCCAAGGTTATTTCATTTGATGGAGAAAGACAATTTTCTAGAGAACGATTTGAAATAAAGAAGCAAATAACTATTGATGGAGCATTGGAAAACCTCATCATTTTGGCTAATCTGTACCAACTGATAGTTCCTATACCTATAAAGTTCTTCAGGGTTTTTGTTTGTTTGTTTTTGAGACTGGAGCTTATTTTTTCATACCTTCACTGTTTCAATGGAACAGTTCCATCATCTCTGCTTTTCAACCTGGATCACATTTCCAGGCTTACACAACAGATGCTTGAAATGCTCCAGTTGTAATAAGCCTTTATTCTCCTTGGATGTTCTTCGACCTCCAGAAGCCACTTACAGATTTAACTAATTTCCCTTCTAAGGATTGAATGACCACTAGCTCAATAACTATTTGAGGACCTAGTTCTACATTCAGAAAAAAATCCATAGAACTGCTAACCAAAAGAGATGTCCTTTTAAGACTGTAGCTCTTGGGGGTGGGGTGGAGGGAACTCAAAGCAAAAAGGAAGTTTCAATTACTTTGTGAAGTGAAGCAGAAAAATTAAGTGAGATCCAAGAAAACTTTATTAGCTATGACAAGCAATCCTTAAGGCTTTTGTTTCATGAGTGCTCAGAAACCTTAGCTAAAATATTTGAAAACTCATCCAACTATGGCATCCCAACTTAGTTAATATGTGTGTCTCTGTGGGTGTGTATATACCCAGACACACACATACAATTAGTCTTAAAGCAAATTCCCATTCACTATGTTTTATCAGCACCATTAGGAAATGAAGAAAAGAACTAAGACTCCTTCCTGTTCAAATATAAATGTAATTGGAAACTATGGCAAAGTTTTAAACTGTTAACTAAAAGTCTACTTTCATTCTTGACTTCTAGGGCTCAGACTAGCCTCAAAAGCTCTTCTCAGAGTTTTCCATGACCAGTGGAACAAACAAGACAGAGCATAAAACTACAAATCGCTAAGAAGCAATTCGTTCTGTGTTATTTTCTTAAGGCAAATATGTAGTCCTTTGAATTCTGGTGTTCATTATTTAAAATTACTTTCCGTTTCAGAACTTAAAAACTCACATACACATATATTACTACAAACTCTTGCTTTACTCAAATCACTGTTGTCTTTTTGGAGAGATCAGCAACCCCCCTGTCCTAATGCTAAAATATGTTCATGTTTTGTAATCTAAACAAACTCATCAAATAAAAGCCTGCAGCCATCATTTCTAAATACAAATAAAGTCATCTTTATATACAAAATTTGTCCTTAATGGGTATAGCATTTCTTTGACAGAAAAAAAAATTGCTTGAGTTGATCTCTCTTTGTCCAAACTGGTTAATATAAATATAACAAACCTTAGGCCATTATACCACTTACAATGTTTTTCATAGGGAGAGGCAATTAACTCATCCAACAGAAACTGAGGCCCCAAGATAAGCAATTTACGTCCCAGGGTCATTCTAAAATGGAGCCAAGGTCTGCAGGTGATTTCATAGAAATGAGTGCTACTCTTATCCCAAACACAAGCCACTCCACCCAGACCTTGGGACAACAGCTTAAAAGAAGTTATGGGAGGCCGGGCGCAGTGGCTCACACCTGTAATTCCAGCACTTTAGGAGGCCGAGGTGGGAGGATTACCTGACGTCAGGGGTTCGAGACCAGCCTGGCCAACATGGTGAAACCACATTTCTACTAAAAACACAAAATTAGCTGGGTGTGGTGGTGGGCACCCAGCCACTCAGGAGCCTGAGGCAGGAGAATCGCTTGAACCTGAGAGGTGGAGGTTGCTGTGAGCCAAGATCGTGCCACTGCACTCCAGCCTGGGTGACACAGTGAGACTCCATAAAAAAAAAAAAAAAAAAAAAAAAAAGTCATAGGAAACCCCAATTTTTGTTTTAACTTTCCAAAGGTATTTCTGTTTTGTAAGGAGCCCCCAAGGATATCTGTTATGTATTCTTAGGGGCTCCTTACAAAACAGAAATATGTGTAGAAGGGAAAGTACTCTAGGAGAGAGAGTCATGCCAGCTCTGAAAAGAGAAGCCCTTTCAAAGTCCCTCCTTTTTCTTATCAATTCCTTTTCTACTCACCCACCACCATCTTTTAGAAAGGTCCACCTGCCTTGATAGTTGAGAGTAGAATGAAATGACAATTCTTCACTCCCTACCCTATGATTCAGAGGTTAAGCTCAACTAATACCTCATAATTGCTGAACTGGAAGTTTTGCGAAGCCCTTTGATAAGGTCTGTGGTACAATTAGGAGCATTTTAGGTTTCTGCTTAAGAGCATGCACGTGTCTTAGGAAGTGCTGCACTTCATGCTTATCACACTTTTTGAAAGTTGCTAGGATATTTTAGATAGTTAGCTTTGAAAGTTCAAAGCAATTTTCAATATTCTGCTCCTTAGTGTGTGGCTTTTAAAGTCCTATTGTTGGACAGCATTAAAGCCAAATAACCCTATAGGCTTCACTTTTGAGTTTTTGCTGATACCAGAGGGATGTGAACATATGCTGTGCCTTGAAATGCTCTGAACTCCTTGAGTATCTCCATTAACGCTTTATTGACACCTTCTCAACTTCTATATCAGGCCCACTGTTACGGCAGTTGGAGGGGTTTGAGATGGAATCTCTTTATTTCCACATATTTTTGGACTGACAATAGGAGTGTACTGGAGTGCAAGTAAAAGTACTCCCTGCCAGATGTTCATCCTCAGATAAAGAAGAAAGGAACTAAAGAGAATCAAAGCAGCTACTTGGAGTACTGTTTTTTATAGCATTTTTAGAAAACAATAAATAAAAACATGTTCTCTAAACCTCCATTTTCTTCCCTAAAACATAAAGCCTCATCTTGTTTTCTCCTGAATAGGAATCAAACAAGAAACAAAAGGTAGGGAGAAATGCATCCATTTCCGCTACGTACACAAGATGGGATGCACCTAGAATTTATTCTGAAACCAGCTTTACTTGCTATTTTTAAAATGATTCTAGAGTTGGGTTATTGAAGACACACACACACAGAGCATAAATAAGCTCAATTAGTTCATAGTCACAGGTGTGTCAAAAGGTATGGTAATTCCATCTTAACAGTATTAAGTTCATTCATTCAGTGACACTGAGTATCTATTTGGCAGGCAGGCAGGCATCAGGCTCAGCGCTGGGGTTACAAACTCCCCACCTCAAGGGAACTTTCAGTTCTTGGGGTTTCCCATCACCAGGGCTCAGAGGCAAAGGGTAGTTGATGATCTGCCAAAAATGGGGTTGCAGAAAGTCAGAGATCAGAAAGACAATTCACTTCAAGGTTGTCCAAGGTCCCTTTCTGGAGTCTCTAGAATAGGAAAGGAGAGGTAAACTATCTCCAACTTTGACACTAAAGTAATTAGTGACATGTCAAATTAATGGAAGAAAATGAGCAAACATCAGGCAGGCCACTGTCAAGGTGAGCAAGTAAGCAGCCACATGACTCCTCTTATCACAGGAAAGTGATTGTAGACTGGGCCCTCAGAACATAACTCCAGAGACAGAAAGCAGATTAGTGGTTGCCTAGGGCAGAAAGGGAGGGAGGGAGATGAGGGGTGACTGTTAATGGTACACAGTTAATTGGAGGGGGGTGATAAAAATGTTCTAAATAGACTGAGGTAATGGTTGCATAACTCCATGAATACACTAAAAACCACTGAATTGTACACCTAAACGAAGTGAGTTTTATAGTATATGAATTATATATCAATAAAGCTGGGAGAAGGACACCAATCCATGATAGTGCTGAGTGGCAAGTGTTTGGCAACATGGGGGAGAGTTTGAGAAAACCCATAGCCACCAAGGGGGTAAAACAAGCCTGCTCTTTATACAAAAGGGTAATTTGCTTGTGCCTAGAGTGCCATGTGCTATTCTCAAACTCATGAACACTACGAAGAA
The DNA here is from genome assembly GCF_000951035.1 of Colobus angolensis palliatus. Classification (NCBI taxonomy): domain Eukaryota; kingdom Metazoa; phylum Chordata; class Mammalia; order Primates; family Cercopithecidae; genus Colobus; species Colobus angolensis. The sequence goes on from NW_012122709.1 coordinate 39,220, forward strand.
AAGTTTTAGAGAAGGGCAGCAAGAATTAAAGGAATAGGAAGGGAGAAGCCCAGTGGGAGGAACAGACTAAAGGTGGAAGGTAGGTAGGGAAAGAGAAAGGAAATGTGCAAAGTCACAAAGAATAAGGCCAAGGTGAACCAAGAACTTATTTAAGTAAGGAAACCTTTCAAAATTTAAAAGTGTTAAATCGCAGGGGTTGGGAGTGAAAGGGGCAAAAGCAACCTACAGTCTGTTACACATGTAGAGAGCAAACAAGACCTCATGAGTTGATCTGACTGTATGACCTTGAGAAAAAAATCAGTGACCCTTCTTGGGATCCCACTTCCCAGTCTTCAAATGCAATGTGATTCTTAATTATGCTCAAATTCTCTCTGATTAATCAAGTGGAGCCCTTAAAGAACCAGGAGCTCCTCATAGCAGGGCTGTCATATTCTGCTCTGAGTCTACAATACAGAAATGTATTAAGAAAGTCATTTCAGGCCGGGCGCGGTGGCTCAAGCCTGTAATCCCAGCACTTTGGGAGGCCGAGACGGGCAGATCACGAGGTCAGGAGATCGAGACCATCCTGGCTAACACGGTGAAACCCCGTCTCTACTAAAAACTACAAAAAACTAGCCGGGCGAGGTGGCGGCGCCTGTAGTCCCAGCTACCCGGGAGGCTGAGGCAGGAGAATGGCATGAACCCGGGAGGCGGAGCTTGCAGTGAGCTGAGATCCGGCCACTGCACTCCAGCCAGGGTGAAAAAAAAAAAAAAAAAAAAAAAGAAAGTCATTTCACAGGTATGTGGATGGCATTTAAAAGGATTTGTGTTTCACATGAGATATCCAAACGCTCCAATTATCCATAGGGTTTTAAGACCTTGGCAAAACTTTCGATGAACCTTGTTGGTTTAGGCTGGAAAAACTCCCCAGCAACCTTTAGGTTTGTTATGAAATTGTTGTACTCTATTATGAGACTGTATAATTTTTGCTGCCTGGTTGGCCAACATGGTCTAAAACAATCTAAACACTTCCACTTCCACATACTGCACAATAAAGCATCTTCAAAGCTTCTGACCATTTCAGACCTCAATTTGTAAATATCATCTATCATGCATGACAAAGTATCTCACAGGATTAATACAATCATTGAAATTCTGCCAACATTTGTGTACTGTGGGATTACAGAAACTGAACTACCCACCCCTGATATGTGTATATGTAGTAGTCTATAGCTTTTTGATTTGTTAATGCGTCCTCAGGGAAACAACACTAATGGAAGCAGTTCAGAGTTAAGTCCTCCCCAAGTACCACAGTAAACATGGTAAAAAGATGTATAAAGGCATTTTTTGTACATTTACACTAATGGGTAGTTTATGAAAAATGCAAACATCTCCCTATCTATTGTAATACAATCAGATTTGCAAAAACAATGTTCATAATAATGGAATAAATACTATTTTTAAAAGGTAAAAACCATCAAAACCAAAAAAAGAATCCTTAATAGAAAAACCACTTTACAACTGAGGCAATTTCCATTTCTTAACAATATTAAACAAGCAAAATTGCAAGTAGTTACACATTTTTAAAAACAAACCACTTGTACTTGGGAATACCATAGTCTCTGGCCATTTAGAAATTCAATTCTCATGCTCTGTTCAGAGGAGCCAAGCCTCCTCCTTTCTTTTTCTTTCCAGCCACTGAAAAGCATACTTTTTCTTTTTTGAAGAATGAGAAATGCTAACCCAGGGAAGCATGTGGTGGCTCTAACTTGTATAACTATTTAAAATGAGTATCCAGATTTGAACCTTACTTCATATTGTCCATTTCAACAGTCCTTAAAATATTTTATTGGTCCTGATACTGTTCTAATCCCCTCCATAGGAGCAGAATCACAAAAGTACACTAGGGGATTATGTAGTAGGGTTTGCAACAGTGAAAACTCGTTTAGGAAGGGAGAGAAGAATGTAACTTGAAATAAGACAGAGAGAAATGGGCCCTCTTCAAATTTCCCAGCACAGCTTTGAGAGCTGTCCTATAGCCAAGTCTCCCCAGGGTTCTCCTAATCCTCGGCAGCCACTGAAGAGAGCCAGGATGAAACTTTTTTCTGAACAAAGAAAACTGAAAAGGGCCAAGTCTCAAAGTCACAGGCTCCCAGCTCGCCACTGGCTCAAAGCCAAGAAAAGCCCATGTGCTCAGGCCAGCAGCCATGCAACTGATGGACAGACAGCAGGCTGAGAAGGGCACAGCGTATGTTGGGGAGGGAAGCACACAACCCACCAAAGGCTCTCCCCTGCCACCCAGGGGCACAGGGCTGCTCTCTCTGTCCCCCAGCCCTCACCAATGGCATTTTACACTCGCTTCCAGCAATTAAGTCCCCATATCTGACATGATTATCCCCTGGCACGTGTGCATGCATATGTGTGCTTGTGTGTGCATTTGTGCACATGCATCTTTGGCTGACATAAGCATTCCTACCTCCATGATGGAATCTAACACAAACATCCTTGCAGATATAAGACATTCATGTTGAGGGTTCTCTCAATGTCAAGTGACTTAACGTGTTGGTAGCTCAGAGTTTTCCCAGCTGTGAAACAGAACCAGTTCATGCACTACAGTGGTTTATTGAAAGGAAGCAATAAAAATGGCAGTAAAGCACTCTGTAACTGTGACCCATATTGCCTCGGCACTATACACACGGGGTCTTGTGAGCTGGTTCTCTGGAAGTGTTCTTCCATGCCTTCATATGTCGGCTTTCGGGTTCTGTCTCCTGAAGGAACTGGGAAGGCTGGCTGTCTTTGCTTTTGTCTCTCCCCTACATGGGACATTGACAAGGAGACAACAGGCAGATAGTCAATGGCTGTGGCCTGTAAACATGGACACAGACAACAGTGAGGACACTTCTCCTGGAAGGCCTTCAACCTCAGAGCAACTGGACAAGCAGAACAGCTTGGTGTTTTGTTCTTCTTTTTGCACTCCTAGATCCATGGGTCAGACCCCTGCCTTCCATACTGTCCCAGCTTTTTCCTCCATTTCCCTTGAAAAGCTCTAGTTTCTTTACTAGCATAAGCACCTACCTCTAGTTCCTCGAGACCCTCAGGATGGGAGTCATTAGGAAAGAGAGAAGAAAGCATATCCAAGAAAGCTAATCTACACCAGGGCTCCACCAACTGTGGGATCATGACCTCCAAAGAACCTGGAGAGAATTTCAAGGGGGTCAGAGGCCCTGGAGCCCAGAGCCTAAGACCTCCCAACATCTGTTGTCAGTGAGGGCAGAGCAGCCTTTTTAATACAATTTCCTCACATGCATCAGCACCAGTTCTTTCTTCAGCCCTTAAGTGTACCCAACACCCACTCCCATATGATCTCATCTCCCGGTACTATCCAAATTATTGTCCCATTACATTGTCCTGTAGTGCTCATTTCCCTTGGCAGCAGGGTTGAACAAAGAATTTAAATTTTAAGAGGAATGCTATGTGTTTCCAGTCTTTGCTGCCCTATCATGAACACCATCCATCAGTTGGAACTTCAAAAAAATATTTTATGATGCTTATATTAATAGTTACCAACATGCATTGAGCATTTGTTATGTGTCAGGCACCATGCCAAGCACTATATTATCTATATTAGCTCCTTTGATCTTCACAACTCAATGAGGTAGGTACAGAACTATTATCTTACCCTCCCCCCCTTTAAACATATGAATCCTGGAACAGAGTCACTAAGGAACTTGTCCAAGTTCAGAGCTAATACGTGGCAGTGAGGCTCTAGAGACTACACTTTAAATAATTCTTTCATGAGATATAATTCACATACCATACAATTCATCTGTTTAAAGTATACCATCCTTTTTTTTTTCTTTTTTTTGCTTTTGAGACAGGCTCTCGCTCTGTCACCCTGGCTGGAGTGTAGTGGTGTGACCATGGCTCTCTGCAGCTTTAACCTCCCGGGTTCAAGCGATCCTCCCACCTCAGCTTCCAGAGTAGCTGGGACTACAGGTGTGCACCACCACACCTGGCTAATTTTTGTAGAGACAGGGTTTTGTCATATTGCCCATGCTGGTCTCAAACTCCTGGGCTCAACTGATCTGCCCACCTTGGCCTGCCAAAATGCTGGGATTACAGGCATGAGCCATCATGCCCAGCCCATGCAATGGTTTTTACTCTATTCACAAAGTTGAACCACCTCTTCAGCCATCACTACAAGCATTAATAGAACATTTTTATTATACCAAAAAGAAATCCCATACCTTAACTATCACTCCCTAAATTTTAGACAGCCACTGATCCTACTGTCTATGGATTTCCTTATGCTGTACATTTCAAAGAATTGGAATCATACAAAATGTGGTTCCAGAGCCCATACTCTTAACTACTACCTGACACAGAGGAAGAGGAGGTTGTCCATTGACAAATTTCTGACATATGTTCTTTCACCAAGCCAAAAAGCCCTATTACCAACACCATCCCCTCACAACATGAGACACCCTGCAGCATGCTTCTGTGTTGGCTGGAGGTGTGGCTTGGCAGGCAATTGCTGGGGCCCTTGAGGAGTAATTAGGAGATGACATGGCCTAAGAAAATGAGCACAGACTCTGGATCCGAAAGACATGGGTTCACTTCATACACTGCTGATGGGAATGTAAACTGTAGTTGCCACTGTGGAAAATGCTTTGGCATTTCCTCAAGAGGTAAAACACAATTACCATATGGCCCAATAATTCCAATCTAAGAAAACTGAAAACAGGTGTTCACATACAAAGCTGTATACAAATGTTGACAGCAGCACTATTCACCATAGCCAAAAGGCAGAAGCAACCTAAGCACTCATCAACTGATGAATGGATGATGAAATTGTGGTATGTCCATACAGTGCAATATTCTTCAGCCACCATGAAGTGCCAGTAGATTACGTTAAGTGAAAGAAACTAGACACAAAAGTCATATATTGTATGAAACCATTTATATGAAATGTCTAGAATGAGCAAATCCAGAGAGACTGAAAGCAGATTAGTGGTTGCCAGGGGCTGGTGGGAGGGTGAACAAGAAGTGGTGTCTTAATGGGTACAGAATTTTACTTTTGAAGTCGTGAAAATGTTCTAGAACTAGATAGTCTTAATGGTTGGATGACACTATTTATGTACTAAATGCCACTGATACTTTAAGTTGGTTGAAATGGTGAATTTTATTTGACGTGAGTTTTGCTTCAATGAAAAAAATGAAATCGTTTAAAAATGGAAGATCTAGGTTCAAATCCATGCTGACTGATCCTGTGCAAGTGACTTAGAGAAGTCTTAGTTCCCTTATATGGAAAGTGGGGGAGGGGTCATTTTACACGGTTTTGTGAGCATTAAAGGAGATAACCCATAAAAATCACAATGCTGGCACATAGAAAGTGCTTAAGAAAGAGAAACAATCGGTCAGCCAAGAATAAAAACCACTGCCCTCGCTCTCTAGACAAAAATATCATATGTCTTATTTTCCACCTCAGTTACATCTCTGTAGACTACAGCAATCCTAAATACCAAATAATAACAGAATAACATGAAAACTGGACTTCATTGATCTGGAGACTGAGGAGTCCTGAATTTTCTTTACAAAAACTTCAAAAGTGCCAGATCCTAACTTCAAGGTCCTTTTTCTAATCAAGCAGTGGAGTCCTATACATGTGATGCAGGCCGAGTGTGGTGGCTCACGCCTGTAATCCCACCACTTTGGGAGGCCAAGGTGGGAGGATCACTTGAGGCCAGGAGTTCAAGACCAGCCTGACCAAGATGGCAAAACTCCATCTCTACTACAGGTACAAATATTAGCCAGGCATGGTGGCGGATGCCTGTAATCCCAGCTACTCGGGAGGCTGAAGTGGGAGAATCACTTGAACCCAGGAGGCGGAGGTTGCAGGTGAGCCGAGATCACACCACTGCACTCCAGCTTGGGCGACAGATCAAGACTCTGTCTGCCCCCGCCCCACCCCCCAAAAAAAGTGATGCAGTTCCTGGATGGCAAGAAGTTGTAAAGCTAAGGATCTATCTCAGCCAATCTTTGGAAAACCCCAAAACTTTCCAAGAATAATACAGCCCCTCTGAATCCAAAGCATCTTTAGTGAGGGGATTACAGGAAATGATAGAGAAGAACGGTTTTAGTTTGAGAAGAATCCCTCCCGCCAAACTGAATATAAGGTATTTATTTCCTGGAACAGAAGGGCAGCATTTTGTTGTTGTTGTTGTTGTTGAAACACTTATCTATATACATTTATATGCAATGTGGATGTCCATTTTTGAAAACAAATTCCTGGCCAGGCGCGGTGTCTCATGCCTGTAATACCAGCACTTTGGGAGGCCAAGGCGGGCGGATCACGAGGTCAGGAGATCAACACCATCCTGGCTAACACGATGAAACCCCGTCTCTACTAAAAAGAAAAGAAATTCCTTTCTAAGGTGTTGTTGTCCCTTGGTAAATGAGTCTTTAACATGATTGAAAGCTTCCCCAGCAAGAGATGGTTTCCATAATCCATGAGGGACAAATAGCACACAAAACAGATGTAGACACAACTGAATACAGTCCTGCTAGAGATTAGAAAGATGTACTTCCAATATGCTTTTAATTACTTTATGAAGACAGTCCATTTGAGGGCTCAAATATGCAGTGAGCCCTAGTTAGACAAGCTCCAGATAAGTCTTCTAGGGCTCAGCCCTGGTGGATGCCTCATCCACACCAGCAATTTTTAGTAAGCAATAGCTCTTACCAGCCCAGCACTCCTCCCTCAATATAGAACCAGAAGTCTACTCTTTGCATACTAACTGACCCTCCTAAGCAGCACAAGAGGCACATGGTAGAAGAAAGAGACAGGTGATAAAAGAACCAGGGTCAGTGGGCCCCAGACACCAACACTTCTGGGCAGCACATACAAAGGAGATCATATGTGAGCAGCTACTATGAGGATGAAAGGAACATATGCTCAAGAATGCAACAAAGGATATTAGTTACAGTCTATTATGCTATCACATTTATTTTGAAAATGTGAATTTGTTTCAATGCAATTGATATATTAAGGAACGAGTTGAGCATAATGAAAATTTCACGTTTCCTTATGCGTGAGCCTGTCTTCCAGAAATAGGAGGTTAATGCAGAAAACCGCAACCAGCTGTACCCAGCCATGTAGAAATACACAAAACATATACATCAAACATCCACCAGCTCCCTCAGTCCAGTGGTAGGAGCCACCTCTACCTCCACAGTTAGTGCTCCAGCTTTCCATCAGATTTCAGATAACTCTCCATCCACCACTTCATAATGATTCACACAAGCTGGAATCCTTCTGACTTCCCCATCCACAGGCAAACTTCAGATGTTCTTCAAGGTCACATGCCATATTTATGGCAATATTTCTGTATTTCTTAACCATTTAGCATGTGTGAAACTGCTCCTGAGTTTCTTCGGTTCCTTTTTACTTTTTTAATGTGTCAGTAGATAAGTCTGTTAGTGTTGTGCCCTAACCCCAATTTTCCCATAACGCTTATTGTTGTCCTACCACACAATTTGGCATAGCATGGTGATTTTTAGAAATGAATATGTTGTGTTATAGTGAACTAACTATACTTTCCTGCAAGGTTTGTACATTCAGTGGGTTAAATGGCACATTTAGTTGATCACTCTCACTTTTTACATGCCCTTTCACCAGAATCATGTTATTAAAAGTGAATCCTTCAGCAAGCCCAAGGGAACATATACCAGGCATAATCTGACTTAAGTCCTACATATCTAAATGGAATATGTAATCAAAACCACAATGTCCAGCTAACCAAATTAACACTTGTCATAGGATGAAAAAGTATTAAGAATATAAGAAAACAACTTGATTACAAAATAGGCAAAAGGTCTCAGCAAACTCCTCACTGAAGATATATACATGGTAAACAAGCATGTGAAAATATGTTCAACATCATATGTCATTAGGGAATTGCAAATGAAAACAACAGTGAGGCATGTAATGGTATCTCACAACTCCAAATGCTGGCAAGGATATAGCACAACAGAAACTCTCATTGTTGGTGGGAATGTAACATGGTACAGCCACTTTGGAAGGCAGTTTGGCAGTTTCTTACAAAACTAAATACACCCTTATCATACGATCTAGCAACTGCTCTCCTGGGTATTTATTCAAATGAGTTGAAAACGTATTCACACAAAACCTTGTACACAGATGTTTATAGCAGCTTATTCCTAATTGCCAAAATTTGCCAAAACTTGGAAGCAACTAAGATACCCTTCAGTAGGTGAATCTATGGTTCATCCAGACAATAGAATGTTATTTGGTGCTAAAATGAAATGAACTATCAAGCCAAGAAAAGACAAAGAAACCGTAAATGCATATTACTAAGTGAAAGAAGTCAATCTGAAAAGGCTACGTACTATTTCCAACTATATGACATTCTGGAAAGGACATAACTATGGAGACAGTCAGAAAGACAAGTGGTTGCCAAGAGTTGATGGAAGGAAGGGATGAATAGGTGGAGCACAGAGGAATTTTAGAGCAGTGAAACTACCCTGTCTGATACAACAATGATGGATGCATGTCATGATACATTTGTCCAAGCCCATAGAATGTACAACATCAAGAGTGAACCCTACTGTTGCCTGGACGCAGGGGCTCACACCTGGAATTCCAGCACTTTGGGAGGTGGAGGCAGGTGGATCTCTTGAGGCCAGGAGATTGAGACCAGCCTGAACAACATGGTGAAACCCTGTCTCTACTAAAAATATTTTAAAAACTAGCCAGGTGTTGTGGTGCGTGCCTGTAATTCCAGCTACTCAGGAGGCTGAGGCAGAAGGATCGCTTCAGCCTGGGAGGCGAAGGTTGCAGTGAGCTGAGATCACACCACTGCACTTCAGCCTAAGTGGCAAAGTAAGACTGTCTCAAAACACAACGAGTGAACCCTACCATAAACTTACAGACTTTGGGTGATGGTGATGTGTCATTGTAGGTTCACTGACTGTAAGAAATGCACCACTGTGGTGGGGAATGTTGATCATGGTGGAGGCTACGCATGTGTTGGGGTAGAAGGTACATTAGAACTGTCTGTACTATTGTAACAATACAACGCGAGAATTTTCTTCAGGGAACTGGAAATGCACAGAGACATGCACTTTAATGTGTCCAAGTGAACTAGACAATCCCCACTACCCAGAGCAAATGGCCATGCGCAAGATGAAAATGTAAAAGGCCTAACCAATTCTGACAATTTTAACTCCTTTGTAAAAAGGAGCCATACAGCCTTTTTCTTTTTCTTTTTTCCTGGAAGGAATAGTACTATTGATTTTTCAAAAGTTAATAAGTTTTAAGGATCTCTGTCAAACAAAGCCACTTCCTTCAGATGAAAACAAGAGAGTGGCCATACCCTGTTGTTAAAACCTGCAGTGAATTAAAGTCATTTCTTTAAAAAAAAAAAAAAAAAAAGTTTTTTCCCCCGAGAATCTCAAAGTTCAAACTCTGAAAGAGGAAAGAGGAGATGAGAGGAACTTTAGGGTTGCTATAAATGTCTCAGTCTTCAGTTTGAAAGGTTACGTAAGGATGCACAATTACCTGAGTAGGAGTGAGAGCCCAAGCCAAAAGCAGATGCTGAGCATTGTCCTGGTACATGTGGAGCATTTCTGTAAAGCATGTCTGGAAGGCTCCAGAAGGCTCAGGCCCCGGGCTATAGCGCGACAGGTACAAGGAGGAACCCTGAAATGTCCCAGGTCGGGCATCATTTCCCAAGGGTGTCATCAAAGACCTCAAGGGTAAAAAGGAGTGCTGAGAAGCTACCAGCACAGATGTCAGATCTCAGGCAAACCCTTCCTTACCCCTCCTGTAAATCTCTTACTAGCCAGTGTTCCCTTTTCTCACCTACTGCTGGCTCCCAACACAATAGAAAGAGTATCTGTGCTAGCTGTCAAGCTGGACTCTGCTTAAACACTCTCTCTGCATAGTATCTAACACAGCAGGAAAGCACTGCGTTTTAGGATCTCTGCAGAATCCCTCTGAAACTCCCACAGGCCTCAGGTCAGAGCTAGAGAACCCTAAATCAGGACTTATAATCAACTCACATCTGTTTGTACAAAAATATTAAAACGCATCTTAATACAGGTAACTAACTGATGTCCCCAAGAGTCTAGGATTACCTCGTTATCACTGTCCTGCTATGAGTGAATAAAGCAAGTATATTTAAGTACAACACAGCCTCTATCTCACAGGAAAGCATTCTTTTTGACTTGTAGTAGAGCATTCAGTTCAAGGACTCAGTATTGCTTGGGGTTGCAAACAGGGTGACTTGCAGTGATATTTGCAAGCCATATACTCTTCAAGGCAATTTTGATGGGTTGTCAGATTGGGGGAGATGGGGAAAAGAGCATGTAAGTGTTCATAATCTACACGGTCTTAGAAGAAATGTAAGAAACACCGAAGAATTCAGTTGTTAAACATCGGGAACAGTCAAAAGGTCTGCCTAATTTGTTTTTGATTTTTACTTGAAAGTATTTATCATTAGAACAGAAGTAACTGTCATAATAATGGCAATGCCTCACATACATATGGTGCTTAAAGCATCTTCACGTATATTATCATTTTATTTTGTCTGCACCATAACCCTTGAAGGCATTATCCTATTTTACAGTTACAGAAACTATGGTTCAGTTTCTGATCAGAAAAATGAAGATAAAAATACTCCGCTCTGAGATGCTTGTGAAGTTAACAGATTCATCCAAATTAAACACTTAAATTTCCTGGCCCCAAGCTTAACCCAGAACAGGCATTCCAATACCAGTTAAAATGCAAGTCATCTAATTGTTGAGCTTTTATTCCTTTCCCACATCACCACCCCAACAGTGTGGCAGCCAAAACTAACGTTTGATTTGTGGGTGTATTATACATGTGTACATATTATTAGGCTAATGCTAAAATGAAAGGACATTCCCAAAATACCAGCTAGGCAGGGGGACAGGACTGAGATTGAGGCTTTGCTGATATTTGTTTTCTGTGCAGCAACTTTCCTATGTGGGGGCCTAGGGAGGAGGGGGCTCTTAAATAGCTTTAACGGTAAGCACTGGAGTCCATTTTAACTCAAAAAATAAAAATAAATAAAATAAATAAAAAATAAAAACAAAATTAAAAAAAAAAACCTCTGGCCCAGCACAGTGGCTCATGCCTGTAATCTCAGCACTTTGGGAGGCTGAGGTGGGAGGATCGCTTGAGCCAAGGAAGTCGAGGTTGCAGTGGGCTATGATTGTACCACTGCAGTCCAGCCTGGGTGATGGAAAGAGACTCTGTCTCAAAAAAAAAAATCCAAGCAGTTCTTTCAGATGATTCTACCAGGGACACAAATGGAATAGGAAAATGTTTAAACAAAGAATACATATTTTCTTGTTTAAATTAAAATTGCTCTAGGCACATTATCAGGAAACTTTATCTGAAAAGTAACTGGGCAAAGCCTAAGGGATCTTAATTTTAATACAAAATGTTTCAGATAGAATGAAAGGGACATGATTTTATTCCGTTTCAAAGAACAGCAATAAAGACTCTGATGATCCTGTATTATATACAATATGCAGCTCCTAATGACATTAATGGAAATGGGAGGCAGGTGCATATTCTCGGAGACTAAAGAACAACCTGAGACATGGCTATTAAGTCAGAGATCTGTCTATTCAGATGCCCCCTCGCCTCCCTTGTTTTAAGGACCATCTCAATAACTAGCAGTTTTGTTAGAGCATTAATAGTCCTAATTCGCTCTGACATACTTGAAGTAAAAGTATCTATTCTCTGAGTACAAAGACTACTACCCCACCCCCAGTTTCTAGTATGTCTAGTTTTTGGTTTAGAGACTAGAGCCAATTTTATGCAGAATTAGATTTTGGAAAAAATAACCCATATGCTAATCCACCAACGCTTTTCCACGCCAAGCTAATTCTCATGGCCATTAGAGGGAAGGTTCTGTCTTAATACTTGAAGGAGGAGGCAGCCAGAAGCCCCTAGTCCCTCCCTCTGAGAGTTCAATCAGGGAGTTTCATGCGACCTGACATGCTGGTGTCAGAAGAAGTTGGAATCTTCACTACATAAAAAAAAGAATACCTATACTGCTAGCGAGCTGGCTGTTTCAATTTGTGCTGACACAGGATTCGATGTACCCTGACAGGATCCCATTTTCACATATATCCACTAAGTCTTACTTGGCTATAGCATATCAGCCTCAGCTCACAAGAGCAAAGTAGCTTTATGGACAAAGGCCTGCAGTTATCCTTGAGGTGGGCTGAGACGTTCTACTTTGGTCTCCCAGTATTTCCTGTTATTGTAGTAATGCTGCATGAAAGAAAACAGTGGGTTTCAATTATATGCTGCGAATAATGTCCCAAAGCATTTTGCAGGAATATTAATTCCTTCTTATTTATAGTTGTCTGCCAGAATGTAAACAGTAGAGAACTGGAAGCATTTCACCAAAGAAAAGGAATGACAGAAAAAGGAAGAAAATGAGAGAGAGAGAGAAAAGAAAAGAAAAGAAGAAAGAAAAAAAGGAAGGAAGGAGAAAAAAAGAAGGAAAAGTGCACAGAAGACTAAATGAGATTTCATTTCAACCTTGTTAGTGAATTATAGCTTATGAGTTTAAGGTATTATTCTCAAATTCTTTCCTGAAAGGTTTAGGAATAATTATATAGGACTTAAAGGATAGGCAAAGCCAGATAAACCTAATAAATCTATCATTTGTAATAGAGGCAGCGTTTCCTGTAAATGAGAGCTGGATTTTATTTCATAATCATACTTTGAAATGTTTGTTGATTATAAATCACATGGTACATTGGACTTGTGAGGTCATAGCTTTTTATTTTCCTAACTCTAGTGCAGCACCAATTGGGCTTAAATGATCGAATTGAGTTCCCCAGTAGGTTCTTCAGTTTCTAACATTAAGTATCCATCCAGCTCAGTGTAAATCATACCTAGCTGTATTATTTTCATGTTAAGACTTAAGCTCAAAACTAGATGGCTCACGAACTGTTTTTCCCACAACTTTGTGTGGTCTAAAAGCCTTATGGGACAAGTCTTCTGCAAGGTTCTTCCATGCCATAGATGACATCAAATCTTTTCAAATAGATACACAGATTTGTTGCTAAAGGGACTTTAGCAATGCTGGCCATAAGGAAGGTGGCAGACTGGAAGATACACTTACCTGGGACCACAAATGGGCGAAGTCCTTACTTTAAAAGCTTCACAGTGAAAAGGCCCTTTACGTATCTGCCAGTGACCGGTCTTAACCTTCTGTGTTTTTAGTCACTTGATGTTGAGGGAAAAATGTGCTTCAAAGCCTAACATACCCACTGTTGTTATATCAAAGTGCTACACCAAAGATGATGCCTTGGAACAGGCTTCTGGAAATGCATGACTTTTCTTTTTTTTTTTGAGACGGAGTCTGGCTCTGTCGCCCAGGCTGGAGTGCAGTGGCTGGATCTCAGCTCACTGCAAGCTCCGCCTCCCGGGTTTACGCCATTCTCCTGCCTCAGCCTCCAAAGTAGCTGGGACTACAGGCACCAGCCACCTCGCCCGGCTAGTTTTTTGTATTTTTTAGTAGAGACGGGGTTTCACCGTGTTAGCCAGGATGGTCTCGATCTCCTGACCTCATGATCCGGCCGTCTCGGCCTCCCAAAGTGCTGGGATTACAGGCTTGAGCCACCGCGCCCGGCCGACTTTTCTTAACAGAAAAGAAACTGGGCATTTTCCAAACTGAGCTAATAACACTTATTGAGCCCCTGTACTATATGTAAGGCATGATAGGGGATTATAAAGCTGAGCAAGACATAATACCTGATGACTTCAAGGAGCTTACATCCCTGTAGAAGTAACAAAACCAACAGCCAACTTTTTTATTTTTTATTTTTTTTGGAGACGGAGTCTTGCTCTGTTACCCAGGCTGGAGTGCAGTGGTCCAATCTCGGCTCACTGCAAGCTCCGCCTCTCGGGTTCACACAGGTGCCCGCCACTAAGCCTGGCTAATTTTTTCTATTTTTAGTAGAGACGAGGTTTTCACCATGTTAGCCAGGATGGTCTCAATCTCTTGACTTCGTGATCCACCTGCCTCGGCCTCCCAAAGTGCTGGGATTACAGGCGTGAGCCACCGCGCCTGGGCAGCCAACTCTTTTTAAGAGATGGACTCTCACTATGTTGCTCAGGCTGGAGTGCAGTGGCTATTCAAAGGCATGATCCTAGCACACTATGACCCCAAACTCCTGGGCTCAAGTGATCCTTCTGCCTCAGCACCAGCGCAGCTACCTATAGCCATTTTTTTTTTTTTTTTGAGACAGGGTCCAGGTCTGTCACCCAGACTGAAGTGTAGTGGCACAATCTGAGCTCACTGCAACCTCCACCTCCTGGGCTGAAGCCATCCTCCCACCTAAGTCTCCTGAATACCTGGGACTGCAGGCGTGTGCCACCACTATACCCAGCTAATTTTTTTGTATTCTTAGTAGAATTTTTTTGTATTTTTAGTAGAGACAGGGTTTCACCATGTTGCCCAGGCTGGTCTCGAACTCCTGAATTCAAGTGATCCAATCACCTTGGCCTCCCAAACTGCTGGGATTATAGGCATGAACCACCAATTTTAATATAAGGTAGGATATTGCCTTGAGGACTGGAACTGCATCTGTCTTATTCTCTCTTATATCCCTAGTAACTGACACTTAGCTGGGCACACAGAAGATATTTGATAAATGCTTACAGAATAAATGAATGAACAATTCATCATTCTAATGTCCATTCATTCATTCACAGCAAAATACTATGGGGCAAAAGCAATTTCCAGATGGGCATCTGAGAAAACAGATGTAAAGATCTACAAGATATGAGAAGGACTGTTAATCAGCAGAAGTAGGGAGGGCAAAATTTAGGCTAAAGGAAGAACATGTGTATAAAGGCCTGCGGGTGAGACGAGAAGACAGTCCCAGCTGTTTTGGGGAAACGACTCCTCTGGTTTCACTATATGTAGAGTACAGGGAGTGGGAAGAAGGGGACATCAAATTGGGAAAGGTAGAAAGGTGGGGGAAAATAACCCAGGGTCTCTATCTAAGATGACTCTGTTGTGACCACGAAATATATATGTGGCCAGCACTATGGACTGTGAGTACATACTGCTGTTGGACCTGATAGCCTGAAAGACTCTTCTGAACATAACGAGTGCTCATCAGTGTTAGATTTCGGGCAGGAGGATCCTAAAGCAAATTTTGAGTAAGATGACATATCTGAATGTTAACGCCTTGACATTTAACCTTGTGAAGGAAGAACTGCTGGGTTCAAATTCACACTCAGCGACTATGCACTCACACAAGGGGAGCAGGGTCTCCACAGTCTTTCAGAAGTTCATGTACAACATTCCAGGCACTGGCTGAGGCAGCATGTTCTTCCCAGTGCACAACTTCAAGAAGAGAAGCATGAAGTGAGAGAGGTACACCCAAGCCAGCATTCTCATTATGATCTAAGCTACAGGTCTAACTCCAGCTGTCTCAAAAAAAGCCCCACAGCCTACTTCTTCACCTCAAACTGCTTTTTTTGATCTTTTCTAAAACGAGGCCTCTTCTGATGTACACATAACTTGACTCCCTTGCCTCCTCTCACCCACCTACTCATCTTTCATAATGAACTAGCGTATTAACTAATATCTAGCCTAAGACGAATGGGGACATAGTAACACATTACCTATCTGGAACCTAAATATAAGCCCCTAAAGGGTTCCATCAGCCAAAAACCCATGCATCACAGCCATAGGAGAAGCCCTCCCCTCACAGCTTTATGTACACTGACTTGGCATAGAGTTTTGATGAGCTTAACGCTATGGTTCCAAAGAGCACAAGGGAAGTAGCCAAGAAGGAGGGACAGGAGTTGCTAAAAGCAAGCAAGCTAACAGCAGTACAGAATGACAGCTGACAGCAAGGAAGGAGACAAAAACCATTCAGAAAGCTCAGTTACCCAGAACTGCTCATTTCAAGGTTTTATTATATTCAAGAATACATATGCAATGAGGAAAGAGCTTTCCTCTTATTTCCCTTATCTTTCCAGATCATCTCATCAGCTCTCAATGCATTTGCAGTGAAACATAGACTATTATGGCTGGAAAGGATCCTAGTAATATAATCAAGTTTAACGCCCTCCTTTCATGAACACCAGGAACAAGACCTTGATGTGCTCACTTGTTGAATGCCCATCCCCCAGCTGGTGAGCAGCAAGGCAGGGACTAGCATCCGGGCTTCCTGATCCCCAAAGGTTCTTTCTCCTGCCTGGCAGTGATGTTTATGTGCTCATATTGTAGTTTATGTCCACTTAGAATAGGAAACAATAAATCAGCCTAGAGTCTAGTGTAAATATTGGAATTTGATAACATCAAACTGGAAAGAAAATATCTTAGAATTTCTGAAAAGGTCAGTAAAAGGAATTAAAAGCTATGTATACTGTCAAGTTTCTAGAAACCCATCCCGAATCAAATTTTTATCATTGTTGTTGTTATCATCTGCCTACACTTATGAGCTTGAGACACCTTCCCTAATGAGGGCTCTATAAGTTACAGTGAATCCCTAAAAGGCCATGCAACAAACATCCCTTCATAACAGAAAGCTTTCTCTGCTTCAGCAGATGGCCCTCTTTCCAAGCAGTCTTTGTTAACAACAGTTCTAGTACAAAAAGGCAATGTGGGCTGCTTTTTGCTCCTGGTCTCTACCCTCACTGATCACTTCCTTTCCTCCCAAGAGGCCACTTGTAAACCAGGACTGGGATAGAACAAGAAGAAAAGGTCTGGAAAAGAATGGCCTGGATCCCAAATCCTTTTAGTTCTGTATTGTTAGAGCTTCCGTGGTTTTCTGCTGGTTAATTTTGTAAATCGATTTGGACCTTACATATTGTTCTTAATTATTAACAGGCTTTAATCTGTTAAATGTACTGCAGTCAACAATACCCAAAAAAATTGCTTCGTGAACAGAAGGAGAGCATGGGAATCAGAACATAATACATTCTCCTACCTTTCTGCAAAGCACCTGGAACATTATTGTATAATTCCGGGCTATGCACATCAAGCAAGATATAAGCTGAACTGAGGACTCAGCTGAGGGCAGCTGACATTATTGGAGAGTCAGGGAAAGGGTGGGATAAGAAGTGAGGAAAGTCTGGTACGGGAAAGAAGATTTAAAGGGAAACATTCATCCTCACTCCTGTGGCATAATAAAGGCCCATTAACTCTACAAATGACAATCTAGGGAAGCTACCAAAGGTTAGAAGAGGTGAGGAGTTGTATTCACTTACAATAGGTCTTGCACAGTGGCTCATGCCTGTAATCCCAGCACTTTGGGAGGCCGAGGTTGGTGGATCACGTGAGGTCAGGAGTTCAAGACCAGCCTGGCCAACATGGCGAAACCCCGTCTCTATTAAAAATACAAAAATTAGCTGGGCGTGGTGGCGCATGCCTGTAATCCCAGCTATTCAGGAGGCTGAGGCACGAGAATTGCTTGAACCC
>NW_012122709.1:56761-62189 GCF_000951035.1 Colobus angolensis palliatus
TCAAGACCAGCCTGACCAACATGGTGAAACCCTGTCTCTACTAAAAAAATACAAAATTAGCCGGGTGTGGTGGTACATGCCTGTAATCCCAGCTATTCAGGAGGCTGAGGCACGAGAATTGCTTGAACCCAGGAGGCAGAGGTTGCAGTGAGCCGAGATTGCGCCACTGTACTCCAGCCTGGGAGACAGAGCAAAACTGTCTCAAAATAAATAAATAAATATTCACTTACAATAAAGAGAAGCACTATCTTATATCCAGTAGCCAGTCAACAGTCAATCTGTTATTCCTGGAGGTGGGATAAACTAAAGAAAGCATGGCCAAAGCAAATCAGGGCTACTGGGAGATATCCCTGAACACCCTGGGACCATCTGAGATAATCACACTGGCCTGGACTCTGTGGCTTATCCAGTGAGACAGCTCCTACTGATAAGGACACCTAGCTTTTCAATGACTTACCACTCTTGTTCATTACAGGAAATTAATCTATACAGCTGTATCTTGTATGTCCCAATTGTGTTTCCACGGGGGGTGCCCCAGCCTTTTAAAGTAAAGAAAGATACAGAAATGGTCCTAAAAAGGATAGAGCTGTCTTCCAACTTCAGGCTTTATTGGCAAACTCCTTTTCAAAAATAAAAAAAATAAAAAAAGGAGAGCATAATAATCACTTGCCATTTGTCAGACAGCCCCAAAAGAAGCGGCTAAACTCTTTCCTCTCCTTCCGCTTATATGGCCCTCCTCCTTTACCCCACCCTTTGAGCACCTCTTTCACCAACCACCTGTCCAAATAAAGCAAGCCACGGATCTTTCAAAAACTGACACTGGAAAGAAGCCGTTGGATGATTTCTTTCCAGGACCCGTTGAAAGATAAAAGATGAGGCAGACAATTTAAAAGGCGAGACTGTACCCTCTGGATCACAAAGCTGAAAGCAGACAAACCGTGGAAGCCAATGACACAGGAAACGCCCTTTGACCAGAGACAGACACTAGGCATAGCAAAGTTATTTTCAATAAAGAATAAGAAACTGAATTAAGCCATTTCACAACTAATAGTCATAGAATCATTTCATTGTAAAAAAGTGGGAGAGGAGGGAGAATGGAGGGTTATTACGAGATCCTCCTTTTAGAAACAATGACACTGCTTTCTAGGAAGTTCTGTTCAGATGACAAATGTGTTAGCAAGGGTTTTGTTTGGGGTTTCTTTCCTTTGTTTTATTTTTAAAAGTGAGACACACAGACATGTGGGAAACCCTTTTCCAATCAAAAGGACAGAAGAACCACAAGAAAAGGCACTACCTTCAAGCAACTAATTTGTAGTTCAGGTTTAACCCACTCTCCCATCAGCCAACAGTTTAGCTGTTTCTGGGAATATTGCTGAACTAGGTTTTTAGAAACCAGAGTAGATGCAGGTTCCCGGCCAGAACTAAGAAAGGGTGAATCTGGGAAGTGCTTAGAGGAAAAAAAAAGAAAGAAAGAAAAAAAAAAAACCTGAACTCTCAGAACTAATGCCCTGGGTTCAACTTCACATTTCCTTCGCTCCCCCACACACCTCTAAACAGAGGAATTTGGCATGTGCTGATGTTAGACTAGGCTTTAGGCATAAAAGGGGAAAGTTTCCTTCCTTTCAACCTTCTGAAAGAAAGATTATATAAAAAAAAAGGAAATATATCATAAAATTGAACTTAAGGAAGTTATTCAACAGAAGCCAAACACACAGGAATGATCATTGCTGTATTCCAATATAAAACCAAACACATAAAAACACACATTCAAAACACCAAAAACAATCTAAATATCCATTTGTGGTACATATAATAGATTACAGTACATTAACTTAAGGGAATATTATTCAGCCATTTGCAATTTTTAACTGTATAAAACCACAAAAGCATTTTTATAGTTGTTATACTAAAAACAGCATATACACCCAGTAATACATATTACAATTTAAGCCATATAAAAACATACGCACGTCGGGCACAGTGGCCCATGCCTGTAATCCCAGCACTTAGGGAGGCCAAGATGGGCAGATAACTTGAGGTCAGGAGTTGGAGACCAGCCTGGCCAACATGGTGAAACCCTGTCTCTACTAAAAATACAAAAATTAGCCAGGCATGGTAGCGGGTGCCTTTAATCCCAGATACATGGGAGGCTGAGGCGGGAGAATAGCTTGAACGGGGAGGTGGAGGTTGCAGTGAGCCGAGATTGCACCATTTCACTCCAGCCTGGGTGACAGAGCAAGACTCCGTCTCAAAAAAAAAAAAAAAATTATATATATATATATATATGGATTGGATCGTGATATGTAAAACATATAGAAGTTACTCTTATCACCACTGTATTCTATCATCTCTTCAATTGGAAAACATTTATCCTACCATAAACCATAATCTCTGGAGGTCTAATGACAGTATGACAACTCTCAGTGCCAGGTACAAAGTCCTGAGAGCAGAGTTGATCAGAGCAAGGAGAAAAGTGGGCTGAAGAGAAGATGCTGTCCAGCTCACCCCAATTATTTCACTTCCAAGTTCTAAAGTGGCTTCAGTACACAGGTTCTTGCTTCCTCAGTGTGCAACTTTTTCCAGGTTTCTGGCCACTGGAGGTAGCTGTATTTATTATTGTCATCATGGTGTTGGTAGCTACTTATCAGGAGAACCCTGACTCAGAGACTAAGAGATATGATCTCATACAGAAGAAAGAAGCAGTTACCACTAAAGACAGAAAGAGTTTGATTCTTTAGTCTAAAGACCCAAGACAACTCCATGAACCTAAAAGCCTGACTTTCTCACCTGTTGTTTTGGTTGATCTTCTACTGGAAGATCAGTAGAAGAAATGGTCATGTGAAATTATGTTGACAACACTGATTATTAAGCTGTTTAGTGTCATTTACATAACAGCCTCCATAAAACATTCTTTCTAGATTGAGCAACAACAAGAAAATACCTTGCCTGAAGAGCTCTTATGTTTCTTTTTATCAGATAAACAAAAAATGCATAACCAGTTGGTGTTCCTGTTTTACCCAGCTACCCGCAAGCCCACAGTTCATTCACTGTAATAGCCTTTCAAAATTCTTTACTCCATTTAAAATTCTCCACTCCATCCTCCATCTTTTTTATTTTCTGTTTACATTAAATGGGTTAATCTACATGATGTGTTCAAAATAGGCCCATAGTGAGTGCTCAGTAGCTGTTACCTATTGTTATTAAAACAATAATAATTCTCATCATGATTGTAGGAATCCTATTGAATATGATTAAATAATTTTAAGTAGATAGGGTTTATAATATATTTAAAATTTTTTGGCCAGGCATGGTGGCTCAGCCTGTAATCTCAGCATTGTGGGAGGCCAAGGTGGATGTATTACCTGAGGTGAGGAGTTCAAGACCAGCCTGACCAACATGGTGAAACCCTGTCTCTACTAAAAAAATACAAAATTAGCCGGGTGTGGTGGTACATGCCTGTAATCCCAGCTACTTGGGAGGCTGAGGCCTGAAAAAAAATTTGAGGCCTGAAAAAAAATTATCAATATTGACTGATTAAAAGAAAACAAATATTAGGAAAAGAAGAGAGATATGAGATGAGAAAGGAGAGCTCAAGTTTACAATAAATTGTCTGAAAAGGAAAACTGGCACAAAGTCAATTGCTTCAGTGGACAGAATTCAATATAACTAAGAAACCAAAGTTATATGATATTAGAAGAAATCTCCAATACTTTACATTTACTTAGTGTAAAATGCTGTTATTCTTTCTTAATGATCAAAATTTTCCTTCATTTCAAAAGAAAATGACTATCACAACTGAAATACTTTAAAGTACAAATTAATGGTCCCTAGGAAACTGCCTGCAGTTGAGGTTATACTTTCAACAACAGCATATACTACTAAATATACAACATTAGAAAAATTCAAGGTTTGACACAACTCTCTGATCACACATCTGGTAACTGTTGAAAATAGCGATAAATTCCTTTACCATCAATTTTTGCTCAGAAAACTACTTAATACTTGAGGCAATTTATATTTGGCAAAATGTAGCATCTAAATCTACATTCCCTAAATGTCACCCCAGGAAGCCACAAAGCATTGGCATAACACTCATGCATGTAACACAGATTCAAAGACATTTTTGAAATCAATAACTGCGCCAAATGCAATCATTTCCCTTTATTCTTAGTGATAGCTTGCATTCCCCTCACATTAAAAACATATCTCATTTTTTTTTAGCTGTTTTTCCTTTCTGAAAAATATGAGGATACAATAGCTGCTAGGACTTCAAGAAGAAAAACAAATATCCTGTCCTAACAGCCGAGTTGCCATTAGTCTCTCGTTAAATTGGTTGATTACAGAAATGCCGTCTATAAATTTGACTTATTGGAGGGAATATAGGCTGAATTATACAGTATTTTTAAAGAAACACGAACTTATCACTTTCAAACACGAAGTGACCACAGGAAGTATTGGCAACTAAAGCAACTTAAAGACCTACTTTAATAAACAGATATTTTTGTAATTAACACAATGGTTTCGATTAAAATGGTTGTTTCTGAGGTGTTTGGGAATAGTCTCTTTCCGTATGTAGGTGTTAAACATTTCCTGATATAATATTTACACCATTTATTTGCTTAACAAACCTTTCATTACAGACCTAGCAGAGAGATAAGCATGCTTATCCCCAGAATCTCATTGTATATTACTTCATTCTTGAGCTTAGAAGCTAACCGAGAAAATCTCAGCACTCCAAAAGAAACACTAGAAGATTACTGGTAAAAATGGCAAATGCTTTGTCTGTTTCTAAACTAAAGCAGAGGCTGGGCGCAGCAGCTCACACCCATAATCCCAGCACTCTGGGAGGCCAAGGCAGGCAGATCACTGGAGCCCAGAAGCTCGAGACCAGCCTGGGCAACATGGCAAAACCCCGTCTCTACAAAAAATACAAAAATTAGCCAGGTGTCGTGGCACATGCCTCTAGTCCCAGCACTTTGGGAAGCTGAGGCAGGCAGATCACTTGAGCCCAGGAGTTCGAGACTGGCCTGGGTGATATGGCAAAACTCCCTCTCTAGAAAAAATATAAAAATTAGCTAGGCATGGTGGTGTGTGTCTGTGATCTCAGCTACTTGGGAGGGTGAGGTGGGAGGATCATTTAAGGCTGGGAGGTTGAGACTGCAGTGAGCTGTGATCACACCACGGCCCTCAAGGCTGGGTGACAGAGTGAGACCTTGTCTCCAAAAAAAAAAAGCAGAGACAATCACACACCCATAAACTTAAAGCTAAGTTTAGATAGTTAAAGATTGGTTTGCCCTATCATAAACTCATGCAGCTCAGCCCACACCCTGACTGCCTCCCAGAAAATGGACCATTAGAACCATTAGAAGAGAAATTAAACACTTCTATTCTTTTTTTTTTTTTTTTTTTTTTTTTTTAGACGGAGTCT
>NW_012122709.1:64499-70630 GCF_000951035.1 Colobus angolensis palliatus
TGGGATTACAGGCAAGAGCCCCACACCCAGCCAAGCTTTGCTTTTTTTAAGGTTCAAACAGCTACACAGTCAGAGACTATCCTTAACTTCTAGTGTTTCTTATGAGTATACATTTACCTAGTTTGGTAAATGTTTACAAGGGAAACCAATATTCAAATGTGTCACCCATTAACTAGGAACCAACTGTTGTTGACTTCATGTCAAAATGTCAGTTTCCTAAACTGACCACAGCAGGTAGTACAGTACCAGGAACTAAGTCAAACTTGGATGTTCTAGAGGGCTTTCAAAAGAAGGTGCAGAGGGGCTGGGCGTAGTGGCTCGTGCCTGTCCCAGCACTTTGGGATGCTGAGGAGGGATCACTTTAGGCCAGGAGTTCGAGACCAGCCTGGCCAACATGGTGAAAACCCATCTCTACTAAAAATATAAAAATTAGCCAGACGTGGTGGTGCACGCCTATAATCACAGCTACTTGTAAAGCTGAGGCAAGATAATCTCTTGAACCTGGGTGGCAGAGGCTGCAGTGAGCAGAGATCACTCCACTGCACTCCAGCCTGGGCAACAGAATGAAACCGTGTCTCAAAATAAATCAACAAATAAGCCGGGTGTGGTGGCTCACGCCTGTAATCCCAGCACTTTGGGAGGCCAAGGCGGGCAGATCACCTGAGCTCAGGAGTTTGAGACCAGCCTGGGCAACATGATGAATCCCTGTCTCTACTAAAAACCCAAAACTCAGCTGGGCATGGTGGTGGCTCACCCCTGTAATCCCAGCTACTTGGGAGGCTGAGGCAGGAGAATCACTTGAACCCCGGAGGCAGAAGTTGCCGTGAGCCAAGATTGCCCCATTGCACTCCAGCCTGGGCGACAGAGAGAGACTTGGTCTCAAATGAACAAAATATAGTAAGCCTATAGTATTTAAAATAGGGCATATGCCATAATCTTCAAATTTAAAGTAGGGCCTACCTTAGTCTTCATATTTAAGCAAACTCGCCCCTTGCCTACAAACTTGCTCCCAATTTACAACAAGGCAGTCGGTTCGCTGCATTAAATAGAGAGGTTGGGGCTTCAGCCTTTGTCATGGCTATGTAGTGTGCCCTTCAGAAGAGGGGTCCACATTAGAAAATGGCTGAAAACACTTGCTTGTAACCCAGAAACACTGAGATGTCACAGCTACTCACGTACCTCTAGGTAAAATTGTCAGGCATCCAAGCTAGTGTCTCTATACATACCCTAGCCTCAGGGTTCCTCACTAGGACTTTGAATTTCTGAAGAAACTAAGACATAGGGATCTATCAGTCAGGCGCCATGGTTCACACCTGCAATCCCAGCACTTTGGGAGGTTGAAACGGGTGGATCACCTGAGGTCAGGAGTTCGAGACCAGCCTGGCCAATGTGGTAAAACCCCCTCCTCTACTAAAAATACAAAATTAGCCAGGTGTGGTAGCATGCACCTGTAATCCCAGTTACTCGGGAGGCTGAGGCAGGAGAATCACTTGAACCTGGGAGGTGGAAGTTGTAGTGAGACAAGATTGTGCCACTGCACTTTAGCCTAGGTGACAGAGTGAGACTCTGTCTCAGAGAAAAGAAAAAAAAAAAAGAAATAGGGAACTATCTCACAGTGTTCATCTAAAATTCTGAAAAAACAATCTTTCTTGAAATACGGAAGACTCTGTTCTCAGAGCAGCAGCATGTGGCAAGGAAGGTTCCTTCCCATCCTGTTATGATAACTGCTAGGATTTATCACTCAGGCTGCATTTGCTTACAATCCTAAACTCCCTGGCCAGCCTCTGCACTTGCTCCCTGCACAGCCAGGACCCTCCTCTCCTTGAGACAACCTGCACACTCAGTCACCATTGATAAAGGCTTGGAGAGGGAAGGAATCTTGTTACCAACTGACAGGTGCATTCCATCCATATTTTGCTAAACCAGAGTTTTACTATTGCAGGGCCAGAAGGCTTCATCTTGAGTCACTCACCAATCAAATGACAGTATTTCTGTGGTCTCTATGAAAATGAGAGTGGACTCAGACCTTTCATAAAAGCCTAAAGGCTTTAGCACTAATTGTCTGGTTCCTCTGCAGACCACTTAGAGAACAGAAAACAACAGTGCAAAGTGACACAAGCGTTAACTTTGCATTTCCCAGTGCCCCTGTAAACCCAATCCTTAAAATGACGGCCACAGTATTGTAAACAAATGTGAATCTGAAAGAGCCAATCCTTCAAGGTGGATCCCAAGTGGTTAACTGGGCCTAAGTTTAAAATAGAACCAAGAGGTCATTTGCTAACGAAAGGTGACACACTTCCTCTGAGTTTCCTGAAAACACCCACCTCCGTTTAACTTTGGGACTTTCAGAACTCCCCCGAAGCAACCAGTCAGAGCTCACCTGTACCAACCAATCAGGGCTCACTTGTATAAACCAATCAGGGCTCAGCTGAGTCAACCAATTGGAATTAAGCAAATTTCAGTCTTTCATTTGCATAACACTTGCTTAGGAACCTGGGTGTGAACTTTTGCTCTAAAACCAGAATCCAGCCAGGCACAGTGGCTCACGCCTGTAATCCCAACACTTTGGGAGCCCAAGGTGGGCAGATCCCTTGAGGCCAGGAGTCTGAGTCCAGCCTGGCCAACATGGCAAAACCCCATCTCTACAAAAATTAGCCAGGAGTGGTGGTGTGCACCTGTAGTTCCAGCTACTTGGGAGGCTGAATTGGGAGAATTGTTCGAACCTGGGAGGCAGAGGCTGCAGTGAGCCGAGATCACACCACTGCACTCCAGCCTGGGCAACAGAGCAAGACTCTGTCCCAAAACAAAAACAACCAGAAACCAGAATCCTCTCTTTGGTCTCTGGAATGTGCACTTTTGTTTTACACTAAAGGATGTATCTCCCCAGTTTACAAACTGTTCACTGGAATAAAATATTTTTCCTCCAAATTCCTTTCCAGAGAACTTTTGTTCACAATATGCAACCAGAGAAAGTGTTCCATGTAAGCCAGGATAACTCAGGCCTGTCTTCCCTGCACCACTGCATAAGTGCTCTAGGACTCATCTCAGGATCCAATGTCAGAAACACAAACCCTGGCCATTCACTGGGGGCAGGAGCTTGTGATGATGTAAAAAGCACTACTCCTAGAAAATGAGAAGGCCTTATAGGCCCATAATGTTCAAGAAAACTATGCTTTGCCCTGATTGCCATTCCCTTACTCCACACCCCAAGACCAAGGGCTTCTCCTTGGAAGTAGTTATCACAACTGTAACTAATTTCCAATTTGCAGAATTATTGAATGACTCAATGTCTGTCTCACCATTTAGACTGTGAGCTGCATAAGGGTGAGACCTGGCTTGTATCCTTTTTATTCACTGTTCTGTCACCAGTGCCTAGTAATTAATAGGCACTAGCTAAATATCTGCTGAATGAATGAATCCAGCCTAGGCATCCCCTTTCTACAGATGGCAGTTCATATGTATAATCTCATATTCAGAAGTCCTAAAGAGTCAACTATGCCCTCTGAAAGCTTTTTGCCTAAGAGCAACCTATTTGCAAGGAGTACTCATTCATGTATTCATTCAACAAACATTTTTGAGTATGAGCCAATGTGGTAGACATTGAGTATAGGGCAGTGAATAAAAGAGGCAAAGCCCCTGCCCACAGGTCAGGTGGTGATAACTAAGAAGAAAGCAGAGAGGAAGGAGGACGAAGTATATGAATATATGTGTGTGTCTGCAGGGGGTGGGGGCATGGGGGTATCCTATTTTATTTTTTTTAGGGGGGGAGTATCCTACTTTATACAGAGACCAGGAAAAGCTTCTTTATTAAGGTGACAGGTAATCAAAGGCCCGAAACATGTGAAGGAGTGAACCATGCTGCTATCTGGCAGCAGGGTGTTCAAGGCATTGAAAATACGAAGTGCAAAGGCCCCTAAACGTGCCTGGTGTGCTTGAAGGAAAACAGAGACCAACATGGCTAGAATAGGATGGGGTCTTAGATAAAGATAAAGCCTGAGAAGAGAAGACCTCGTGGGCTGGCACAGGAGAAGGCAGATGTGCTCATAAGCCTCGATTTTCACCCTGGTTGGCATGGGGAACCATTGGAGCATTTTGAGCAAAGCAGTGATATGATCTGATTTAAGTTTAAGAGAATACCGCCGGGTGCGGTGGCTCAAGCCTGTAATCCCAGCTACTTGGGAGGCTGAGGCCTGAAAAAAAATTTGAGGCCTGAAAAAAAATTATCAATATTGACTGATTAAAAGAAAACAAATATTAGGAAAAGAAGAGAGATATGAGATGAGAAAGGAGAGCTCAAGTTTACAATAAATTGTCTGAAAAGGAAAACTGGCACAAAGTCAATTGCTTCAGTGGACAGAATTCAATATAACTAAGAAACCAAAGTTATATGATATTAGAAGAAATCTCCAATACTTTACATTTACTTAGTGTAAAATGCTGTTATTCTTTCTTAATGATCAAAATTTTCCTTCATTTCAAAAGAAAATGACTATCACAACTGAAATACTTTAAAGTACAAATTAATGGTCCCTAGGAAACTGCCTGCAGTTGAGGTTATACTTTCAACAACAGCATATACTACTAAATATACAACATTAGAAAAATTCAAGGTTTGACACAACTCTCTGATCACACATCTGGTAACTGTTGAAAATAGCGATAAATTCCTTTACCATCAATTTTTGCTCAGAAAACTACTTAATACTTGAGGCAATTTATATTTGGCAAAATGTAGCATCTAAATCTACATTCCCTAAATGTCACCCCAGGAAGCCACAAAGCATTGGCATAACACTCATGCATGTAACACAGATTCAAAGACATTTTTGAAATCAATAACTGCGCCAAATGCAATCATTTCCCTTTATTCTTAGTGATAGCTTGCATTCCCCTCACATTAAAAACATATCTCATTTTTTTTTAGCTGTTTTTCCTTTCTGAAAAATATGAGGATACAATAGCTGCTAGGACTTCAAGAAGAAAAACAAATATCCTGTCCTAACAGCCGAGTTGCCATTAGTCTCTCGTTAAATTGGTTGATTACAGAAATGCCGTCTATAAATTTGACTTATTGGAGGGAATATAGGCTGAATTATACAGTATTTTTAAAGAAACACGAACTTATCACTTTCAAACACGAAGTGACCACAGGAAGTATTGGCAACTAAAGCAACTTAAAGACCTACTTTAATAAACAGATATTTTTGTAATTAACACAATGGTTTCGATTAAAATGGTTGTTTCTGAGGTGTTTGGGAATAGTCTCTTTCCGTATGTAGGTGTTAAACATTTCCTGATATAATATTTACACCATTTATTTGCTTAACAAACCTTTCATTACAGACCTAGCAGAGAGATAAGCATGCTTATCCCCAGAATCTCATTGTATATTACTTCATTCTTGAGCTTAGAAGCTAACCGAGAAAATCTCAGCACTCCAAAAGAAACACTAGAAGATTACTGGTAAAAATGGCAAATGCTTTGTCTGTTTCTAAACTAAAGCAGAGGCTGGGCGCAGCAGCTCACACCCATAATCCCAGCACTCTGGGAGGCCAAGGCAGGCAGATCACTGGAGCCCAGAAGCTCGAGACCAGCCTGGGCAACATGGCAAAACCCCGTCTCTACAAAAAATACAAAAATTAGCCAGGTGTCGTGGCACATGCCTCTAGTCCCAGCACTTTGGGAAGCTGAGGCAGGCAGATCACTTGAGCCCAGGAGTTCGAGACTGGCCTGGGTGATATGGCAAAACTCCCTCTCTAGAAAAAATATAAAAATTAGCTAGGCATGGTGGTGTGTGTCTGTGATCTCAGCTACTTGGGAGGGTGAGGTGGGAGGATCATTTAAGGCTGGGAGGTTGAGACTGCAGTGAGCTGTGATCACACCACGGCCCTCAAGGCTGGGTGACAGAGTGAGACCTTGTCTCCAAAAAAAAAAAGCAGAGACAATCACACACCCATAAACTTAAAGCTAAGTTTAGATAGTTAAAGATTGGTTTGCCCTATCATAAACTCATGCAGCTCAGCCCACACCCTGACTGCCTCCCAGAAAATGGACCATTAGAACCATTAGAAGAGAAATTAAACACTTCTATTCTTTTTTTTTTTTTTTTTTTTTTTTTTTAGACGGAGTCT
>NW_012122709.1:70680-71529 GCF_000951035.1 Colobus angolensis palliatus
AGAGAGAGAGAGAGAGAGAGAGGGAAAGAGAGAGAGAGAGAGAGAGAGCGCACCTCTGCAGGCACAGCCAAGTTCCTGCTAATGTCTGAATGTCTGGAACAGACAGCATAAGAAGTAGCAACCATTTGTCTACTGGGATTAAAACAAACCACATGAAATACTAAGCGCCCACCTCCAAGCAAGCCAAGAAAGAACACTACACTCTAGGTTAAGGGGTAAGAAAACACGTTTTCCTTTTCCTCTCCTTACTTAGGCATCTAGTACTGAATGTATGCAAAAGTTACAAAAAAAATGAGACAGCTTGAAATAATTAGATTTATAAAGGGTTATCTTAGCCTGTTTGGGCTGCTAAAACAAAATACCAAAGACTGGGTGGCTTCTAAACAACAGAAATGTATTGCTTGCAGTTCTAGAGGCCAGGAAGTCCCAGATCAAGATGCTGGTAGATTGGGTTCTGGTAAGGGCATGCTTCCTCATAGAGGGCCATCTTCTCATCATAATTTCATGTGGCACAAGTGTCAAGGGTTTTCTCTGGGGCCTCTACATTCATGAGGGTTTACCTCCCAAAGGCTCCACCTCCTAATACCATCACCTTGAGGATTAGGATTTCAATATATGAATTTTGGAAGAATATAGTAAGACCATAGAAGATATGAATAAAAATATCTCATCCTGGAATGAGTACAGAAGTAAAAAGTCATGCTTAAGGTTCTTGAGCACCTACCACATGCCATGCAGTGTGATAAGAACCAGGGATACATGGTCTCTCAGATCTGGCATGATAGGGCACATAGAGCTACACTTTTTTTTTTTTTTTTTTGTATTTTTAGTAGAGACAGGGTTTCACCA
>NW_012122709.1:72247-76845 GCF_000951035.1 Colobus angolensis palliatus
AAATAAATAAATAAAAGAAGGTGCAGAGGAACAAAATCATAAACCACAAGCTCTGCGGTGAAAAAGCCACTGAATTAATAATATATAATCATTAACATATTTTTTAAAATAAAAAGACAAAGTGACATATGGAATGACTCCTTGTTGATCCAGCACTGTTGGGAAACTGGGTGCTCTAAATAGGTAAATGTGTAAGTTAACTAAATTTCCCCTTTTTTAAAAGGTAGTTTTCAAAACTAACAGAACTTTTTTTTTTTTTGGAGACAGACTTTCGCTCTTGTTGCCCAAGCTGGAGTACAATGGCTCGATGTCGGCTCACTGCAACCTCCACCTCCCGGGTTCAAGTGATTCTCCTGCCTCAGCCTCCCGAGTAGCTGGGATCACAAGCATGTGCCACCACGCCTGGCTAATTTTGGTATTTTTAGTAGAGACGGGGTTTCTCCATGTTGGTCAGGCTGGTCTCAAACTCCCAACCTCAGGTGATCTGCCCACCTCGGCCTCCCAAAGTGCTGGGATTACAGGTGTGAGCCATCGCACCCAGTAATGGAACTCTTTCTAAAATATACTTTCTGAACTTTTAAATCAGAATAAGCCAAACACCATTATTTAATACTATAATGAAATATACTAGTGCCCTCGATAGTTATGGTTACAAAGGTGGCTTTGAGCATTCGCCCATTCTAGGAGATCTCAAACTGCCAAGACCAGCAAGTTCTGGGTCTCCCGTTCAGCTTCTGGTCACCCTCCAACTGTCCTCTCTCACTTCTTCCAGATGTCAAGTCTTACCTGCCTCCAACACAATCCCTTCCTGTGATTCCCATCGGCCCCCAACCAGTACCATTTGCTACTTCTAATCTGCCATAGACTGGGAAACTGGATAACTGAAGCATTTTATCTTCTCACGTATAAACCCTATCTACCTAATTTGAATGCAAGCTCCTCAAAAGCTTGATTCCTGCTTGACACCTCTTAGTATCCCCTGCACCCAGCATACTGCTCTGGATACAGGAGTCATTCAATAATTGCTAATAAATTTCTGAAGGCCTTTTCTCCACGTAGAATGCATGGGCTTTATGACAGCTGTTTCCATCATTTGGCTTTTCTGCTTACTTCCACATTCCCAGCTGTGTTCTGGACAGTTACACCAGCTAGAAGCCTAGGGATTTACTGTACTTCTATTTCTTGATAAGATACTTGAAGAGAATAAACACATGGCAAAGAGAACATTAAAGTAAGGGATGAAGAGATTTTTTAAATTTTACCAATAAAGAAAAAGGGAAGAAGTATCACCTAGCATGTTGACACTTAATCAATAAATGACAGCAAGGCTGGATTCCTTTCTAATTCTTTCCAAAACATTCTCATTGTCCTTGTCTTATGTCTCTACCTGCAGCAAAGCATCACCCAGTTGTGGTTCACACTTATATCTTGATTGAAAATATTTTCCTCCATGTTTGACACACCTTTCTCTTAAATCCAAGTTATCCAAAATTAAAACAACCATGCACTGAGTCTAAACTAAAGGCTTTATCTCAAACAACACTTCGTGATGAATCTCATTGGAAAATTTAGAATAATAGAATCTCAGAGATGGAAGGGAACTAGGCCAGGCATGGTGGCTTACGCCTGTAATCCCAGCACTTTGGGAGGCCGAGGTGGGCAGATCATGAGGTGAGGAGTTCGGAACCAGCCTGGCCAACATGGTGAAACCCTGTCTCTACTAAAAATATAAAAAATTAGCCAGGAGTGGTGGTGCACGCCTGTAATCCCAGCTACTCGGGAGGCTGAGGCAGGAGAATCACTTGAACTCAGGAGGCGGAGGTTACAGTGAGTGGAGATCATGCCATTTCACCCAGCCTTGGCGACAGAGCAAGACTTTGTCTCAAAAAAAAAATTTTTTTTAATTAAAAAAAATCTACCATGGGCCAGGCACAGTGGCTCACGCCTGTAACACCAGCACTTTGGGAGGCCAAGGTGGGTGGATCACTTTAGGCCAGGAGTTCAAGACCAGCCTGGCCAACATGGTGAATCCCCATCTCTACTAAAAATACAAAAATTAGCCGGGCGTGGCAGCACACACCTGTAGTCCCAGCTACTCGGGAGGCTGAGGCAGAAGGATTGCTTGAACCCAGGAGGTGGAGGCTACAGTAAGTTGAGATCACGCCATTGCACTCCAGCCTGAGTGACAAGAGCAAGACTCCATGTCAAACAAAATAAATTAATTTAAAAAAAATACACACACATCCATCCATCCATCCATCCACGGCCCCGTCCCTCCTGAAGAAAGTATTATTTCATTGGTATGGGATGGTACCCAGGTATTAGTATATTTTAAAATCTCCTCAGGTGCCAGGTGGTTCAATTTCACCCCATTTTTCAAAGAGGGAAGAACTTCACCAAAGGTATTTGACAACTAATTTGCCAGAGTTAGGCTAGAACTACTCATTCCAATAAGCCATGTCTTTTCCACGTAAACTACTCCATCTACAACAGTGGAGTCTCTTCCCTCCTTCACTCTTCCTCTCTGTCCAACTATCCCCACCTATCTCAAAGTAAATACATTTTCTGAATATTCCTTGCCTTAGAATCCCATTGCGTAATTTTTTAAAACCTAAATGATGTATGTCTGTTTCCCTGTATCCTCATGCTTTTTTTTTCTCACAAAGAACCCTGAGAGATCAATCAGGCACGGTTTACCCTTAAAGAAGCCATACTGCTTCTCCTCAGATAGGTTGGACTCAACCTACTCTTTTCACCATTATTATCGCACAGGCCATCTTTCAAATCCCTTGCAAGGTCCAACTTCAATTCTCTGTCAGCCCACTTAATTTCTAGTTTGTACCTGAGCCTTGTCAAACCTAGTGGACTTCCCTCTTCTGGCTTAAACTCCTTCTATTTTGTGAAAGATGCCTTTTTCCCTGAAGCAGCCTCTTTTACTCTGCCAGTTAGTCATGCCGGGTTCTTTTTATCTTCCCCCAAGCAGTTGGTCTTTTTGATGTCTGGCACACATTTATCTGGGCTTCCAATAAGATGTTTTTACATAGTTTCCAGGCTTCCTGGAGGTTATTGACTTTTTTAACTCTCCCATTCAATTTTTTCCCCTAATTTCTAACATTTGTTAGAGTTTCTTTTTCAAAAGTTGAATACCTGGGTGATGCAGCTCTTTGATTTCTCTCTCCCACCAGATTGCTGAATTAAATGCATCAGAACTTAAACATAATATTTCAAATTACCTCCAGGATGGAATCGCTTCATGAATTTTCTGCACTTTCATGTTCTCTATAGTAAGCAACAGATGTTTAACCAAGCAGATTTGAAAATGCTAGTTTTTACCTGTTTGTATTTTAGTATGTCTGTTTATTTATATAAAATATTCTGATACCCTTCAAAGCTTGTGTTCTTCTTGGTAAAGACAATAAACTTGAGTTTTTTTGTGTTAAAAGGTAACTGATGCACACTGAACAAGCTCTATGTTCTGAATCTAATGTGGTAAATTTGCCCCAAATTGCCTAATTACAACAGTCTCAACTGTTCATTCTTTTTTTTTTTTTTTTTTTTTTTTTTGGAGACGGAGTCTAGCTCTGTCGCCCAGGCTGGAGTGCAGTGGCGCGATCTCGGCTCACTGCAAGCTCCGCCTCCCGGGTTTTACGCCATTCTCCTGCCTCAGCCTCCCGAGTAGCTGGGACTACAGGCGCCTGCCATCTCGCCCGGCTAGTTTTTTGTATTTTTTTTAGTAGAGACGGGGTTTCACCGTGTAGCTCAGGATGGTCTCGATCTCCTGACCTCGTGATCCACCCGTCTCGGCCTCCCAAAGTGCTGGGATTACAGGCTTGAGCCACCGCGCCCGGCCCATTCTTTAAAGAAGTATATCTCAAGGCATTAAGAAAAACAATTCTGAATCTTTCTGAAAAAATCCTGGCCAGTGCAGCAGCTCATGCCTTTAATCCTAGCACTTTGGGAGGCCAAGGTGGGCGAATCACCTGAGGTCAGGAGTTCAAGACCAACCTGACCAACATGGAGAAACCCCATCTCTACTAAAAATACAAAATTAGCCGGGTGTGGTGATGCATGCCTGTAATCCCAGCTACTCTGGAGGCTGAGGCAGGAGAATCGCTTGAACTCAGGAGGTGGAAGTTGTGGTGAGCTGTGATCATGCCATTGCACTCCAGCCTGGGCAACAAGAGCAAAACCCCGTTTCAGAAAAAAAAAAATCCTACAAGCATTCAGTTATTAATGAAGTGGTAAAGACAAGCACTCCCCCAAAAGAATAAAAATGTCCTCCAAGCTATACCAACATATGCAGATTTACTTTAAATAAATTTATTTCATTCAAAGTGTTTAGATCCAGGCCTGGAACGGTGGTTCATGCCTGTAATTCCAGCACTTTGGGAGGCTGGATCATTTGAGGTCAGGAGCTCGAAACCAGCCTGGCCAACATGGTGAAACCACGTCTCTACTAAAAATACAAAAATTAGCCAGGTATGGTGGTACACGCCTATGATCCCAGCTATTTGGGAGGCTGAGGCAGGAGAATCCTTTGAACTTAGGAGGTGGAGACTGCAGTGAGCTGAGATCACGTGACTGTAATCCAGCCTGGG